>NW_024347788.1:13918265-13918586 GCF_902729225.1 Pteropus medius | reverse complement strand
CACCCCCACCCCTCACGTCCCATGGGAGCCGTCGCCTTGAGACGCTGGTCACAGCAGCTTCCAAGTTTTGCTAAAATCACAGGTCACTGCTTCTCTGCCACAGTCAACAGTCAATTCCGTGACCAAGGCGTTAAAAACTCTGATTTCTGGCCTCACTGGCCGGTCCAGAACCCCGCGCCTCCTCTCTAGGTTCGCTTTCATCTTCGCGCCCTTTGTTCCCTCTGCGAGGATCTGTGAGTGTGAACCCCTTGTGCCCTGTGGGTGCAGACATACCTTTTAGAGGGGTCTTTACCGTTCCAGCTGCAGTCACGCACTCGGGGG
>NW_024347788.1:13675909-13917992 GCF_902729225.1 Pteropus medius | reverse complement strand
AGATCTCTTTTATTCTGGATGAGGCTGTAATGAATGACCTTGAACACACCCCTTCCTGCACAGGTAACTTCAGCTACAGGTGAGTTGCTACAGGTGTGATCCTGAGTCCCACAGGCACACTCCTAATCTGGATGGGTGTCCTCAGACGCCGTTCATAAGACCATATGGAGTTACACTCCACACGGCTGTGCCTGGGTGCTTGCCCACCATTCTCGACAGTGTCAACAAATTTTTGATCTCTGACAATCTGCCACGTGAACAATGTGATCCCTCGTCTGTGCTTCTTTTGCTATGGACAGATCCAACACATTTTTTTTTATGCTGACAGAGCCACCGTGCAAATTTTCTGCAAAATGCCTGTGACTCTCCTGTACCAATTTCTCTTACAAGTTATGTCATTTTCTTATTAGCATATGAGCTCTTTACATATGAAGGAAACGAACCCTTGTCAGCACCAAAGAGTTGTCATATCTTTTTCAGTTTACTGTTTGCATTTTGACTTTGCTAGTTGTATTTTTTTTTTTTTTTGCCATGCAGAATTTTCTGATTTATAAAGTATAATTATCAATCTTTTATTTTACACCTCTGGGTTATGTATGAAACTCTAAAGGGGAAAAGCTCCCCAGTTTCTTCTAATACCTTATGGTTTCAATATTTTAGACTTAAATTCTGACTCCTCTTGAATCCAGCTTGAGGAAAGTGTGGCTCCGATTTATTTTTTCCCAGGCGCCCCCTATTTAGGACGTTGCCCACAACTGCTGATCCGTTCCTTGGCTGCAGGGACAAGTCCAGACTGGTGCCGACCAGCAGAACTTGTTATCGCCAAGAAAATGTCCTCTACCTGTGCGCCCCGCCCACTGGCCCTGGGCCTCCAGCCTGCTGAACTGAGTTTTCAATTGTAATTTTATGTTTTAAATCTAAATGGCCACGTGTGGATTGTGGCTGCAGATCAACAACCGACTGGCTGAAAGATGCCACCCCGTGTCACTGCCTCCCGCGGCCGGAGCAAGTCAGCTGCTCTGCGGCCAGCCCAGTGCAGGCCGCCTGACCTCTCCGCCGCTTCCAACTCGGTGTTCCAGTGCGGGTTCGCTTTCATTTATCCTGCTGGCCACTCAGAGTACACTTCCGTCTGAGAACTCTCTTCCGGTAAGTTGTCACACGCTCTGTCTCAGATTTCAAGAGGATGGAAGTTCAATGCAGTTCACCACGGACGCGCCTGCGCACGCTGCTCACCACGCCAGGCGGTGCTCATGTCACTTGGCTTGGCACAACGCGGACACAGATGAGAAGGCGAGCGGACACAATCTGCGGGTCCTGGGTACCTCACTGCAGCTGGGGGGCCCAGCCCCAGCGCGCGGCCCCTCTGCGCAGGCGCACGGCGCCGCCGCCCTTCCGCCCGCAGGCTGAGCGCCCCGGGCCACGCACTCTGTGTTCCATTTGTCTGTGCCCAAATCCGTTTTTCTTAAGAGAAATTATGCCATTTTTGATGTCCTGCATATGCTTTTGCTTGGGAGATAGAAGTTTCTCGCCAGTGGCCCGGCCAGTGGGCCTTCAGGCCTCACCTCTCTCCACCTGCAGGTAAAGTCGGCGTGGGTCTCACCCCCCAGCGCGCCATCAGGAGCGCCTGTCTGCCCACTGCTGCCCGCCGGTCTGCCCAGGACCAGCGGCCACCCTGACGCCGCCCGAGCGAGCCCGGAGGCAGACCCCAACCTCCCGCCCCAGCCCGGCCAGAGAGTCCTCACTGGGACCGGCCCGCCCTTGCTCCCCGCAGTCTGCCTGTCCCCAGTGAGTGCCCCGTCTAATGAGGCTTCTGTGACCCCACGGCTGAGTCAGCTCCGGCCCCTTCTCAGCGGCTGCGGCCGGCTGAACGGGCCCCATGCCCGGCATCTGAAGCCAGGGCCCAGGAGGCTGCACTAGAGCGGGGCCAGACGTGATCCGTGTCCTTGGCAGGAGAGACCACCACAGCCCTGTCTGCCGTGTGCGGGGGCGCGTCTGGGCGCAGAACGCCGTCCCTGGCCTGGGCCTCCCTCCACCCGGGGTCAGCATCTGCGTTCCCACCCACGTCACAGTCACCCAGCTGCCTGAGGAGGGAGACTGCGTCTGCGCTCCCCTGTGCAGACATCCTCTCGTATTCTGTAGTTATTTATTCACAAGCTTGTGTCCCCAAGGAGGATGTGAGCCCCATGGTGGCAGGAGGTTCAGTTTCACCACTGTCATCAGCAATCGGCTGCCATCTGACATGCTCATGGATAACAGGCTTCTAGATGCTGACCCCTGGTGACTCTGCAGCTCTGGTTCAACCGTCTCACAGAGGAACTGCCCATCGTGTCACGGAGGGACTGTCCATCGTGTGTCACGGAGGAACTGTCCATTGTGCAGAGGATCCAGCAACGAGCTGTTCATCTTCTGGGAAACAAGCCCGAAGTCTGTAGAGACTAGTTTTTGACGGAGAAGTGTCTTCCCCACACAAAGCTCCCGCTGCCTCATCATCCACCCGCCTTCCCGGTGGTCGAGTCAGAACAGGGAAGAAGATGCACATAGACCCTAAAAACAAAATTTCTCAAAGGATTAAGAATGTTGGTTCAGTACAATTTTGAGAAAAACAGGAAATCACAGGGACGCCCGCTTCCCGTGCGGAACGGCACGTCCGCTGTGCTGACGCGAACGGCACCCACTTTCATAGTGGGCAAGACGGGTGTCAGCTTGGCCAGCTCGGGCCCCGTAACGAAGCGGCACATTCTGGGGCTTCAACGACAGATACCGTCTCCCAGTCCTGGAGGCCGGAGTCCGAGATCCAGGTGTGGGCAGGCTGGGTCCTCCCGTGGCCTCTCCTGGGCAGACACTGTCCTCACCTGGTCGTCCCTCTGTGCATGTCTGTGTCCTCATCGCCTTTTCATGCTGGATCAGGGCCCAGCCTAATGGCCTCGTTCCACCTTAATTGCCTCTTTAAGCCCCATCTCGACCTAGTCACAGTCTGAGGTGCTGGCGGTGAGGACTTCAGTGTCCACTGCCTTCCAGGTCAGACAGGCTTTGTGGGCTCGCCTGGAAATGTTGTGGCCGAGACCGGCGCTGCCCCTGTGTGGCCGTGTGCTGAGTCAGTGGGGCTGGGACTGGTGGGCCTCCTGGGTCTGCCTGTCCGGATCCCGTCAGGATACGTGAACACGAGGGGACTAACCTGTCTCTTTTCTCAAGGTGACTCAGTTGGGCCAGCAGGAGAGAGACCAGCTCAGGAACAGAATCGCATGGAACACATACCAGAGAGGGACCACAGAGAGATGGAAATGGTCCCGAGAAAGGGTGCCCGGGACTCTGAGCACCTGTGTATCCACCTGGGACTCGAGGGCCCCCCGCTGCTGCTAAGCTTACGTGGCCTCCCCTGTGTCTCCCAGGGGAGGCCCTCACTAGGCTGAGCTGCTGGGGTACTAGAGTGCGTGAGCTTCCCCTGCAGGCCACTCGAGGGCCTCAGCTGAGGACGACACACCAGGGAGGCCAAAGTGGGAGACACGTCAGGAGCCCGTCCTGGCGGACGCAGCTAAACGGGCCAGTGAGCAGAACAGAGTGACAGCGGCCAAGGGGGAGGCCTCGCCTGCGGCCCAGAGTGCACGAGTGGGCAGCAGCGCCCCGACCCGGCCTCTGGCTAGGGGGTTCCCGACCAGCTCCCACCCTGCTTCAGTGTGCGTCCGCTCACCGGGCACGTGCAGAACGGGACCTGGCAGGAGCCGCCGCCAGCAGCAGCGAGGCTCAGAGCCCGGGCTCTCTGGGCGAGCAGACGGTGCTGTGCTGCCTCCCGCCCCTTACCTGGTGGTGGGGGGCTGCACCCGCATCGCTCTGCCTCAGCTGCCGCCTTCTCGCCCTCGGGGGGGTGCTCGGAGGCCGGCGTCGAGGGCGCCCTCGTTTCCTGGCCACGTGGAACACGAGGGAAAAGTCTCTGCAGCACTTTCTCAGCGAACACTGAAAGGCAAGCAGCTGTCAGGGGGAGGAGGAGGGGAGCAGTGGGGAGGGGACCGGGAGCGGGGAGGGGCACTCACAGCAGCTTTACTTAAACTGCACATATGGTTCACTTAAAACAAAGACCTTCTGATATTACCTCCTGCGAACGAAGTGACTCGCCCGAGGGCTCCCCCTCCCCCCGCCCCCCCCGCCACCCCCCACGGGACCTCCTGGCCGCCTGGAGCTGACTGCCTCCTGGAGACCCATGGCCATACTGGGGCTGCCACCTGGTGAGTGCAGGGGTGGAGCCAGCCCTGGAGGGGGCGGGCCTGCGTCTGGTGACAGAGACTCGTGGGTGTCTGCATTTGGGCCACACCTGCTCCGCCCTTCCCTAACGCCCTCCTCTCTGGTTGAAGTCCGTAAGGCACAGCCTGTGAGCCTGTTTCAGAACTGGGGTTGGGGCCCTGGGTCCCGAGGGCACTGGGGCCAGGACGGGTCCATGTGCAGTTCAGAAGACGAGGCCCCGTGTGGCCGGGCAGACCAAGCGGGCGTGACAGGACCGGCTGGCAGTGGAGGTGGCCAGCTGGGAGCACAGCACAGACGGTGCAGCCGCCTCCACCTGTGCTCCCCGCACGGGGCCCACACTGACGCCTGCCATCAGGGGACCAGCCCTCCTCTCCAGCAGGGCTCTCATGAGGCGTGCGGACTTGCCACTCTGGTTCTCAGGTGGCGCTCTGCTGTCGCTGGAGGCTGAACGCCGTGCTAACGAATCGGTATTTCCGGGCAGATGGGAGTGGGATGAGGAACAGGTACGACTCTCCACACGGCATCGCACAGAAGGTGAGGGGGAGACGCAATGTGCCCATTTCAGCCTCGTTACTCAGAAACACGGCCAGAAGGCGCCGCCGTGGAGTGAGCAAGTCCCGCGGTGGGCAGCCAGGGCTGGGGCACGAGACGCCACCGAGACGCCACCGAGACGCCAGCGGACAGGTACCGATCCAGGTACCAATCGAGAGATTAAGTCTCCTTGTTGCGGAATTAAGTTATGTTTACATAGCTTTCAGAGAAGACTGCCTAAACTTACCATTTCAATTTGAAGACACAAGCCAAATAAAAACAAATTTTCAGTAAAGTGTTCTTTGGAAATCAGACACCTAGGAAGAACTGTAAATATGTAAACCTCGAAAGGAAACAGCTTGATTGCTGGTGGTGAAGCTATTCACTTCTAAAATCCTCCACGCAGTTACTTGATTTAAAATCTAACAGGTACGAATAAGGAAGGTTTGCTCTGCCCAGGGGCGTGGTGACAAGCCCTGACACACCCTGGGGGAGGGGCGCCGCTCCCTCCAGCTCAGTCACAGCCCAGAGTCTCTTGATCAGGGAAACTGGGAGTGCAGCCATCTGAAAAGTCTCTGACGGAAAAGGGAAATAGGATCTTTTTCTTCTATCACTTTCCGCTCTGAAAAAAGCAAAGGAAGATGAAAAATATTTGGCAGAAAACAAGCGCCTTGTGACCTTGGAGGCCACTGACTGAGTTACCCCAGGAAGTCACGTTCTTTCCTGTAGAAAGTCCACTTGGACGGCACAGGAAGATGCGCTCCACTCGATATCTGTGTATGTGACACACTTTATTTAAAATTGGGGTAAACTACGCATTTCTGTTTACTAAAGATGCACTGCACTTCTAGAGAGCTTTCTGGTAAAGGACGAGACTGGAAACGAAGTCCGTTCATTTGTGATTCTGTAGCCAAATATTTCAAAGCTTTTCTTCCCATCCCTATGAGCATGGGTCTCAGAGGACAAAAAAACACGTGCAGAACTGCTGTGGGGTCATGGGGAGTGAAACGAGCTCCAAACTGTATCGCAAGGGGCGGTGTCAGCGGAGCAGCGAGACCCAGCTGACCCACGCTCACAGGGAGTATGTGACGACAAAAGGCTGCAGACGCTAATGAATAACTTCCACACGTGACTTCTTGGTACTTCATTTTGAGAGAAAAACACGTAGAAGAAATAGGCTTATCACACTCCTTTTTAGAATTCTCAATTAACAGACTTACGAATGGAAAAGTGATATTATCTAGAATTTGAAATAGGACTTGGCTTTTCGAAACCATATTTAAAGAAAAAACTGCTACTTAAAATAAGACCAGAAACAAACATTAACAGAAAGTTTTACCACCGCCAACTGTATGGTGTCCCCTCCTCAGCTCAGCTTGGAAAATCAGAGGATCTTCCCAGACCTGCATGGAACCACGCACACAGCACACACACACGTACACGGGCGCGCACACGCACACACCCCCAACCGCTCGTGGTTTTAAAGGTGACAGGGATGTGCCTGTCTCGGTCAGCGCTGGCCCAGTGCCTCCTTTCTGCACCCGGACATCTGTGCATCTCGTTTTAGCAGCCACTTCAAATTCAAATTTTCTGAGGGTTACTGTATTTTTTAGAATCTGATATTTTGAATTTTCTCTTTTCCCGCCCTGAGCATCTGCCTGCCTATCCATAGTTTTCTCAAAAACGATATTCAATATATATTTTTACATTTTATCACTTTAATGAGACACAGTATTTAACCTTCATCTATAATGTAAGAATAAAAGAATGATGGACGATATCACCACACCGCTTCATGAGAAAGAAGTTTAGGGTAGTACGCTAATTCAGTAAATGACAGTTTCGTAATAGAATTATAAATGGAAAAATAATTAGTTAAGGTTTAAGCAAGAGTTGGCCAACTTCCCAAAATATTAATTAAAGAAAATTAGTACTCAGATGGGACATCACTAGAATTCTACGCCATGACCACCGGATGTGGTGGCCCTGTCTAAAGAGCAGTTATACACCAAACGGTCATTTTTCTCCCCAAATTGTAACACTTAAAGAAAAAGTATTCTGAACTCTGTCCAGAATGTTCCCTTGTAGGGTTTTGTAGCAGCACTTACTGTACCATTCACACATACACACAGATACACACACACATGCACGAGCACAGAGAGACACACTCACAGACACAAATGGAGAGCCTGTCCCACCACCTCCGCTTCGGGGACGCAGAGGGTACCACAGCAAGGGCTGTGCACACGAGAGCCTCACTGTCAGAGGACAGGGCTCAGCCCGCTGGAGCCGAGGCCCGGCGCCAGGCCCGAGCTCATCCGAGGGCCTTGGAGGGCCAGGCGGCTCAGCTGCCCGTAATCCTTACTGCCACACACGCCTGGCTCCCAGGACGGGGCACCCAGAAGACCTAGCCTAGTTGTTCGGCGGGAAGGGGGCACTGCAGGAGCAAGTTACTCAAAAGCGGCCGGACACTCGGCCTACGGCACGCACTCCCTTCACCGAGCAGCTAAAGGGCCACAGTTACATGTCAGAGTCTCACCTAATGTCCCCAAGTAGGAAGGAAGCCACGGCACTACCCCTCAGAATAGGGGCTCTTCACGGGGGTCCCTTTGGTCCCTTCCCCAAGTAGGAAGGAAGCCACGGCACTACCCCTCAGAATAGGGGCTCTTCACGGGGGTCCCTCAGGGCTGCCTCTGTCACAGAGGCTCACAGAGGCTCACCCAAGTCTGGCCCAAGAGACAGCCTCCAGAACTGGTGATAGTGTCCCAGTGTGAAATAGAGTGCATTTGAAAAAAAATTTACTTCTTACTCAAGGAGTGTTGCCACAAAACACGCTCCCTGTTAACCCTGAAGTTTTGCTACAAGTTGTCACGGGGCAGCTGGCCACGTCACCTGGCACAGGCAGTCACTTTCAGACTGACTGCCGACCCCTGAGTTCACGCTTCCTTGGTCTGGGCCAGAGCTGAGCTTGTCTGTGGGTTTTAAAATGCAATCGGCATGGCTCTGGAGATGCAATCGGGCCTCCAGCCCAAGGGACCGGCCTGGACCGCCGCGCAGCACCCCAGTGCCACAGAAAGCTCCAGTCAGCTCGGGAGACGCCCAATTAACACCTGCTGCATGGGTGAGTGCCAAGCCGGAGGTCTCCATGTGGCCTACCTCATGCGAGCGATGCCACACTCACGTCCCCTCCACAGATGCACAGATGGCCCCCCAGTGCCCTCCTGCCACTCTGCGACCTGACGCTCCTGCAGAGCAGCTAGACTGTGAGGACGAGGGATGCCAGGGCACATCGGCACCACGCCACCGTCCTGTCCACCTGTCACACAGTGCCGATTGTGCCACTCAACACAAGGCACACAGTGAAAACTGAGGACAGGGGACACTCTGGTTTCACGCTTCAACAACTTCTAAGTGCTTGGAAGCTTGTCCGACTGCAACCTCCCTGGAGCCTTGCCCAGCATGGGGGCCCTTCGCTGGCCTCGTTAAGAGATGTGTGACACTAGCATTTTGTCATCAACCCACCCTTCCAAACACAATGTTCTGAAATGACTTAACTTTACTTGACTATATTGTCCCATTTCCAACAGAAAAAGGAGGCTGATTTCAGGAAGGATGTCTCCTGACCGGTGAAAACAATGAAAAGGTTTCATTTGTCATAATTCAGTTAACTGAGAGGCTCTACGAAGTAGACTGGTGTATTACAGATGACGTAGTAATTCCTCGCCCAGGGAGGAACATTTAATGTCAGGCTTAGAAGGGTCAGGAACAGGACAGGGCAAGAGAAAGAATGCGCTATAAAGCAAGGACAAGCCTGGGGTGAAGAGACGGGATCCCCCAGACAAAACGCAGGGAAGCAGAAGGGGGCTGGCCCGTCACACGGAGACCTCTGTGACAGTCCCCGCAGTCAGGCCTGCCCCGAGACCCTCAGCATTTAATTGTCAAGCCTGCCGATCCTACACACAGTGGGGATATAAAAATGTAGTTTGGGTTCTCACTAAAATCCCTCCATGTGCTTTCGGGGGTCTGATGGTGGAACGTGAGGACCCGCGCAATGCCTGCCGTTTACAGAGCCGACGGTGAAAGGCGTAACTGGGCGCCACTTGCAGCAAGGACACACAAGCACGGTTTTCTGAAAAGGGGGCAACAGAGAGGAGGCGACACTTACTCTTCCCCACAGTCTGCCTTGTGACAAATTAGCTTCTTTTTCTTATTTTAAGCAATTGCTTATTAACTATAGTTGCCACTTGGCCTGTAATTTCAAAGGGCAAAACCACAATCATCTGTTTTAAATGTAAAGGGGGAAAAACTCATGCTCCAAACTAATCCGAGTGATATGAGAGACACACTTGAAACCTCTTTTACCTGAAACCATAACAATCCTAGAAAACACAGGCGGTAAGCTCCTTGACATCAGTCTTGACAATAATTTTTTGGATATGACACCCCAAGGCATGGGCAACAAGAGCAAAAATAAACAAGTGGGAGCACATCATATTAAAAAGCTTCTGCACAGCGAAGGAAACCACCAACAAAATGAAAAGGCAGCCTACTGGATGAGAGAAAATACTTGTAAATCATATATCTGATAAGCGAAGGGTTAATATGCAAAATATATAAAGGACTTATATAACCCAATAGAAAAAAAAAAATCAAACATTCTGCCAAATGAAAAAAGTCAGAGGAAGAGAAACACCGTGTGATCTAACTCATGTGTGGAATCTGAAAACAAAACATCCCCAGAACAAACTCATGGACGCAGGGAACAGACTAGTATTTGCCAGAGGCAGTAGGAGGGGGTGGGAGAAAGGGGTAAAGGTGGTGAAAAGGTACAAACACCAGTTAAAAAATAAGTATGTCCTGGGGATGTGATGGACAGCGTGGCAAAGACAGTGAACATGCTGCTGTGTGATTCAAAGGTGCTGAGGGAATAGGTCTTTGTAGTTCACGTCACTGTATGAGGCGTGGATGCTAACCACGCTTACGAGGGTGGTCAATGTGCAGTCAGCACATACACATACATGTGTGAAGTCACTGTGCTGCACACCTTAAACTTACATGGTGTTGTATGTCGTTTACATCTCAATGAAGCTGGGAAAAAATTAAGCTTCCCTGTTTTCATTTTAATGTTCGTGATTACGGGGTCACGTGACGAGAAGCTACAGTTTGTTGGGCTTTATTCGATATAGGGGCTCCCTGTATTTCTGGCATTCAGTTTAAAGGCAGCGCCGGCAGCACCGCGTTAACCCTGCTCGGAGTTGGATAGAGATACTGCTATCATCGACTAAACACCAGTGTGTGCCACGATTTGCACGCACGGCAGGTAAATCGTATCATCTCCATTTTACAGACTGAGTCTCAGCCAGGATGCTGCCTCAGGTGTGGAGAGCGAGTCACCACGCGCGGGGGGGTCCCCGCGATCGGAGCATCTGCAAGCCCGCGTTGACGCGGGGGTCCCACAGGCCCTGGGCCCCGCCCGGCACCCCGGCTCCCCGCAGCCCCCAGGTCGCCTACCGTGCCTCCGGGCCTCCGCCATGCGGGTCTCGCGACCCCCGACCTCCGCCCGCCCGCGTTTCCCGCGCCGCTTCCGGATCCGCCCCCGCAGGCGTGCCCAATCCGGATCTAGGGTCTCGGCCTCTGGGTGCCAATCAGCCGCGCCCGGCTCGGATTGGCTTTTACGGGAGTCGTGGGCGTGGCCTCCGGGCGCGTTTGCTCCGCGCATGCTCAGAGGAAAGTAACTGACTCCCGGGTGCGCCGGGACCCGGGCGGAGGGGTCATCGAGAGGGGTCAGCGGCGGGGGCTTGGGGGTTGCCGGTCATGGGGAAAGGAGGTCAGCGGGAGGACGTCTTGGGGAGAGGGTCATGGGGGTTAGGAGGAGGAGGGGTCAGCGGGGCGGGGTTGTGCCCCTGATGTCCGCCCACGGTGTGGGCGCCCTTGGTCCCAGCGCCACGCATCACAGAGGAGCGCGGGGTGGGAACGGTGGGAGCGGGGTCTGCTTGGCACCCACCCGCGCCAGGCAGCCAAAAGTACCTCAGAGGTTGGGGCGAAGGGGGAAAGGAGACTGGGAGAAAGAGCCGGGGGACGGACCTCGGGAGACGGCGCCCTTGTCCCTCTGACCCGGCGTCCTGCCTGCACCGAGGCCCTTCTTCCCGCGGTCCACCTGCGCCAGGTGCACGTCTTCCTTTCGCCCTCTCCGGGACTTTGGTTTGTCGTTGACCTCCCTTCCCCGGCGCTTGTCTTGGGAAGCGTGTTTCTGAGAGGCTGTCTGCCGGGCATGTCGTAGATGCCAGGGGTCTGATGCGGGGGCGGGGGCGCCTGTGTGAATGGCCTGAGATAGACAGTGAGAGAGAGACAGCACGTCCCCTGGGACTCTGGGAGAAAAAGAGAGCAGGAAGGGTGTTCTAAGTGGGAGGCGGGGTGGCCTCAGGGTCGTAATCTGAGTCAGGTCTGAAGCAGAGGGAGCAGGACTTGGTGATATCAAGGCAAAGAACCATTGAGTGGAAGCACAAGGGACAGCAGATGTTCCCCAGCCCCCCGAGTGAAGTGTCTGGGGAGCAGCGCCAAGGCCAGTGTGCCTGGAGCACAGTGACCGGTGAGTAAGGGGAGAGTGACAGACGTGTTCAGTGTCGGGGCCAGCTCAGGAGGGGAGTGTGCCAACTTCGTGTTCCAGGGAGCAAGACGGAACATCACGGGCTGGTTTCGAGTAGTGAAATTGCTTGACATCTTCAAACTGTCCCTGGAGCCACTGTGCTGAGAGTAGATTTCAGATGTGGGTGGAGGAAGCATGGCGACCAGTTTGACACCACTGCCACACGAGCGTCAGGGCGGCAGCATGGGCGGTTGTGAGAAGGAGTTCTGGATATATCTGAAGACAAAGCAAAAGAGATTTCTGACTGACCAGGCGTGGCTCCCGGCGTGTGGTCTGGCCGCTGGACAGCTAGAGTTGCAGCGTGGACGTGACGAGCCTCCGGGAGGGCCCTTCGTTGGGGTGGTGTGCAGTGTTAGGCATGCCAAGTTTGAGGTGCTCATTAGACATGTACATCCAGGCATCCACTAAGCAGTTGGATCTCATTTTAGAGTTTAGGTAAAAGGCCCGGGACAGAGACCTGCATGCAGGTGGCATTTAGAGCTATAAGAGGCAGTGACCGTAGACAGAGAAGTGACACAAGGAGTGAGCTCTGAGGTGCTCTCGCTTCTGGAAAGTGGGGTGGTGAGGGAGTCCCAGCTATGACACGTGTGCGGGACTGGGCCGGGAAGAAAGGGAAGGACAGAGAGCTGTCCTGAAGCCAAGTCAAAGAAGTGATCATTTGTCTCAGACGACGTTGATGGCCAAAGACCTTAACAAAGATATGCAGACGGTAAGTGAGTCTGAGGAAGGGCGCCCCTCATCGTATGTCACAGAGAAACGCAAAGTGAACCGACACACACCACCTCTGCTCCCCTCTGAGAACGACCAGCTCTGGGAGGACATGCGACAGCAGGCCCCCACTGGGCGCTGGCCTCAGTGCACACAGTGCAGCCACGCTGGGGGACGGTTCGGCGGTTTCTTACAAAACTCAACACACTCTCACTATGTGACCCAGCAGTCCCGCTCCATGGCATTGACCCAGATGAGGTGAAACCTGTGTCCACACAAAACCCGCACAGGGCGTTCACAGCAGCTTCATTCACAACTGCGGAAATGTGGAAGCCACCCAGATGCCCTTCAGCAGGTGAATGGTAAACTGTGGTCCAGCCAGACAATGTTATTTAGTGCTAAAAGGAAATGAGCTGTCAAGCCATGAAAACATGAAAACCTTAAATGCATATGACTAAGTGAAAAGTCCATCCGAGCAGGCTACACACTGATATCACCTGTGTGACGTCCCAGAAAAGGCAAAATATAGAGGCAGAAACAGGATCAGGGGTTTCCAGGGGTTGGGGGAGGGGTGAATAGGGGAGCACAGGGGGTGTTTAGGGCAGTGACACTACTCCGTGTGATACTGTAAGGGTGGACACGTGTCATTGGACATTTGTCCAAATACACAGGCACAACACCGAGAGGGCCCCTGATGTGAACTTTGGGCTGGGTGATGACGACAAGCCAGCGCGGGCTCGCCGGACACGTGTCTCATCCGCCGGGGTGTCGGTGGGGGGAGCGTGGGGGGCGCGTGTGTGGGAACTCTGTGGCTTCTTATCAGTTTTGCGGTGAATCTAAAACTGCTCTAAAAAATAAAGTGTATGTTTTAAAAGTGAATGCAGGGGAGAGGGAATGCATGTGAACGGTGCCGCTGGCTGGGCGGCACCCACGCTCGCCATTGTCCCCTTCGCCGTTCCCACCAGTGTCTGGCCTGACAGCGAAGCCTCCCCAGAAGACACGTGTCCTCGAGCCCTCTCGCTGGCACCTCTTTCACACCTGAACTTCCTGAAAGAGTCGATGACAAAGTCAGTCTCTACTTTGTCATTTCCAGCTGGTTCTGTTTCCCCGAGTCTTCTGTGTGCACACGTGCTGTAACTGTTCCTGCTAAAGTCACAAGGCCCTCCACGTCAGCAGTGTTGGTGCCCGTGCACCCCTCGGTGTCTCCTCCTTCCCCTCCCCCATGCCCCATCCAGAAAACGACCCCCAGCATCTCCCCCTGCAACAGCACACACCTCTCCTGTCTGGCTCATCCTCGCTCGCTAGGCTTTCTCCAGGCTCTTCGAAGTCCATCTCCCCAGCCCCCCACTTGCTCGCTCATTTCCAACCACCTCTGTCTCTCCTCAGAGTGGCCAAGACAATCTTCCAGGAATCTCCTTGCCATTCAAAAGTCAGTGTATGTAATGCATCACATGTACAAGCTAAAGATGAAAAATGACAGGATCGTGTCAACGGGGGCAGAAAAAGCATTTGACAAAATGCAACAAAATTCAAAGTTCTCTATAAAAACACGAAACTGGGAAGCGAGGGGGCTTCTTCAACTTGGTAAAGAACAGCTACCAAAGCCCACATGGCAGCTTTTTCCATGGTGCTCAGTGGTGGGAAGTGACGCTCCCACCCACAGGGTGACAAGGCAAGGACACCCCTCATGCCACGCGTGTCCCACATGGCACTGGAAGTCCCAGGGAATGCAGTCAGACCAGAAAAGGAAAAGCGGGTGGACAGATTGGGAAGGGAAAGGTAACACTTTGTCCACAAATGGCACGACTGTCTACATAGAACATCTCAATTGCCTGCTCGATGTCCTGTGCCAGATGCCATCGTATCTAGGGGGTGGTTCAGAGCCCTGAGTGTCCCGTGAGGGCCCTGAACCGCTCTCTGGCTGTTGGAGCTGCTGTCGCCCTTGCTCCCCTCATCCTGGTTACGTCGATGGTTCCCAGCACCCTATCTTTCCAGCACCCTCAGCCTTCAGCCCCCCTTCCTCCTGCCCAGAGCCGCCCCCCCATGCCCCACCACTCTTCTTGCCTGAATCCCATTCCTTCTCCGGGGCGCTGGCAGATGGAGACATCTGACTTCCTGCTGGTGCTGCGATAGTTCCCGTCCTCACTGCTGGCACCTCAAATCCTGCTGGCCAGCCTCCGGCTGTCTGTGAAGCAGTGGGACTTGCTCAGCCAGGGGAACCTGGGCTGGGAGCAGAGGGGAAGCGACCATCAGTCACTGGGGCTGGAAGTCGGCTCCAAGTCCAGCCTTCAGGGTGCCTTCCCCACGGTTCCTTCTGGGCCAAGCCAGCCTGAGCCCCATGTCTGCAGGGGCGGCCAGCTTGATACTGCATCCCAGGACTGTTTCCTTCCTCCAGCTTCCTGGACCAACCTCCCAAACTACCTGCACCCAAGTCCAGCCTGAGGAAAAGCTCTGACTTCATCATGACTTCCCCGCAGTCTCCTGAGACCACAAGCCATACCGGTCGCCCTGCGAACACTCTCCACTGACGCCCACAACTGTCCTTCAGAGGAACAGCTGTGATTATACCTTACTGTGTCACTTCGCAAAGTGACACTCCATGGGCCAGTGGCTGCTTCTCTGTGTCTTCTGCTCACGCACTGAGAGCATGACAGGCACTCAGTGCATTGGGGTGACTTGTGGTGTTGCTGTAGCATGGTGAATGCGTGAACCTCAAGAAGAAGAAAGAAGGGAAGGAAAGGGAAACCAGATTTTAAAGTGAAAAAGTGGATCTGGAATCCAGAGTTTGGGTTTTGGTTCAGCACACACGATTCATTGGTTTCTGACAGTGGAGACAAAGCTGAAGACATTTAATGGCGGGCAGGCTCCTTCGCTTCGTCTCGTACCCATTCCCCTCAGGATTTTCAAACTCTTCCGTGAAAATGAACTGCAAGCGACGCACATGACCGATTCATTAAACGGAGAAGTCTTGAGGAGACAGCAAGGGCTTTTGATGAAAGACCTTAGACTTTTTGGAAAAGACTGTTTTGTCCCATTCCAAATAGTTTGATAGCCTGATTTTTTCCCTCGTTCTAATCCCTAAACATTTCCCCATAACATTCCATCCTGGCGTTTTTGCTTTTTCCATCAGCTTTCTCGTCCTTCACCTCATTGAAACTTCACCACGGCTCAGTCAGAGATGTGGAAAAGTCCTTTCTCCCAGTCGCATTCAAAACGGGGCTACCCGAGTGGCCCAAGGTCTGGTGACTGCATAATGGAGCCGGGAATACAAGCGGTCTCAGGCCGCCACTCAGGCCGCAGCGACTTCCCTCCCCCACCCGCAGTCCGATCCTGGAACGGCATTCCCATGAATTTAGTTAGTCTGTCACAGCATGGCCAGTGTCGCTCAACTGTCCCGATCGCTGCAGGCTGTCAACGCAGCTTTCCTGACTTCATCCCTCGGCTGTGCTGCTGGCCGCCGGTGGTCCCTGCCTCGGGACCCCACTCACCGATGCCGTGGGAAGAAAGCAGGGCGCGTCCCTGCCACAGCGCTGTGCGCACGCGGGACGAGTGGGGGTACAGTTGGGGCATCCGTAGCCCCAGGACGGTTGGTACGGTGGCACCTTCGCATGAAGCTCCGCTGCCAGCACGCAGAACACACGTCTCCGGCCGCGGGAGCATCTGCGTGTGCAGAAGACTCCACCTGTGCACCAAAGCCCGGCTCCAATGCGCCCACGTGTCGCTCTTCCGGGTCCAGAGCGGGCTGCACCTGCCCAGGTGTCCGGGTGCGTGTCAGATCCGCGGGCAACTTCCGAGCGCTTTCCGCATCTGCTGGTGCAGGGCTGGGGCCGCGGGCAGACGTCCCCCCGGCGTGCTCCCGGCACCTCGTGTCCTCGCTGTCCCCGCGTGACCCGCAGGTCCCCGCGCAACAGTTGGCGGACCCGGCGGTGCGCGCGCTCCCCGCGCCGGCCGTGCGCGCGGGGCTTGGCGGGGCGGGCCCTTCTCCAGATGCCGCCGCGCCGGCCGCCCCCCAGTGCGCGGGCCTCCCCGGGCGCCCAGTGCGCAGGCGCCGCCGCGAGGACCGACCGTGCGCCGGGCTCGAGCGCGGTCGGAGCGCGCGGCGGCGGCGGCGGCGGCGGCGGCGGCTGTGGACGGAACACGGACTGACGCGCGGACAGACGGGCCGACCCGCGAGTCCCGTCCGGCCTGAGGGGCCGGATCGCCGCGTGGCCCCGCACGCGCCGGACCTGGGGCGCCCGAGGATGTCCGCGCTGAGGAAGGTGCGAGCGGCCGGGGCCGCGGGGTCGGCTCCGGGACCGGGTGCGGGAACGGGGAGCGGGGCGCGGGAGCCGTCGGGGACACGGGGACCCTGCGACGGCGGCGGGGTCGCGGGGATGGTGACATCCTCCGGTCGGCCGGGAGGGCCGCGGAACCCGCGGAGCCCCCAGGAGGGGCGGGGGCGGCCCGCCGCGCCCCTCCCCCGCCGGGCGCAGGTGGGGAGCGCACCCCAACTGGGCAGCGGCCGGGGCGCCGGCCCGCGGGCTGCGCGCGGGGCGCGGGGGGACGCGGGGCCGCTGGCCGGGGCGGGGGCCGGCGGGGCGCCGCGAGGGGGTGGCCGCGCCCGCCCTGCGAGCGGGAGCGCGGGGCGCGGGGCGGTTGCTAAGCGCGGCGCTCCGGCGCGGGGTGCCGTAACCAAGCCTCCCCCGGCCGCGGCTGTCGCTGTTCCCGGCTCCGCGCTAACCAGCGCGGGGAGAGCGGGGATGCGGTGATCGCAGCCGCGCGCCGGCGGCCGGGGGCGGCGGGCCAGGTGGCCGGGGGAGGCTGCGCGCCGGCCGCCGCGCGGTGCGAGGGCCGAGCCAAGTGGCCAGGGACGCGGCGCGGGCCGGGGGGAGAGCTGGGTGGGCGACCCCGCGGAGACCCTCGCAGCCGGGGTCTGGCAGCTGCAGGGCACGCGCGGCCGCTGGCGATTCGCGGGGAAACTCGAAGCGCCTGCCCTTCCGTGCACCTCTCACTTCTCGGCCGATGTAGCTCCAGCCGCCTGGGTCGCTTGTCCGGATGAATGGCCAGGGCTGGGAATTCGGGGTGCGGGACTTAGAAGCCGGCTGTCTCGTATTGATTAAAAATCAAGCGTTCGCCAGCGACTTCTCCCTCTTGTTATTAATTCTGCCGGCGCGGGCCGTGGGTGGTGTTAGAGCTGGAACTATGAACCGCAGGTTCCTTTCTGTCACCTCGGTCCGTGGCGGGGGCAGGAGAGCGCACAGGGGTCGCTTCAGACAGGATCGCCTCGGGGCCCTTCCCTGAAGTCCTGGGGTGGCTCCATGACCTGGCAGAGCACCTGGTGGTGACCTAGGACTTAAAGACGAATCTGCAGGTGGCGACCTAGGGTACTAGTTGTTAGAAAACCACCCAGCACGGCCATGGGCGGTCGTGCACCACACCTGGAAGGGCCGACCACACCTGTCTCTGACGTGACAGAACCCACCCCTCCCCCCACAGCAGGGAAGGTAGCGTGTTTGGGTTTGAGGTTAATGTGCCTTACAATGTCTTCTCCATTTTACTTCATAGCCTTAAAGGAAGTTAATAGGTAACCAAGGGGAAAATGGCGAAATGATGAGCAAATGGTAATTTTCGGCAGGTCACGTTGTTACTATGGTGTTTTACAAAATGTCGTTAGTCAGGGTTTTCCAGCAGCCAGACTGCCTTGTGCGGCCGCTGGGCGGCTGGGATCTGGCTCCAGCAGTGACTGTGGAGTGTGTATACCATTTCCTTTTAGATGGTGTGACTTTTCCATTGCTTGGAAGAGAACAAATTAGACTATTTTATGCCCCGCCTCTGGTCGCACTGCTGGCCGGCCGTGGGGTGCACTGTCTGCTCAGACACCTGGAGCCGTGAGAGCAGCAGACACGTCCTGTCCAGGGCAGGAGCTCCGCAGAGGTGGGGTTTGTGACGACCTGTCAGGGGGCTCTGTGCTTTGTCTGAAAGCCATCTGCCCGCATTGGCGGGTCTGGTTTTTGGTTAGGCCTGTCGCTCCACCTGCAAGTTCCATTTCAGGAGCCTGGAGAGCTAAACAAATCCTCGGTCCAGGATGATGAAGTGATTAAAATTAATGTTTTCTCACCACAAAGGTGTTTTCTAGATAAGCTTTCTAAGTCAACTTTTCATACTGTTCATACTTTCCCTTCCAAAGAACTTTGCACTTACAGCATAAGTATTTAAAGTGGTATAACTTGAGACAGAAATAAACATGTATTTACCAATATTGTTGTTAGACTTTAAGTATTTTAACAATATTTTGTCAGCCCTTAGGTTACTTGTGATGTAGATGAATTACGAACACTTTATTTTTACAGAATTTAGAGTATTTCTCACCATAAATATGTCTTCCTATGGCAATGTATTGCTTCTTCTATTTTTGTCTACTTCAGTTTTGAAATTGGTAGAAATTCCAAATTAAATATTAAAAGCAAAAAAGTGCTTTGCAAAGTTTGAGTCATATTCGATTCTGGGTACCCAGAATCCAACCAATTCTGAAACTAAAGGGTTCTAATATTTTTTAAATTGTTAGAGCGTTTGCTATCTCTGTTTTCACTGGCATCTTCCATGGTGTGCCTACGTGATGGAATTGAAGAAATGCTGTGATTCTTTTATAACTATATTTCAGAAAAACATCATGATTTTCAGTTACCCAAGGAGTTGAATGATGTACACTTTGATTATAGATTTTAAAGGGAAATTAATTAAGTGTGTTATTTATTGATCCTGGGAATGGATATGCAATGGTCATTCATTGGCTACAATAAAAATAAGTATGATTCATCATTTTGGCCAGATGGCAGTCGTATTTAGAGCATTGCCAGCATGTTGGCTTTGAAAGGATTACAGGCTCCCATACAGGACGTGAGCAGGCAGAGCGTTCCATGCAGTTAAACGTCATTCTTAATCAACCAGTTTTACTTACAAGTTATTTTAATCAGATAACCATGTTCCTAGCTGATTGCCAAATTTTAAAATGTGTTCCGCTTTTTCTAGGTGCTCGTTCGTACAAAGAGGGAGCGTGATAATTTGTGTTTGTGACGGAAACACATTTTTAGGGAGCTGAGCACGGGGCTTTGGCGTGGACAGGGCGAGTTGAAGGGTATACACATTCCAGTTCAGTCCTGCGTCTGCTACTGGGGGCCACCCACTTTTACAGTCACCTTCCCGAATAATGGGGTTGAGTCCGTGTCCATCTCTGCAAGGGCAGTGGAGTTCACACGTACACCATGGTTTCTCCTTTTTCGTGCCGTGGTCTGTGCGCTGGCTCCATCTGCTATGGAAGGGCTTCTGTCAGTGGCTCGGGGGTCCCCTCCCATGCTCCGGTACTTCCAGCCCTGGGCGGCCAGACGCCCCTCTCCTCGCCTGCAGGCTTCCTCAGCTGCGGTCACTCTGAAGCGGACACGCCGGACCGCAGGTGCTGCCAGTGGGTTTCGTGTGCCAGGTGTCAGTTGCATTTGTTCTTGAGTTGTCTTTTTCCTGGGGGGTCTCCTAGGAGTCCCCCTGGCCAGACCAGGTTCTGCTCCGGCTGTACTTGCCATGTCTGAACCCACCGGAAGGACGAACGTGTGTAGATTTCTCTGGAGTCACCTTGCCTACTTCTAGGGTTTGGCTGTGGTGGACCCACCGTCTCTTTAAGATGGGCTTCTGGTTGGTAAAAGGGTGTCACAGAACCCACCCTTCTCTCAAGAGTCATTGTGCCAGCAAAGAACATGACATGTCACTTGAGCTAAAGACTGCACATGCCTTTAGAGGAAGGGGAAGCTTTAGGAGGTGAAGCTAAAGACGGGGTGGGGTCTGGGGTTCCTGAGGTCACCTCACGACCTGGAGGGGTGGCCAGTTTGACACACAGGGGACGTCTGGAGGACAGCAGCCCCTGCTAGGGAGAGAGAGCACTGGGTTCTACAGTCTACTTGGAACCATCGTAACCGCTTGGTTGTCCGTCACGGAAACCAAGAAGCCCCTCCCTTGTGGTGACTGTTCTGTCCCCAACAAACACATGGGACGTGAGAGTTTTAGGGTCTCTAATAACCTCCACTGCAAAGCTCTGTTTCAGGGCAAGTCCCGTGCACCTTCTAGTGACACGCATGTGTGGTCTGCCTTTCATGGCCCCTCTGGCCACTGTCCCCTCTCATCACCGTGGCCCTCCAGTGTCCAAACTCCTCTCAGAGCCGTGCGTTTCCCGTTTCCAGACTTGGTCACACATTTGCTCTCAACAGTTTCTTCCTCCCTGTGTCTTCCTCATATTTGCCCTCCCACACTCCACTGAGCCGTGATCGCCCCCTCCGTGGCACGCGGCCCAGCCCTTCGGTGCCAGGACTAAGTCACCCCGTGGTGCAGACATTCCTCGGAAAGTCGGTGCTTGTGCTCCCAGCGTCCTGAGCGGGCGCCAGGCGCTGTCCGTGGTGCTGACAGGGACTGTGGGCGCCGGGCGCTGTCCGTGGTGCTGACGGACTGTGGGCTGGACAGATACGGCACTGTCTCGCTTTCTATCATGGCGTCTTGGGTCATGTTAGGCAGCAAATGGGAACAAGTGAACGCACGACGGGCCAGCCGCTGAGCGTGCTCCACAAAGTCCCTCAGCCCGCTGCTCCCCGCTTCCCCAGCCGCACTGCGGGTCTGCACTCCCTTTTACTGGTTTGTAATGTGAAAACTTTGGCTCTTTAAAAATAACTTTTATTTTTCTGACATTCTTTGTAATATTTTGAAATTTTCTAAACAAATTTCTGAAAGTCTATTTTGTGACTATTAAAAACTTAGTGTAGAATCTATACTATGCTAAGTTAGACATTTCATAAGCAATTGGATGCTGTATTTCCAAACTTTTGCTGTGGCCATTTAAGTACATAACATCCCTGGATTTACAGCGTAATGTTTGAAACTGTCACCAATTAGACTCGAAGTTTTAGCTGCATTGTGAAAGGTGGTTTACGTTCCCCTTTAAACAAACAACAGTGTCTCTTAGTCTTCAGTTTATCCACTTGTTTGTTCCGCTAATGACCTTTTATTGAGTCGTGTCTTCCTGTTCTAAGGAAATAACCATGAATTTTCAGGAAATCAACTAAACAGATGTTCACTCCAGCTTTGTTTCATAGTAAAATGCTGGAAAATAGCGATAACAGGAGATTGAAACATTCGTTGTGATGCAGCCACATTGTAAAGATGTAGCCGTCTCTGAGACAGACGTCAGTTAAATATTTAATACGCGAAGCGGGTTTGGCCTCTGTGAATGAGGGAAGCAGATCACAGAACAGCGTGCCCCGTGCAGAGTGGTTCCCTGCAGCCACTCTGGGGCTCAGAGGCAGGACTGGAGGTTGTACGCCCGCCAGGGGTGGGGGCTGCCTGGGCTGTGTGTCCACCCCGCCCGGGCCAGGGCCAACTCCCTGCACCATCTACGCCTCCTGGCCTGGTAGCGCCTGCGCCCCCTGTTCCCAGGCGCTCTCCTCCCACCCCACTGGCCGGCCTCCGAGTCGACATCTGATGTCGGGCTGAGGCCTGCGTACCCCCTTCCCCTGCGACGTGGGGGTCACCCCTCCCCCACGTGGAGCTGTCTCGGTGAGCCGACTCCGTCCCCCTGGCACTCCCTGTCTGCGGCCTAGTGCCCTTCTGCTGTGCTGTGTGCACTGATGTGTCTCTTAGTGTTTGTCCTTCCCCCGCTGATAGCCGCTAGCACTTGCCGCGCACTCACCGTGTGCCAGGGAAGGGGGTAGGTCCGGGGTTTAAGGTCACGCACGTGGCCTTGAGGGGCCTGCCGCCCCGAAGGCCTCCCGCTGGAATGTCAGCTCCGTGGGCGCAGAGGGTGCCGTGCAGGCTGGGCGCTGCTGTGGCCACTGGTGGCCCCGGGTGTTGGGTCCCTGTGCTGAGCAGGGGAGTGTAGATTAGAGCACCGGCTGTGTGTCTGTGAGCGCCGAGGCCGACTGCTGTTTTGGTTTTGGTATTCTTTCTCCTTGTTTGGATCAGACGTGTTTGGCCGTAGGTCATAGGGAGACTCACACAAAATGACCTTAGCAGGACTGTCTGTCCTCTTGTGTGATAAAGGGCTGCAGGCAGAATACCTTGGGGGGCCTGGTTTCTGTCACCTTTCTGCTCTGCGGCCTCACTGTGTTGACTGAGCCTGTCGTGTAGCAAACGGCCACCACCATCAAGGTCGTCACTCACAGTGTGACCACAGCCGGTGGGAATGGATGCCCCTTTGTTAGTGTCGGCCAGCTGCTGTGACAAAGACCCCCTAGTGCTTGCCACGTACCATGGTGGAAGTTGGTCTGTAGCTGCGTCAAGTCCAAACAGGTTTTCGTGGTTGGCGGTGGCTTCTGCGACCAGGCTCTTGTGGCTCGGCCATCTCCAGAGGTCCTGAAGGTCATCCTCATGTCACCAGGAGAGGAGACAGCTGGGAGGACCATGTGGGGAAAGCCTGTGGGCTTGGCCTGGAAGCTCACACAGCCACACCTACCCTGCCGGCCTCGGCCTCAGCCTCGTGTCCCGCTCAGCCCCTGTGGCTGTGGGAGACAGAGAGGGTATGTGATCGGCTGTTTCTGCAGAACCTTCCAGGTGTCATTTTCGGAGTGAAGAGACCTACCTGGAGGTCCCTGGAAGCCCCCTGTCCCATCAAGGCTAAACCAGTTGCTGGTGAGAATGACAGGACCGTCACTGCGGCCAAGACCCTCCCACGGCCGAGCTGGGCCTGCTTCCCCTGGGGCAAGGGAGGCAGGTCTTAGGGACAGCTGGTTCCGTCAGAATCAGGAAGGGTGTTCGGTCGTCTGCCAACCGCCTATTACACTGCCGTCCCGACGTCACACACCAACCAGGGCCTATAGCACCTTTGTGGTTTAAAGCAGCTGTCGTCACAGCGCTGAGTTAGGACTCACTGTCACATGATTAAACGAGGGCTTATGCTCGCACTGTTAAGTAAGGGGCTACTTTATGCCCTGGCCACTGAGAGGTTGCGAAGGTGTCGTAGAGCAAGCAGCGGAAGAGAATCAGCCTCTGACAGCCCGGTGAACCTGCGTGACAGTCCAGCCCGGGCCAGCCGCTGGTGCCTCGGTCACGCCGTGTGGCTCACTGGCCGTGTCACTCAGTGTCCTCTGGGCACAGGTCCCAGAAACACGTTCTGGCCGAAGCAAGACGGAGCCCACGGGAGGGACCATCACGGGCTCACAGATGTGAGGGCAGCCACAGAGCGGGGTCTGTCGGGATTCTGGGGGTCCCTCCAGAGACGGTCAGACCCAGCTTTCCAGAGGAGTGCAGGGCACCTGCACTGGGGGTGACCGCGGGCTACGCGAGACGTCAGCCTAGCGAACGTCCAGTCTTCTCCTGTGACCCAAGCAGAGAGCCCTCATCTGGCCTTTCCCCTGGGAAAGCACTGGGATCCGAGCTGTAGAGGGGTAGGGGACAGGGCACCTCGTGTCACCTGCGGTGGACCTCAGCGTCTGTAAAGAGCTTACGGGCGATATGGTGGAGACATAGTGTTAGAAGTTCAGCGGCCTCACGAGATGCCTGGATTATCCACTGTCCGTGTGCCTGAGGCTCTGCCCGCCTCCTCTCACCGTGTCCCCTGCTGTGAGTTCAGGGTCGTCCTCGGAAGCATTCAGTGTGTTCCCAGGGAGGACACGCAAACCCGAGGGGAATGTTTCATTGTCGGGTCTGTAGCCCGTCTCCTGGGCCCCAGAGACCTTCCTGCTGTGGCAGTCGGCAGTCACCCTACCTGAGTTCCAGTTGTCACCCCACCTGTTGAAACTTGTCCCGAGATGCAGTTCGTCCTCCTGCCGGGCGAGGCTGGGACTGGAGGCTGCTTTCATAGTTCACTTTTCCTTCTTTTCTGGTCTTCTCATCTGCTAAATATGTAGAAACTATAGAGAAGCACAAATAATTGCCTTGAAAGTCACCAATAATGCCACGATCTAGAGATAATTGTATTTGTGCCTTGCATGCTTCTTTCTCATCTTATTTTTTTAAGCCCAAATTGGGAATGATCCTTTTTTTTCAGTTTATGTATTTTTTTCCTGAGAATGTGCCTATATTTTCAAAACATTCGTTAACAATTCGATTTTAACCGAGGTACACACTGCAGTAGGCAGCATCATCCAGCCATCCCCTCCTGTTCTGCATCTAAGTTTCTTACAAAAATTTTTGGCCATTATTCTGTGATTAATATCTTTTCCCATATTCTCTGAAAAATCTAGGTATTTTTTTCTCTAGTAAACCTTAGAAACAGAATTATTGGACTAACGAATGTGTTTAGCTTATTGAAGCTGCTGTAACAAATTACCGCAAACCGTGTTGCTTGACACAACAGGAGTGTGGCAGCTTGTGGTTCTGGGGCCAGGTGTTTCAGAGCCAGGTGCCTTGCAGGGG
The DNA here is from genome assembly GCF_902729225.1 of Pteropus medius. Taxonomy (NCBI): domain Eukaryota; kingdom Metazoa; phylum Chordata; class Mammalia; order Chiroptera; family Pteropodidae; genus Pteropus; species Pteropus medius. The sequence goes on along the minus strand of NW_024347788.1, from coordinate 13,893,508 downwards.
GCCCAGGGAGGGTCCTCCCTGGCCCTGGTGCCTGACACGGTGGCTTCCACCTGCCGCTGTCACTGCCATCTCTGTCTCTGTCTTCCCGTGACTTTTTCCGTGTCTCCGCTTCCTCCCGCCTCCACTCTGTGTCGTCCCAGGATTCTGGTCACGGGACCTGGGACCCGCCCACATGATCCTCGGTGCCCGGCCGCCAAATGTCAATGTCATCACGTCTGCAGAGGCCACTCTTCCAACCGAGGCGCCGTCTGCTGGCCCAGGGTTGGCAGTGGCTGTACCGTGGGCCGCCGACATGCTGCAGGCGCTCTCCAGAATCAAACCGCCGCTCAGCGACGGAGCAGGCGACGTCCCCACCAGCCCTGCCACACCCTCAGAGAGTTCCAGGGCCGTGCGAGCTGAGCGTGGCGCACGCGAGGGCTTTGTGTCAGCGGCACCAGGCCGAACAGCGGCAGAGGGGAGGGTCAGCAGGCCGGACGGGGACCCGGAGGGCCCTCACTGGGCCGGGTGAGGAGCCGCAGCCCGGTGAGCCTGGCCTTGCTCCTGCCTCTTGTTCTTATCCTTCGACGTGGTCGCTCCCTGAGCGCTTCAGACTTTTCATGATGCGTAAAGATGGACAAGGACGTGAACAGGGAACTCATAAGGGGTCCGTGCTGTGGCCGCAGCATTTGAGAGTGGCCGGGGCAGCGGTGGTAACAGGCGAATTAAAAGTCACTTCTTACGCCCCGTCATGTGGGTCGCTGTGTGTAAGGTGGTTAACGATCTTTGTGTCCTAGGCGTCTGGGGCGTGAATCCCCGTTGGCGCCTTCATTCTTCCTGAACACTCTGAGGTGGCGCCGTGTCCCCGTGGGCAGAGCCTGACCGCAGGGGAGGGGACTGCTCTAACTTCGTGATGACACGTACATGTCCTGTTTCAGAAGGTTCAGTGCGATAGCATTTTACAAGAAGGATTCAACCTGGCTCAATTTAGCATCTGAAAAATGTCCAGGGTGGAAACAGAGCTGCCGTCGCGGGCCCGCGGGGGCCCGATGCGGAGGTGAGCTGGCCGGGCTGCTGTGCCTCCGGTTCCGCCGTCAGCAGACGGCTGTAGGCCACGGTGCCGTCACGGCCACCTGTCCGGGGAAGGCGTGCTCTCCTGGCCGTGTGGGCGGGCCCGGTGCACAGCCGGCGTCCGCTCGGCGGGGTCTGGTGGCAGTCCAGGTGTCGCTTCCTCCTTCCGCGTTCACTCAGCCACCTCGCAGTTCTCCCGTCCGGCCCTCACCGTCTCCTCTTTCGAGAACATTAGAGAAGATGAGTCATGAGGCTAAAAAAAGGAAGCCTTTTTCTGATTTCTCCGTGTTTTTCCTAAATTTTACAGTGAGTTTTAAGTTTCTGCTTCATCTGACTCTTTTGCAAGTTTGTCGTAATTATTTTCCTAAAGAGGCAGCACTGCTGTTAGCTAATGTCAGTCCTCGACTTCTGTGACACGGCACTCGGGAGCCGCGTCCCCTCACCAGCCCCCTGCCGCCTGGGCGCCCGCTCTCGGCTGATGGCACAGGCACGGCCACCCCGTCACTGCAGTCTCGTTATGCTCATGCTCTGAGGCCAGCGCGAACGGAGCGTTCTGTCATCCTGTCACGTGGCAGAGTGGCAGAGGGGACCCTCGGGGAGTCCCTAGAGTGCTCGTTGCTGCCACAGGGCTGGTGAGCGAGGGGTGCTCTCATACCCTCGGGGCTTTGTCTGTGTGGGTCACTGCTCGGAAAGGCGGGTGAGTCACAGTCCTCGCCCTCCCGAGGGGTCCAGAGTCAGGATGGGGGCACAGACGTGGGAGGGGATGCCAAGCGCCCGGGGGCTGCAGCTGTGTGTGGCCGGAGTCGGCCTCTCTCCGAACAAGCGGGACCCGGGGTCTGGGATGCGGGAGGGGCAGCATGTGGGTGGCCTGGAGAAGAGACCCCTCTTTGCTCTGCACCCATGCGCTGGGCCTGTTCATTCGGCACGGAGCACCACGGGTGCCCCAAAAAGGAGGCATGCGTTGTTTTAACTGCCTGAGTGGGAAGCTGCACACGGTGGCCAGGAAATGCCACGTCTGTAAAGGCTGACCCAGACACTCATGGGGGCCCTGCGGGTCAGCTGGGTGCTGGAGTCTAACCGCTGACCCTCACCGCTGTCCTGTGGGAGTGGGGTGCAGCCTCCCGGCCCCCCAGATGGGAGCCCGAGTCCCGCCGTTTGTCCCCGTCCAGCTTCTCAGGACAGTCCTCCACATATTCTGTTCCTCTGTCCACGGAGCAGACTCCTGCAGACTCCCTCTCTTTCTGCTTCCCGGTGCTTATCTTCGGAAATGTGGCAAAAACAGTGGCCACGATATTTGCTGCTGTCACCGCTCCCCAGCAAAGGGCGCGCAGATCACAGACTGAGACTGTCTAAAGTCGGGTCAAGTATTGTCACCTCTCTCTTGCACACGTGAAAACAGAGGCCTTGAAAACTGGGGGACACAAAGCTAGGGTCACAGCACACTGCAGGACCTGTTGTGCCAGGGCTGCCTTTGCGCCCTCTGCCCCATGGGACACGATTGTCGTAGTGGACGTTAGGGCAGGTGAGGAAGCTCAGTTTTCTTCAGTGACGTTTCCGGGCCTTGGCAATATGCCTGGGTGTTGTCTGTGGCGGGGTGGGGGTTGGGGTGTCAGGTGCCAGGAGGGACAAGGCTGTTGCATCGTAGTGACGCATGGCAGACTTTTTCTCCAGGAAAGGAAGCTCGTGCTGCTGTCGGGTAGGGGTGTCGCTGGGGTCTTCGAGGTCTGGACAGAGGGAGGGGGCAGTTGGGTGTGGCGCCGGGTGGGGAAGGGTCTGGTGGGGAGTGTGAGGGCGTCCGGGGGCAGGAGGGGAGATGCCCAGGGTCCCGCGGGGCCTGGCGCAGGTGCCGCCTGCGGAGCTCTGTCTGGTTCTTAACCACGCCTGTGTGTCCTTCTGCGAGATGAGCCGAGAATTAAACGAGGTAAATATCATTATTTTCATTGAGGTTTTAAAACACAGAAACACAGGTTTTTCATGGTCTGCGGTGGGTTGGGGGGCAGCCTGTCTGCAATGTCACGAGATGGCATTTCAAGGCCCCGGGGTTCAGACAGCTGAACACGTGTGTGGACTTCTGTCCCCCACTGAGGTGACACCCGAGTGGGACGCAGGCACGAGTCACCTCTCTGGGTGAGGGTGTGACAGGTGTCCACTGCACGCAGTTGTCCCACGGGATTTCTCAGCCGCCAGCACTGTGGCCTCTGCAGGAGCGTCTGAGTGACCCTCGTAGCCTGACCTGGCTCACTGGCCGGACCCCGACACGGCGTCCACCCCCACCTCCCAGCTGGTGCCAGCTCCGTCCGCAGGTGCTTCCGAGGCCCTGAGGTGAGGTCCCTCTGTGCGGGGCGCTGACGCGGCTCCTTGGTTGCAGGCCAGGGCACACTGGTTCCGTGGGATGGAGGTCCCCACGCTGAAGACCTGGGCTCGGGTTCCCGGGCTTCCCTCCCGCAACCGTGGCCAGGCATCTCACGGAGGTGGAGTGAGCCAGGCAAGGATGGTGTGACTCAGTGTCCTCCACTCCCCGCGTGGGCCAGGTGGGAGTGGAAAGGGCGCACACACCACTGTCACCAGGATATGTTTTCAGCCGTCTGGCGAATCGTTCTGGCAGGGAGCAGGAATCCAGACAACTTTGGCTGAATTTCTAGACACTTGCTCGTTATGTGCTCCTTTAGAATGTAACTTTTTGGTGCATATCTGATAGTTACAAAAGAGGACGTGAATTTAGAGTTTACTACCGATGAGTAATTCATTCCTTCGATGTGTTTATTTGTAAACTTCCAACGGGCCACGCAGTGTGCTGCATTACTCACGTTTCAGAAAATAAATTCATTGCTGGAATAAGTGTCTGTGGAGGGAGATAAATGTTAAGTAAGTATACACACAATTAAGTTAGTGAAAAATTTGAGACTAATCTTCATAGCTCAGCTGTGTAGCAGCGCTGGTTATGTGACCGGCGGTGTCGGGGGCGTTGCGGGTGGGCCCTGAAGCGTGAGTAAGACTTTGGCACAGGGTCCGGGGCAGGAAGCGCCGGGGGGTGGCTCTGGGGCTTTGGGCTGAGCCGGCAGGATGGCGCGATTCTGGGCGGTGGCAGGGGCCTCCTTGGGTAGGAAATCGGTCACCTGCTAGTTGAGCATGTCCTCCAGTCTGGTTCTAGTTAATGTGGACAGTTTTCCACGTTTAAGATCATGTAAAGACAGTAAGAATGCGTGAACTCCGGTTTGCCGAAGTGGACCTCGTTCAGGTGCGAGGCTTGGGGTTTGCCTGTCCTCCTGGAACCCGTGGTCACGTCCCGCCCCGGGACCCACCGATCGTCCTGTGTCACCAAGAACAGAACTTATTTGAATCAAAAGGTCTCAGGTTGCAATGCCGTTGGGTCCTGCCTGTTTACAGATGGGGCGCGAGGCCGGGCCCAGAACCCGCCGTCCCGGGACGGCAGCGGCCCTGCCCGGCGACCGCGCCCGGACAGCCGCTCGGGAGCGGGAAGAGCGGCCCCCGCTGCCCCCGCCCCCCGTCTCTCCCGCCCGGGGCCTCCCTACGCGGCTGCCGGGAGAATCTTTCTGAAGCCATTTTTACCACGTCATTTCTCCCTGTTGCCTTTCTGCTTTCCTTCCTGGCGCTCAAGGCCGTGTCTGCCCGCTCGGGGTGCGAGCCTGGGCGCCATCCGCCCGGAGCGCGCCGTGCGGTCACCGCCACCGCGTCCCGCCAGCGCCCGCACCCTGGGCCTCGCGCATGCGCCGGCGCCCCGGATGCGCCCGCCAGCGCCCGCGCCCCGCCCACGCGCGGATCCGCGTGCGGGTCTCAGCCCGCGCGACTCAGAACCCCTTTCCCCTGCCTCGCCCCCACGCCGGCGACCCTTTCCGTCGTCGTTCCCTTGGCAACTGGCCACGTGGCTCTCATGTTGGGAAGATGTTACACAGCGGTTGGCTCCGTTCTGGAGAATATCCGAGCCGCCCCCGCAGAGCGGCCTCGCGTGGTCCCCGCTGCGTCCCGCTGCGTCCCGGGGTGGCGCCGTCGCGCTTCTGGGAGGTCTGGGTGCGTCACAGCGGCTTGGAGGCCCATTGTCCTGCAGCTGGAGCCGTGGCCCGCGGACACCCGCATTCTCGCTGAGCGACCGGTGATGCGGGCGGCACTCGGTCGTCGGGAGCGGTGTCCGCAGGCCAGACATTCCCGTGTCGAGGACCGGATGTCCTGACCTAAGGCTGCGTGTCTTCGAATGTCCCATTTAGTCACATTTCTGACGGAGTCTGGGTGGTGCTGAAGTCGGCGGGCAGCTGTAGGCGGCTCCCTGGGGCCGTGCGACCAGGCTGTCACTGCGTGACCAGGACGTCGCCGTGTGACCAGGACATGGTTGGTAATCTTAGTCAGTTTGGGCGCTTTTCCCGTTGTTTGAAAATCGGAAACAAAGGGGTGCGTTTGCGGGCGAGCGGCCGCGGGTGCTCCATGGGTTTCCTTCTCAAACAGCTGCTTCCTGGAGTTTCCAACGACTTTTTCTTCTCCTGCGTTTTCTTTCTCTGTTGCCTTGGAAAGTTGGTCAAAGTGCTGAAGGGACGGTGGGCGTCCCTCAGCTGTGACCACGCCCGTCCCTGTCGGACTCCTGCGCCACGTGTGGCCTGGCCCTGCTCAGCTGTTCTTGCCTGTTTGGGCCAATTCTTTCTTAAATTTCCTATCTTCTTCCATCTCGATTTTCACTCTCATTTGGTTGGGCTGCTACCTTAAATAATTTCCTAAGAAAGTCAGAGGAGAGGTAACTTTTCTGATCTTGCCGGTCTGAGGACCTGCCTCAGCTGCGTAGACGTCTGGCTGCGCATAGAATTCTAGGGCTGAATGATCTGGCCTGAGAATTTTAGAGGCCATTTTCCTTTGTACGTTTTGACTCAGTGCTCCTGCTGGACATTCCGATTCCTGCATCTTTGTCGACCTGAGCTCCCCTCCCCACACACGTGGTTTCCTGCTTGGTTTCCATCAGTGGTCACACCGTGGAGGGCCACGGGCTGTGTGGACGTGTCTGCCCCGGGATGACGCCTTCTCTCGGCCGTGAAAGCCCGTGTCATTTCCCTTCCATCTGGGTTTTCTCTGGTTCGTTCAGTCTTTTCTTTCCCTTTTTCATTCCTTTTTTTTTTTTTTCCTGAAAATCTCACGTTTTGGATGCACGAGCTCTTCCAAGATTGATTCTTGCTGTTGTGTGTCTTTTCTATGATATATTTTTAAGTCTCTTACACTTTTGTTCTACATCTTTTGTTCTACATTTCGTTCTACATGCAGCCTTAGGTCAGGACATCCGGTCCTCGACACGGTAAGGTCTGGCCTGTGGACACATCCCAGCATTACCTTCTAACGCTGCCATCGAAGTTCCAATCTCAATGATCTTATTTTTAATTTCCACGTCCTCGTTTTGTTCTGTTTCTCTCTCTCTCTTTTTTATGACATTTTTCATGGTGCAGTGTCTTCTCAGTTTTCTGTGTGGGGATGAATTTGCCTTTTTTCCCCCTTGTCAGAAATCTACTTTATCCTTGTGACATCGTCGGCTCAGGGTCTCCTGCTCTGTTCATTTGTCCTGAGTGATGCTCAGGACCGGGCAACTCAGGTGGCCGAGTGCTTTGTCCTCGACACAGCCCGAGGACCGAGTCAAGTCGTCACTGGCGGACCACAGGGCAGTTTCGATGAGGATGGCCGTGGGTTTGGTGTACACCTTTGCGGGAGTCACTGGCTGAAGCAAAGCCGTAGTGACAAAGCTCTGCTTGTCTCTGTGAAACGCTTTCTCGTGCTCATGTCAAAAAACCCAAAACATAGTACTGAAGGTGACACTGAATCCAGTGCCAGCCCAGCAAGGAGTAATGTTCACTCAAGGACACATTTTAAAAAAGTTCTATCAGGAAGTAGTAAACGTTTACTTTTTATGTTTAAAATTATTAATAAAGCTTTGCATTGTCTATGTAAAACACTTGGCACTTTGTGGTCACAGGATGTCTTGAAATGTAAATTTTCATTCACATGCATTCCTTTGTCGCAGGAAAATATGAAATGATGTTCAATAAAAACTTTCAAGCATAAAACGTGTTACCTCAGGATGAAATTCTTTGAGCATCTGTCGACTGCCGGAGGAGGAATCACAGCAAAAAACCTCTACCTACCCGTTCAGGTGTTTTAAACAGAGTTGGCTCGGAGCTGCCTGGCCAGCCACAGGGGCGCGGTCTGCAGGTGGCATGGATGGCCTGAGGGGGTGGCCCCGAGTGAACAAGGTCCCTCGGGCACAGTGGAGACCGTGGTGAAGGCGGTGGTCACGGTGCCTGGGATGTCTGTCGCCCGCAGTGCCCCATGTTCATGACCCTCTGCCAGGACCTGGGGGCAGAGCCAATCGTGAAGGCTCTAGTTTGGGGAATGGGGAGTCTGGGTTTGGGGAGCAGGGACAAGGGTGTAAGGGATCACTGGGGCCCAGCCAGGCCGGCTGTGCGGGAGGAAGGTGAGGCTATGGGGTGCGTGGAGAGGTCTCAGGGTGGCTGGGACCCGGGTATGGGGTGACACCACACCGCCTTTCCAAGCTGTCATTATACGTGCTCGAGAAATGTGATTTTGGGGCAGTTACATCTTATTTAAGCAAAGGACAGTGTTACCGATTTCAAGCGACACTTTTTGTATATCAAGATAAAGAGCCTCTGCTCAGATATCATTCTGGGTAGAGCTGGTCGAATGCGAGGGGCTGTGACGGGCCATCTCGCCCGCGCTGGCGTCTCATTGTGAGAGGTTGGGGGGAGCGCAGTGGATAGGAAGGGCACGTACATGGCACCTCGAAGGGGTTTGTTCCGTAAGTGGGGCTGCTTTCACGCAGGAACCTTCTCCTGGTGGAGTTTGCTGGACGGGTCGATGAAGAACGGGAGACACGGAGAGGCGTTTATCATTACGGAGACGCGTGGCGATTCAGGAGGGTGGCGGATGGCGCTGGCCGGTAGCGAGGCGCAGGTGTCGTGCCAGCTCAGAGGACCGACTGGGGTGCCGTGCGCGCGACAGGCGCGAGGGCCGCCGAGTCCAGCAGGGCCGAGAGGAGCCGCGGAGGGAACGTCACCTCTCCAGCTGCCGTCGCGGTCCGTCGCTGATGACTTTCTCATTAAAAAAACAAAACAAAACAAAACAGACAACATGACAACGTCCTAAAGTCAACAGTGTGTCCTTCAGAATGCCGAGAGTTCCCCCAGGCGTCTGGCTTTCGGTCAGAAACGTCCTGTGTTAAGTCCTGTTAATGCTGATGGGACACGTACGTCTTACAGCCCCCTCCTCGGTGGCCGACTTCGGGTCTCACGGTTCAACACGGTGGCGGAGGCCGGCCGCGGGCCTCCCCCAGAGCAGAGTGTGGTCCCTCGCTGCGCCAGGTGGCTGCTCGTGGCTCCGTCCGACCGGCATGGTCCTCGGCGTGGCTTGGACTGTGGAGGAGGGGGGCTCTCTGCAGAAAGAGCGGGAGTGGGGCTCGCTCCATTACGGCGCTTTCTAGGGCCTTCCTCACGAGCTTCCTTACTCCCTGTGCATCACTCCACCCAGGAGGAGAAGCGAGATCAAAATTTACGGCTATTATATACTTTTGTCACTTTGGCGTTTCTTTCCAAACCCACTAACCTGTCTTCTGGCAGAATAACAGGAGGAAGTAGCCGTTTGGGGCTCCGTGTCCTCCGTGTGGCTGTGGCCTGCATTGTTTATCACTGGGCAGTAAAACCTACCCGTGTGACTGGCCAGCTCCTTCTCTGTCCTGCACGGCCCCAGGACAGGGCCCTGTTGCACGAGCTCATGGGTGCGGTGGGCGGACGGCACCTGAGGCCTGTGACCCCGAGTCCCCTGGAGACCGAAGCGCGGCCTGGGCAGAAGCAACGCAATGGTGGATGCTGATTACGGAACTTACCATCTAAAAAGCGTGTACCAAAATCCACCTGGAGATCCATTGAACCTTTTCAAAGCAAAGCGAAGATTCAGGAAGAAAAATGTGTTTCTCGGTACCCGGAATGGATTCACAGTGCTGTGGCTATTGCTAAGGTGTGTTGATGGTGACAGGTGGTGGTGAGCGATTCTTACTGGCAAGTTCGAGTTGGCGTTTAGAAAGTGCATAATGAAGGTTGAGTGTCGCAGAAGGGACTTGAGAATCGGGGCACAGCTAGTGGGTCCAGCCTCCCCACCCAGATTTCAACGTGAGTCTCTGTGCTTTTGTCCGCATTTTGTACTGGGGTTTTTGTGTGCACATTCATCTGAAACGTAATTCAATCGCCCTGCAAATGGTAACACGAACTGCGAGATTTTCAAGGGCTCTTGGGGGACCAAGCGGATTTGAAAGCTGGTGGATTTTAAGTGCTGTGTTTGGTAGGGGCCCTGTTTCCCTTTTGTGTGTAAGTACTTTGTTGAGAGTATTCTTAAGCCTGCTACACCATGGACACAAAAAGAAAGGGATCGTTCACCAAGGGACCCTCACGGCGTGGGCCCCGCGTCGGCAGCGGCGGTGTCTGCTGATTTGCTGTGCCAGGAACAAAGTGATCATTTGCCAAGTCCACGGCGTGTGATATCATCGCCGTGACGCTGACAGGGAAGCACAGCCGGTTTTCGGGGCAGGTTAATGTCATTCTGGATCGGGTTCTAAGTGACACCAAAAAAGGATCCTGAAACACCAGGGGCCTACAGAGGGGAGTTAACTTTCCCATACTATGAACAAGGGCCATGCGTGGGACACCCTGGGCCCTGTGGAAGTTCCTCGGGGGACGCGGCTGCTTCTCTGCCGTCCTGAGATCGTGTCCCCAGCTCATGCACCAAGATGACGCTGCAGCTCCAGCTGCCTGTCTGATTGTAGCCAGCAGCAAGGGTGACAGAGACAGGCACCCTTCCCGTCGCTAACTGACACAACACTTCTCCTAACATCTCGCCATCCAAACTTAGTCGAGTGGCCGTTCCTGTCTGCGGGGTAAGCTGGAGAGGCGCCTTCATTCTAGAGCTGGGATGTGCAAACTTCATCCGTAAAAGGTCTGATAATAAATAGTTTAGGCTTTGCCGGTCTGCCGTTATGGTGTGCGAGCACACTGGGACCCCACGTAAAGGGATACGCGTGCCACATGCCGATGAAACCACGGACACTGAGCGTTCAATTCTGTGTTACTTCATGTGTCATAAAACATCAGTATCCTGATTTTTTCTCAAACATTTAGCAACATAAAAACAATTTTTAGCTTTTGGGCCATGTAAAAACAGTCAGTGGCAGTGAGCCTGCTGGCAAGAGTTTGCCAGTTCATTCTAGAATGCCATGAGTCCTGATAAAACTCAGGGGTTCTTGAAACAAAAAGGACTTCACATATTTCTGTCAATCATGAAGATGTAACAGTGTAAACATATGAAGCACACGTCGATGGCACCGAGGGGAGGAATAAGCAGTCCCACAGTAATGGGTGGAGACGTCAGTCTCCCATGTTCACAGAAGCGTAGCCAGGAGTGGGGCCTTGAGCTACTGAAGCCACCAGACCTAACAGACACGTGCAGACACGCCACCCGACAGCGCTGCATGCCCTTCAAGCACAGAGTGCCACCCTCCAGAGTGAGACGCTGGGCCATCTCCCACATCTTCATAACTTTCCAAAGATTGACATAAACATCAAGGAATGAAACCAATAATAATAGAAAGAAAACAAAGATCACAAGTATGTGGACACGAGGCAGCGTGCTTCTGGATAACCACGGAGCCAGAGAAGAAATCACAAGGGAAATGAGAAAATGCCTGAGACAAATGAAAACAAGACACGCGACCCTGGCATAGAGCAGAGATATCGACCAATGGAATGGAGTTGTGAGTTCCAGAAAAACCCTAACACTTGCTGCCAGTGGTTTTTGACGGGGGTGCCGAGTTTATCCAATGGAGAAAGACTAGCAATTTCAACAAATGGTGCTGGGAAAACTGGCCGTCCACACGGGAAGGAATGAAGCCGGAGCCTTACCTCACACCGTGCACCAACACCAACTCGAAATGGGTCAAATACCATTGTACGAGCTGAAAACTCTCAGGAGACATAGGGGCAAATCCTTATGACCTTGGATCTGCCGGTGGTTTCTTAAATATGGCACCACAAGCACAGGCGATGAAAGACGAAATTGATAAATTGGACCTTGTTTATGTTATAAAAAAACTTTTCTGCATAAAGGGCACCATCAAGAAGATAAAAAGACAAAAAGGAGAAAATATTTGCAAATCATATATCTAGTAAAGTTTTAATATTGATATATTAAGTAATTGTATAAATTGTATAATTGCTACAACTCAACCACAAAAAGGCAAACCACCTGATTAAAAATGAGCAAAGGACATTAATTGTCATTTCTCCAGATTGAAACACAAATGGTCAGCACACACCCATGAAAAGACGCTCGGCATCACTAGACATCAGAGAAATGCAAACCAAAACCACAGTGAGATACCACCTCACACCTACCTACCGGGACGGTGAAATCAAATAAACAGAAAACAGGTAAAGCCCCCAAACAACAGCACAGGGGAATGAGTTCTGCGGGATGTTTTCCAGGTTGCGGGAAGGTGGAATGATGATTCGGCGAATGGATGATGGTTCAGCTGCCGCAAGAAGCTCCCAGCTGCTCCACTCCCAGGTGCATCCTTCCGAGACCGGAAACCAGCAGCTCGGACAGGTGTCTGCTGGGGGCGAGGGGAGGCTTGCTCCCGTGGCCTGAAGGAGAAACGAGCTGTGCCCCTCCGTGAACGTGGTCGGTCCCCACACAGGAATTTTATTCAGCCTTGAGAAGCAGTGACCTTCGGGCACAGGCCACAGCATGGCGAACCTCGAAGGCAGCAGGCTAAGTGAAGCGAGGGCAGAAATACGATGCTGGACGGTCAGTCCCCTGCGGCCCCAGACGCAGCGTGCGGTTGGGGGGCCGGGCGTGCTTGGATGGGTACAGTTTCCGTCTCGGGCGCTGAAAATTTCGGGAATCGTGCTGATGATGTACTTGCGAACGTCATTAATGCCCCTGCACGATACACCCACAATGGTTAAAATGGCGCATTTCGTGTCATTCACATTTTGCTGTCACCGCAACAGGAAGGTTAAACTCGGGACTCATATTCCCAAGGAAAGAAAGAGAGAGGCTGTCGGAGCCTCTGGGTTCCCGTGCTCGTGCGGCTGTCTGCCCGGAGTTTACGTGGGCCAGAGCGGGTGTGGCAGCTCCTAAATGTCATTTTAGCATTAAAAATCGTAGACCCCAGAATAATGACAGCTGTGCTTTTGGTAGTCATTCATTTAAAAACCTAAATGTCCTATTAACTTGGTGATAGTTGGGTGTGGACGCCGTGTGCCAACGTGCTCTCTCCGGGCGGCTGTGTGTGACTCTGGTCTTCGTCCACCTGCCGTCTTGTTTCCTGTGTCTTCTCGTCATTCGTGCAGAATTCGTGTTTGTGAAGCTTCCGGGACAATTTTCAGGCTGCGACCTTTCAGCGGTGACTCCTGAGCCGTCCAGACCACGGCACTGATTACGGGGGACCTCGGGGCCTCTGCCTTGTCGCAGTGGGGGGCCTCACGGGGTCAAGCCTGGTTTGAGGCCAGCTGCCCCGCCCCACACGGCTTGGGGCTGGGTGGCACCGGACCGAGGCGCCGGCTGCTCTCTGCCGCGGGCTGGGGGATCCCCGCGAGTGCCTCCCGCGGCCGGAGGCTGCCCCTGGGGCCTGGTCTTCGGAGCGCCCCTGCTCGGGTCTTCATGCGCCCTCAGTGTCCCTGGCGCCCGGGGGCCGTGCGAGGCTGAGGACACGGAGGCACCGGCCAGACCCGCCGCGCTGACCGCGGCCCTGGCACCGGCGGGCCTGGGTCGGGGTTGGGGGACGTGTGCCCCACGCCGCCGGCTCTGCGCCCTCGGGCCAGGCTCGTCACGCTGGCGCTGATGACGCGGGACGCGTCAGCACCGCGGCAAAGGTCACGGCCGCGGTGACCTGGCCAAGGGCCGAGCGCTGCAAAGTGCAGAGTGAGGACCGGACCCAGCGGAGAGCGGGGTCAGCAGGGTGGGTGCGGGCGCGCATGTGCGGGGGTGGCCGGGTGCGGGGCAGCCAGGGTGGCAGCTGCAGTGCTGCGGGGTGGTTAGCGCGGGGTACGGCGCGGTGGTCAGTGGGGGTGGCTGGGCGGCGGGGCCCCAGCACCTCCTCCAGGGCGGGCCGCTTGCACCAGCTGGAGCTGCCACGTGATGCCAGGCTCCTTTTTATTTTTATTTTTTAAAGAGAAGCTAGGAATTAGTTCGTTCTTCTGGTGTGTGCATGAGACAGCATGTAATTTCCGTTGTTGACGTCTAGTTTGCCGTTGCTTGTCAACCCTCTGTGGGGCATTAAAAGCCCTTGTGCGTCCAGACGTGGCCTGGACAGTCACCGGGCTGTCCCCGCGATGCTGGGGAGCAGCTCCTGAGGGAGACGCGGAACCGGTGTGTCCGTCCCCTCCTCGGGCGGCCGCCTCTCCCACATCTGAGAGTGTGAACAGCCCCGGCGCTGACACGGTTTCTGCTTAGGTTCACATGATCGTGGAATCCTTGTGTAGTGTAAGAGTGGCACGCGAACTAATTTTTCCAGATACGCAATATGAAGAATGCTGTGAAAGCCTCACTTATTTATTCTAAATAAGAGGTTACCTCCTAGACCAGCTCATCGCTGACAGCTACCAGGTCAGCTGTGTGGTGGACAGTTGGAGACCGTGTTGGACCAGCGGCTCTCTCCAGCCCGCTGCCCGCAGAGCTGGGTGTCCGCGTGTGTCGCCTCCGGCAGCAGCTCGGGGTGGAGGAGCCTGTCTGACTGTGGGAAGCGGGGCTGGCGGCCAGCCCGTTTCTTCGCCGGTCACCCAGGTGTAGGAAGAGCAGGGCTGGCTGCAGGTGAGGCTGTGATGCCCTCAAGCCCTCGGCTCAGGTGCCGCGTGACGCATCTCCTCTGGGCCCTGCTGGGCCTCGTCCTCAAGGGCCAAGCACCAGCTGGTCCTGGGATGCGAGCGAGTAAAGCAAGGTTGGACACTGGCATCTAAAGGGACTCTGCTCAGAGGAACAGGCTAGTGCTGCATGTTGCCACCTGCGTGAGCTTCTGAGAATGGTCCGTTCACGGAACACAGCGGGGAGAGGTGTCGCCAGGGCTTGGAGTAGCATCAGAGGACTTGGTTCATTCATTGCTTTTCCCAAATAGCGACACTTCCTGTTGCCCGGCAGGACAGACTTTAGACAGGAGGATGGCTCTGCCCTGGGAAGTTCCCTCTGCGCATTCGGGCCACTGCGATGGGCCACACAGACCGGGTGCACATGGACCGGCGCTCACGGTCCAAGAGCTTCGCTTCCTGCCGCTCGGAGGCTGCACGTCTGAGGTCAAGCAGACTGAGCGCCCCCGAGGCCCGCCTCCCGCCTCCTTGCACTGTGACCTGCACGTCCCCCATGACTAGCGATGGGGGCATCGTTTCATGTGCTTATTGGCCATTCGTGTATCTTCTTTGGAAAAATATCTACTCAGGCCCTTAGCTGACTTGGTGAGCTGAGTTTTTAAAGACCTTTTTGTTGTGTTTAGGGGTCGCCTGCGTGTTTTGGATACCGGTCCCTCATCAGATAGGTACGTGGTTTGCACCCTTTTCCCCAGTCCGTGGGTTGTCGTCTCCTCCCCTCCATGTCGCACTTTGATGTGTCCACGAAAGTCTGATGTTCTCGCACTATCTTTTTTCTAAGAGTTTTGTACTTTTAAGTCTTTAGTTCTTTGATCCATTCAGAGCTAATTTTTTAATGTGGTATAAAGTTTTGCTAGCAACAATTTCTCTATTTTGAGAATTTCTTTTTTTTTTTTTTGGCCTCCATTTTTGAAAAGTAGTTTTGCTCAACGTAAGATTCTTCGTTGGGTTTCGTGTTTCAGCACTTTGAAAACGTCATCCCGCGTTCTGCTGAGCTCCTTGTTTCTGGTGAGATGTCAGCTGTTAACCTCCTTTGGGTCCCCTGCACATGATAGATCATTTCTCCTGCTTCTTTCAAGATCTTCTCTTGGCTTTCAGCTTTGGCATTAGAGGGGTCTGGATACGGATCTCTGCCATTTATCCTACTTGGAGTTTGTCGAGCCTCTTGGTTGATAGACTGTTTTCTCATCAAATTTTGGGCCATTTGTTTCCAGCCGTGACTTCTTCGAATGCTTTCCTGCCTTGTCCCGTCCCGCTTTCTCTGGCGCGCCCATTGCACGTGCAGGGGTTTGCTGGGTGGCGTCCCCCTCGCTTCAGGGCCACGTTCGTCTCACGGTGCTCGCCGCATTCCGCGGTCTGCATCGCCGTGTCTCGGGTTAGCTTGTTCCCCTGCCAGTTCGAATCTACTGTTGAGGTTTTTCTTTCTTTTTTCTTTTTCTTTTCTTTTTTAAAAACTTCTGAGATTGGTTTTTTTAGTTTCATTTTTTATTTTTTAATTTTTCAGTTACAGTGGACGTTTGAGATTATTCTATATCAGCCTCGGGTGTACAGCACTGTAGCCAGACACACACAGTTCACAGGACGACCCCCGGCCAGCCCAGCACTGACCTGGACCTGCCACGGCCCCCGGCATCACTGACACTGCTCCCCGTAACTCCCCTGCACCCGCCAACCCCCCGCCAAACGCTAGTTCGTCATCTGTATCTGAGTCTGTTCGTTTGTTCCTTAGATTCCACATATAAGTGAGTTCGCAGGGCATCTGTCTCTCTCTGTCTGACTTGCTTCACTCAGCACAGTGCCCTCCAGGTCCATCCGTGTTGTCACAGATGCTGAGATTTCATTCTTTTCAGGGCTGAGTAGTGTTCCATTGAGTACGTGCACCACCTCTCTATCCAATTGTCTATCGATGGGCGCCCGGGCTGCTTCCATAACTTGCTATTGTAAATCACGTGCAGTGAACGTAGGGGTGCATAGGTCTTTCATAATTAGTGTTTTGGATTTCTTTGGGTAAATACCGGGTCATTGGTAGCTGTATTTTTAAGTTTTTGAGGAAGCTCAATCCAGTTTTCCAAAGCGGCTGCACCAATTTGCAATCCCTCCAACAGCACACGAGGGGTCCCTTTTCTCCACGTCCTCGTCAGCGTTGGCTGTTTGCTGATTTACTGATGTTGTCATTCTGACAGGTGTGAGGTGGTCTCTCATTGTGGTTTTAATTTGCATTTCTGTGATGGTGAATTTTTAATTTCAGTTACTGTACTTTTCGAGTTAGGAATTTCCGTAGAGTTTTTTTCCTACAGTTTTTATGTCATTATCGATATTCTCTATTTGAGGAAACCTTGGCAGTTATCCTCTCGGCGTGGTTTCCCGCCGTTCTTCGTAATGGATGTGTTGGGGTCTCTGTCGCGATGCAGCTGGCTCCATCATGGGCAGATGCTGCACCTGGTGGTTTTCTCTGTGTGAGCATCACACTTTCCTGCACTGAAACAGGACATTTTGGACGACATGGTGTGGGAACCCTGGATGCTGCTCTTTCCCCTGGGGCTCACTTCAGTTTATTCATCTGTTTTCTTGTTCAATGTTTTGGACACTTGCTGGACTATCTTAGTGACGTCTGCACCCCCTGTAGTGCGAAGCTTCTAAGGACACAGCCCCGCACACCGTCACCCAGATAGCGGCGGTGCCGGTGGGTTCTGTTTGGCTGTTTCTTTTCCTCTCTCCCTTCACGGTCCTTCTGCCTCAGGTGCCACAGCCAGTGGTGGGGGCCGCCGCTCCCCAGCTGATGCCTCTACTGTTTTCCGTGATGCCCAGGGGCATTGACTGTCCACAGTCTGATCCGCTTATCGTGGGCCTCCTGTCAGGGTCGGTTTTCGAGGTCAGTCCTTGGGGTTCGTTCTGGCCCCAGTCACCTTCCTCTGCGTCTTCCCGGCGATGTTACCTACCTCCAGGTAAGCGCGTCGCCTGGAGACGGACCGCTGCTCTCCTGAACACCCGCCGTCACGAGGGAGCCCTGGGCTTTCGCTCTCCGTGGTCTCCTTTGTGGAGAGCTGGGGCCCTCTGTCATCGTGGATGGGCTGTCCTTCGGCGTAGAATCTCCACGCCAGAGCCGGACCGGGCCGCCTGCTCTGTGAGTGCCGGCAGCCGCTCGGCTGGTCTTCTCGGCTTGCCGCTTGTCTTAGTGAGCTTGAGCTGCTGTAACAAACGCCACCGACCGCGAGGCTGAACTGAGAGGTGTCTGTTTCTCGCGGTGCTGGAGGCTGGAGCCTGAGGTCTTCGGTGCTGGCGTCCGTTTCTTGGTGCCGGCTCGTGTCCTGGGTTTGCCGTCACGTGGCTTTGTCTGATGCGTGTGTGTGTGTGCGTCAGGTAGATAGATACCTCATTTCTTTTTTTATGAGATCATTAACCCCATCATGGGGGTTCCACCCCAGGACCTCATCTAAACTGATCACCTCCCGAAGACCCCACCAGTTAGTACATCACATTGAAGATGAGGGCTTCGACATATGAATTGGGGGAGACAAACAGCAGTCTGTGGTGCCTGCCTTACAGAACCTTGGTACTCTGAGTGAGTGGGGGCGAGGACAGTGGGGTGCCAGTGAGCTTGGCTTTTGCCCCTGGCCTAGAGCTTCTGCCCTGTTAGTGGGCACTGGGTGGGAGAAAGATGCTCCCAGCCTCTGGGTGGCCCTCTGCAGGCCATCAGCCTCGTAGCCCAAGTTTGGGGAATGAGGGATGCTGGTGGCCTGGCCCTCCTGGCGAGGTGCTCGCAGGAGCCCGTCTTCCTGGCTGTGCCCACCTGGAGCCCACCTGGAGTGTGGCTTCTGAAATGCCGAGCTGGGGGGCCATGGGTTGTGTTCCTTGAGATTGTGTTTACTGTGGGCTATTTTTACTGAGATTTAGTTAATTTTCTTGAATAACTATTTCTCCAGTTGTTGCATGTCCTTAGCACAATTTCCAGACTTCAGATGGTTGCTTTTTTTTTTTTTACCTCCTGGGTGCGTGACAGCACCTGGTGGCCTCCCGGGTGCGTGACAGCACCTGGTCTTCTGAGGTGGTCTCCCATCCAAGTACTAACCAGGCCCGACCCTGCTTAGCTTCCGAGCTCAGACGGGACCGGACTTGTTCAGGGCAGCACGGCCGTAGACGGGTGGTTGCTTTTCAATAAATGCTCTCGCCTGTTGTGGCTGTTTCAGCGGGGAGCCGTCCACAAAGCTCCTCACAGCCTGGCCTGCAGGTGGGACCCCAGTTCACGGATGAGGGGGCCTGGCTGGTCACAGCATACTGATCGGGGAAGCGTGAATTAAAACATCAGTTGTAGTTTTACGCCTGTCATGGTCACAGAAGTGGAAGAGCTAATGATCCAAATAATGCTGAGATATGGGAGACAGCAGCTCACACATCGCACGCCGAGTGCACGTGCAGCCGTGGCGAGGGTGACGTGCCCGTGTCCAGCAGAGCTGGCACCACGTTGCCTGCAGCCTGAGAATGTCACCTTTGTGTGTTGGTCCTCGGGGACGTCTTACACACGTGCCCAAGGATGTGTGATATTTCCGGGTCATCGCTGACCTGCACGCAGCACTCGAAAGGGTTGCTGTGTACAGATGGGTGGGTGCCAGCATTGTGAGGGTCGTATCGTGGGGTGTCATCGTGTGCCCTGGAACACACTGTCACAGTAATTTGTGGTTAAAGACCGGGAACATGTCACAGCATGGCGTTGGCCAAGTCCGAGGTGCGTAACACTGGTGTCTGGAGGGGGCGGCGAGGTGGGCTGCTGCTGAGCGAGGCCTGGCCGCACCCCCCGTGGGCGTGGGGAGCCCCTCTGTGGGAACCCCATCCCCGGCACTGTGCCATCTGTGCATCTTCCTTCTGAACCACTTACCGCATCGTAGAAACTCACCGCGACGATCACTCAGGAAATAACTGTTATTCTGCTCAGGCAGGCTTCCTCCTGCTTCTGCTTTGCTCCATGGTCTGCGGTGCTTGGCCGTGATGCCACATGACGTGCGCTGACCGCTTTTGTGCGAGCTCTCGCAAGGCCAGCACGCCGCCGTAAGCTGCAGCGCTGCGAAACACGTGGAAACTGTCTGAACACTTCAGGCTTAAATTCGGATGACTTAAAAAATGTACAGTTCATGAAACATCTTGTATTGGTGTTTATGCATCGAGCTATGTCTGAGGCGGGTGGACAGTCAGCCTGCGTGGGTCGACTCAGGTCCAGACGTGGGCGTCCACCGGGTACATGTGATGCAGAGGTCCCTCCCTCCATCCCAGGGTGCGTGTCCCCAGTTGTCGGGAGCAGTGTCGAGGGGTCGTTCTGAGCACAGAGGGGGTGGCACCTGGGTGGTGAGGGCAGCTCCTGGCGTGTCCTGGGCGGTTGCCGTGGGTGAACGTCAGTGGCCGGTTAATGGCTAGACCCCCCAGAAAATCAGTACAAGGATCTTTTAAGGCAAATAACGATTGACAGAAATCCAGGAAGCAATTCGGAAGTTGGGGTTCCAGGAACAGAAGGCCGGCAGGGTCCCCCTGGGGCCTCAGTGGAGGGCGTCGGCTTCTCGCAGTTCTGGGTGGGAAGCCAGAGAGGGACGCTGGCCAGGGTGTGTTCAGCACTGACGGGTGGCGTGGTCATTCCCCAGGAGGGAGTCTGTCCTTAACCTTGAATGCAGGAAAGGTGACGTTTTGTTTGGCCTGTAAGCTGTTATGTTTTGATCTGGTTTTCTATTTGTTTTTCATTTATACGGGACCTTTGAGGAAGTTCGGGGGGACAGGAGTGAATCGGCACCTCCGTGGGTTAGGGACTCATGGAGGGGGCCGTGTGGGGACCTCAGTGAGTCAGACGCGTCACCCTTCTGCTGTGCGGGCAGACCGCAGGGCGACCAACAACCAGAGCCCCCACCATATCCTTCCAGGCACGCGAGCCTGTCCCGTTCTGGGGGTCAGAGAGGACAGCTACGTGGCGGCAGAAGCCACTTGATGTGTCCTCGGCGTCCACTGGTGGCCTCCTGGATGCATGACAGAAAACGTAGTGGGTGCAGCGGAAGCCCCACCACCGGCTGCGGCCGTGCTGGCCGGGTTCCTGCAGCTGGGTGGCCTGCCGTCAGCGAGCCAGCTCTGCACAGGCAGCGTCCCTGCGGTGGGAGCAGCGGGCCGCAGGCCGGGTCGCTGTGGGTGGGCGTCACACTGCCGGTGACAGGCCCTCTTATCCCTGGGCGGTTCCCTAGTGGCCCCTTCCAGGCCCTCCTGGATGTTTTCTGCAGAGTCTGCTCGTCCTGGTGGAGAAGGTTCGGCACTGTCCCGCGTGTTACAGTTTGGTTGCACAGCGCTAGCCGGTGAGGCGGGCCTGGGGACGCGGGCTGGGGACGCGGGCTGGGGACGCGGGCTGTGGGTGTTTCTTACTCTGTCTCCACATCGCACAGCCTGTCTCGGGCGGCGCAGCGTCCCTGCCCAGCGTGCACGTTCCTCGGGCCGCGCGCGCGTGCGTCGGGTGACATGGGAGGGGAGCGCCACATCTCCGCGTCATCGTGCGGGGCTGCGCGATTTCAAACGCTCGTTCGGTTTGTTTCAACCCCGGGATGAAAACGTGTGTGCGGAGCCGTCGTTTTGACTTCTGCTATTGAGCGGGTTTTATTTACATGACAGTAAGTCGTATGTTTGTTAAAGATTTTACTAGTATTTCTTTGTATTAATACTTCGTATTTATGACTAATAAATACTATATTGTTTGGCACAACATACCACTAATGTCAAACTCATGACTTGATTAGATAATTAGAATTAAACTTTCACGTTCAAAATTTTTGCTTATATTTTCTCCAGTGTCTAAAGGCTGTTAACATTTTTTCCTTGTTATTTCTTGACTCTGGTTAATAAAGAGGTTTGATTTCTAAAGATCCTCATAGAAAGATAAAGAACATCAAAGAAAATGGTCAATATCACCTCGCTTTTCTGAATCAAAGCGAGGTGCAAACAATGAGCGACGCCACAGAAGCACGTGGGCCTCGTTGCCGCCGCGGCGAAGCGCTGTGGTTAGCTTTCTCGTGTCCACGGCCCTCTTCCAGTCTAAGTGTTGCAAGGACCACGTTATTCTGTGGATGGTGGAGGGTGACGGTAACGGGGTAGGAGCCGTCACACTGAAGAGAGGAGGGGTTCAGTTCTCTGTGACACGGTGTCTCTCTTGAACACCTACACGCCAGGCTCAGGAATTAAGTTACTTCTTGGGGCCAAACAACACACACACACACAAACACACACACACACACACACAGAGTTGGTGTAAGGCCCATGTAATTGTTGCTATGGGAACGAAAACCTCATTTCTTGACATATGTTTGTTAGAATTTTCCGCAGCAAGAATTATTTAACCCAATTTTTGTGCTGTAATTTTATTTCCTTGTTTAAAAGAAAAGGTCACCTGCACTTAGGAGGTGATGCCACTTCCATCCGCGGGCGGGAAGGCCTGGCTCCTGCTCTCCAGGGCTCCCCACAGCCGGTGGCATCTGGACGGGCTCCCAGCTCCAATCCTCCCTCAGACCCTGCGAGCGAGGCTCCGGACTGGCTCTGGAGTTGATGACAAATGCTAAAGAGTCACCAGACTCTTTCACTTATAAATACCCCCAAATGTTGTAATATTAAGGTATTTCATGTTATTTCACGTGAATACATATTTTAAGGTTAACCATCCTCAATTATTAGTCAGTCTCTGCACTACTTGATTTTAAATACTTCAATTCTTGATGAAAATAGCTGAGAAACAAATTTGGGTTAAATTATTGTCATGGAAAATTCAAATCAGCACGTGGCAAAACACCAGTCATACCTTACGTGCCATGGCCCCTGAGGCCGAGCCGCAGGGCCGGGGTCCAGGGGGGGAGCGCTGTCCGCTGTCTCTCTCGTCACTGGCTTCTGACTCATCATGCTGCTCTCGGGAAGTTACTGTCTGCCAATCACACGCCCATCTGGAATATTTTAAGGCACATAGATATTTCTTGGACCCAGTTCTCCTCAAGGACACTTTTGAGGTCTGTCCAGACCGCCTTCAGCTTTCCCCGTGCTGTCAGCTATCAGGGGACCAGAAATAAGGTGTGCGCCCCAAACAGCTCAGCACACACCTGGGGTCGGAGACGGTGCTCGGCCGTGCTGGAAGGCGAGGACAGCGTGGCGGCCGTGACGGTCGAGAGGCCGTCGCTCCCCGCGTGACGGAGGCCGCAGTTCACAGTTCACGCGCCGCCCTGGGGCGTCCGCTTCTTCCGGGAGGGGATTCAGCAGACGGCCCTTCGATGCGGGCGGTTTCAGCTGCTCGCAAACCTTCCCAGCTCCTTCCCCTCACCCCAAATACTGGTAAGCGCGGCCCGTGTGCTGCTGCTGAGGGTTGCTAAAGTCAAACAAACTTTTAATTGCTGAAAATATTACAGACTATTTTTTGCTCCCTCTGTTCCCTTGGAAACGGAGTGAGAGCGCTGTGAAGGGCGTAAAGATGCAAGTCAGCATGTCTTTCATGTGTCTTGGCTTAGTCTTTGTCTTCACGGTTTTAAAGTAATTTTGTAATACTGTAAACACAGGAAATGATCACCCATGACTGTTTTCTGAGTCTAAAAAGCTGGGCGCAGAAGACATGTAGTTTCTTGACGTTTTGAATACGAAAGGGGATTTGTTTTTTTACTTCATCTGACCGTAGTGGCCTTTAAACTGTTAATAGAATTTAACTGAGTAGATTTGAAGATCCAATGGGCTCCGTGGAACGATTCGCATCTCGTCCAGCAAGCGGACGGCCACTGAGGGCTGACAGGAGGCGTTTGGAAAACGCAGGACAAGGACAAGGAAGCCACAGGCTCCGAGGGAGGACGGAGGCGGCCGGAGCAGAGAGGGCTGCAGGTTTCCGCTGGCCGCTCGGTTTCCACTGGCCGCTGGTCGCTGCCTCCCTCCTGCGGGGTGATGGATGGGGGTGAGCGCTCCTGCAGGCCTCTCGGACCCCGGTTCTAGTCGTTTTATTTATGTGCCTTTATTTTCACAGGACTGAGGTGCTCGCTCTTCCAACGCATCCAGGTTTTTCTTGTTTAGTTTTTTTTTTTTGGTGCGCACAAGGGAGTTAATTTCCTGTTCCACAGTTTCCTCTGTGTTTTCCCCTGGGACACAGCCGTCCCAGGCTCTGGGAGCGGTGCCGGTGCTCTTCCGCGTCCTGGGGGAGGGCGCCGGTCACCCTGCCGGCGGTCGCGGGACAGGACAGCCCAGGGCGTCCGTCTTACTGCTGACAAAGGGCATGATGCTAGAGAACAGGTGAAACTATTTTTGGCTTCCAGTTTCTTGCTTTCAACATAATTGAAAGAGGACATAATGGCGTTATCAGCTAATTAATGAAAACGCTTTCCGACGGTCGATACGCGGTGATTCCTGAAGAGGTTCCAAGAAACGAGGGTCATTGCCGTGAGCAACGCTTACGTCGACTGCCGTCCGCTGATTAATCTGCGTTTCTCAGTGCTCATGCGATTAAAAAAGTCATTGGTGCCGACTGTTTCCTTCCCTAGGAAGTAATATTTATCCTCGAGTACACTAATGAATTGGGAAAAATCTCTATCCGTCTCACTGAGGGCACATTTCCAATTAAATTTTAATGTTTATGTTTAATACTCATTCATCAGAATTTGTATTACGTTTATATCTTAGGGTCGATTATGCACCTCCAAGAATAGTGATAATTTAGCCAAGTAAAAATGTTTTTATCATTTAGAATCTTTATGTAAAAGAAAATTACAAAATACCTTTCTGATTATCCGTGCATCCACACGTGTATGCACAGGTGTGTGTGTGCACGCGTGTGCATGTGTGTGTGTGTACACACACACACAGGACACCTTTCGAACCTGAACATGTGGTACAGTGGGATTCGGTTCTGTGGAAGATGGTGGGGTGGAAATAGGGTTCGAGGTCGAAAATGGACCGTGTGATGTTTCAGACCATTAAAGACGACCTTGTTCCACGCTTTTGAATGGGCGGAGGTCGGTGAGTTGGGGTGGCATTCAGATGCCAGGCGGGGGGCAGACTTTTCTGTCTTCCACCTGCCTCCGGGTGGGGGTGTCAGGCTCTGCGTCACGTTGTAACCAGGACCACAGCGTCCTGTCATTCTCGTCCTGTTCTCTGCTTCGTTCAGTCATCAGAGTGACTACAGAACTTGCGTGTTGTGTTAGACACACCAGCGGGTCCTTTCATGTCACGGGCTCACGGTTTTCCCTCACGAGGCAAACCGCGCTGCCCGCTGCTGCTTTGTCCCCACCTGACACAGTCATGCCGTCTCGAGGTGACTCTTCCTGTGGAACACCTGTCGCGTGTTCCCCTAAGTCACCTGCACGCAGGCCCTCGTGCCTGTGGGGACCGCGCCAGGGTTTGCCTGCCTGTCCCTGCCGCCTGCCCTCATGGCCGCCGGTCTGCTTCCCAGCCCCGTCTGGTGACATGCTGGTGTGCGGTGGTGTTAGGAGCCGCCCACTGTGGGGGAGTCTGGCCCCGTGTTCTGCTGCGTGAGCGTCTCCCGTCCCCGCCCCGTGTGACCGCAGGCCGGTCCGCTCCCCCAGAGGCCAGGAGCACCCCGCGTGGTCGTCCTGCCCCGCGCAGTGCTGCTGAGGGACAGCGGTCTGAACGTTCCCGGAGGACGCGCGGAAGCCGGGCCCGCGCTGGGCGCCCCGTTTCCGGCCCGCCCTCCCCTCCCTGAGGGGGCTGCCGCCGCCTCTGCTGTCTCCAGGCGTCCGTGTGAGCGAGTGAACACGTGCGTGACGCGTGTGCGTGTGACGTGACCGAGGTCGCGCCTCGCGCTCCGCGCCGACGTGCTGGGCGGCCGTCCCTGCGTGATGCGCGCGGGACCCGCACGCCGTCCGCACAACCTGCGGAAACGGCTTCAAGCCTAAGGAGAGTGTGGAGGGGACGGTGCCGCGCCCGCGTCGTCGCCGCCTCCCGGGACACGCGCGCTCCTCCCTGCCGCGAACCGCACGAGGGCCAGCGGCACGTGTCGCCGCGCGTCCCTGCACGGTGTCCTGGAGCGCGCGGCTCCGCGCTGCCTCGTCGGGGCCGCCGCCCGCAGTGTGTCCGCGCAGTGTGTCCGCCGGGCGCGTCCCGGCTTTGTCACGGGCCCTGGCGGCCTCCCCAGCAGTCGCCCCGGGGCGTGGTCGGGTCGGGGCCAGACGCCGCGTGTGGTTGTCGTGCCTCATTCGCCCGGCATGTTCCCCGCGTCCGTTTGCGTGGTGCGCGTTAGCGCGGGCGCGTGGCGAGCGTTTCCCGGGTCCCCGGGTCCCCGGGTCCCCGGCTCACGGGCGCGTTGGTGTCCTGCGTTCGTTTCCGGACTGAGCAGTGCTGTGACGGGCGCCCTCACAGCCTCGTCTTCTGAGCCTGTGCGGTTTCCTGACTCGACGGACCGCGCGTTGGTGGCTTTGACAGACGCCGCATCTCCCGGTTCAGGTGTCAGCCACCTTTGTCTTGCACCCGGCGAAGCGCGGTCCCGCCACCGTTCCCATTAACATTCCCGGTTCCTCGTGAGGTTCAGCCTCGTTATGTAGTTTTTCAGATGTTGGCACGTGTGTGGGGATTAGGTGCTGCCTCACAAATCCCCTTTTCGTGTCCTCGTCCTGTTTTTAAAGCTGTGCTAGTGCGTCCCCTTCCTCGTGGAAGGGTCGCTGGTTGTCACGTCAGTTGAGACTCTTAGATTTTCTGAGTAGATCAATTGTCGGTAAGTTCTGATTCATTTCTCCTTGTCCAGTGTTTATATTCCTAATGTTTTTGTCTCATTAAGTGGCTTAGGACAGGCAGCGTGGTGTTAAAAACTCAAGTCACTGTGAACGTCCTTCTGTGATTTTTGACTGTAATAAAAATCATTCTAGTCATAGATGACTGTTTGCCACATATCTAAGGTCAATAACCTTTTACAAACAAAACCGATTCCCCATTCATCTTAGTTTAGAAATTATTCTAAAAATCAGGAATTGTGTTGAAAGTTTTAAGCTGCTTGTCCAGTACCCGCATGAGTACGGTTATGCCCCTCCTTAATACCTTTCCAATGAAATAATAGATATTCTGACGTTGAATCGCTTTTTACTTCAGAGCCATGATGTATTATTTTAATACACTGCTGGATGCAGTTTGCTGACGCCTCGTGGAGCATTTCTGCATTTTCATCGATGCGGAGGGCATTTTGCCGTTGACCATGTTCGATGCACAGTTGCCATCAGCGTTGTCCTCAGCGAGGAGAGCTGCGTGCGCCCCCGCCCCCGGCCGGGGTTCTGTGAGCTGTCGCCCCGGACGGTTATCCGCTTGGGCCCACAGTGACCCGACTCGGCTGCGTTCCCCGGTCTCCCTCCCATTCTATTTGCCACGGGCTCTTCTCCACCTCTCCTTAATTTCTATTCATTTTTCATCTCGCTGATGTCTGTCTTCCAAAGAGTGTCTTTGTTAACATCTGTGAGTGGGAAAGCTTGTAGTCGTGGGTGACTAAAAATATGTTTATTCCCACATAAAATCTAATTTTACCGAGCATCGGGATCCGAGTTTGCCGTCATTTTCCTCCAGCACCCCTCGGCGAGGCTGGTGGGACGCCGAGCCCCCTGCCCATCCGTCCTCTGCGAGGCCCTCCCCGCCCACCTGGTTTAGCGCGTGGCTGGGCCGCGGCTCATCAGTGCCCGGCGCTCCCGGGGCCCCTCCCAGCCCAGGCCGCTTCGTCCCTCCTGCTCCTTCCCCTGGTCTCTCTCTGCCCCTCTCGTCCCCCTGACTTTCCTGCAGGAGGCACGTCACATTGCCGCTGGGCCCCGTGCGTCACCCTGCCCGGCACCGTGCCACCGGAGGGGGCCCGGCTGGTTACTGTATAGCGTGTGTTATCATTCAGCCGTGTGACGACGATGATTCTTGTCACTCCTGGTGCCCGTGCTCTGTGAAGTCCGAGCTGGTGAACACCGGGCCACCGCTCCGCAGGGACATGCGGGGCGGGGCCTGCGGCCACAGGCTTCATCAGGCAACAGACACACGGCGTTCTATGCATGTGTCTGTTTAAAACCCTGCATTTAATGTATATTAGCGACTCATTCCCGTTGAACTTACGGCCAACACATGACAACGGACGCCTGAACAAAGCCCACCTAACACGTACGATCTCCGTGAGGCTCAGCACAGACTCTTGTACTTCGAGACGCTGGACGCAGGAAGCCCGGGGTCGTCTGAAACAGCAAAACCACCAACGAAAGCACAAGAAGTGCCATCAACAGACTGCAGTAAGGACACGTGTGCCACACAGAGCCGAGACCTGTGCCAGGCGACTCGAATCCATCGTCACTGCACATGGCTCCATGCGAGCGTTGGTGTGGCAGGTGAAGCCACACACGGGCTCCAGTGACCAGGGGAATGGACAGGCAGTCAGTTTGCTCAGTCTCTCCAAACATGGGGAGGGGCCTGTCACCCCGGAAACCCCTGCACCGCCCGGGAGACGCTTTCCCACCGTGCCCGAGGCAGGCGTGCTGCCTTCTGTCGCGGGGGGGCAGTTTTGTCTGTCCCGAAGCCACGTGGACTCAGCAGCATAGATGTCTCGCTCGATCCTTCCCGTCCTGGACGTGCTCACACTGTGGCACGTGCTGGCACATGTCTCCGTTGTTACTGACAAGTGTTTGGTGTGAGTGAGTTTGCCACGATGTGCTCATCTGCTGTCCTCGGCTTGTCACCCTTGCTGGCCCTCGCCGGTCAGCTGCTTGGGCACCTTTGTGGAGCGTCTTGTGGGCATCCGTCTCCGTGTCTCTGGCGAGTCCCTGCGGGGCACCGCGGAGCCGCACTTTCCGGCCCAGCGTGTGGTCGGGTCATTCTCTCGGTTTGACCATCCGGGGCCTGTCGTGTTTTTGGGGCCACCCCTTGTCTTACTGCATGACTGTCCAGACAGTGGCTGGGGCCCGCTTGTCCTCGACCCTGGTCCCCAGCTCTGTGCTCGGCCGAGTGGCATTGTGTGGCCAGCCCCAAGCGGGCCGGCAGCCGCGTTTCTCTGAGGCTCGCCGCCCACCGATGTTTTCCTGGCACTCGGGGAGCTTGGACCCTTCCGACCTCGGGTTTCGCGTGGCTGGGGGCAGCTTGGTTCGCGTTGGGATGAAGAGACTCCTGGAGGTCCCCACGTTGTCACTGGCCGTGTCACCCAGCCTCGGGCCAGTGCTAGCGCCTCCTTGTGGGTGAGCTGGTTTCCTCTGAGAAAGCCAGGACCCCGAGGAAGCTGGCGTGTCACCCCCATAGAGCTTCCCTCAGCCTGGGCCCGGTTCCCGGCCTCCCACGAGCTTGTCACCCGCCACTGAGCCGGGTGAGCGTGGGTGCTCCCGGCGTCACCTGTCTGCCAGGCGAGGCTTCATTCACACGTATGCGCGGGGCCTGTGGGGAAAGCCGCACGGCAGAGGGTCGGACGGCCCGGGGCAGCTCGAGGGCCCCGGACACGTGGGGCGGGGGTGGCAGAGGGAGGGGTCAGGAAGGAAGCGGCAGACACGGGCCCCTTCGCGCTCCGTCGGGGGCTGGCACCGGGAGCCCAGCGGAGCCGGCACAGCGATGTGTGTTTTGCTAAAACGCGTTTTGCCACAGATGCACATGATGTGGCCGGTGGGGCCTGGACGCACATGGGACGTTCTCTGTCGCGGGCTGACGCTGTGGTCACGCTCGGGGCGAGAGCTGCCGCAGAGCTCACATGGGAGAGCTACCTTGAGAATGCGCTGCCTCGGGTGACGTTTGTAGGCTCTGGCATGAGTCGGCCTTTCGCAGGCGGCCACTGCACGCTGCTCAGTGTCCCCTCGTGCTGTTGCAGTCCAGCCGCATGGCCAGGGTGGTCTCCGCAGCCCAGTTCGTGTTCCCTCCCGAGGCGCGAGATGCCGCCATGGCCCCCCGGATGCATGTGCAGTGCCGCTCGCGGTCCCCGAGCTGCCGGTGGCCGTGCGGAAGGCGGTTAGCCGTGCTTAGCTCGGGGAGGAGGCTCTGCCAAGCCGTTACAGCTGGCTCTCAGTGTGGGGTCAGTGGACGGAGCCATGTGCTCAAAAAGCGCTGACAACCGCTTGCGACACGCAGCCGCCACCTGGGACCCACACACTTGCTGAGGATGGAGTCCTCCCAGCCCGAAGGGGCCCCGGTCCTGCTGTCCAGGAAGCCGAGGCTGACATGGCCAGACGCCTGCCTTGGTGTCCACTCAGAGAAACCTGTGTGTGCCTGTGTGCTTAGTGTGTGCGCAGGTGTGCACCTGCACAGGTATGTGTACATGCGCCCGCGCTGGCTTCTGAGGGGCCGGGTGGTGGCTCGTGTCAGAGGTTGGAGGGCACAGGACCTCTGGGTCCGCTGGAAAGCAGCTGCTCCTGCCCGGCTGTGTCCCCTGCCTGCAGCAGGAGCGTGGGTGTCCACTCTGATGAAGACCGGCGTCCGCAGCGGCCTGTCTCGGGGACGTCAGGCGCCGTGTCCGGCTGAGGCCGCCAGGGACCCCAGCATGCTGCGTGAGCTGTCTGCTGCCTGGGCACCCCTCGCGTGGGCTGGCTCCTCACTGGGAGCCCCGGGAGCGGATGCGGGTGGCTTAGTGTGTGTGCCTCCTCCCTCGGGGACTGCGCGGGCTGCATCCTCGTCGCTCCTGCTGCACCTGGCTGCGTGATGGTAACCGGCACCGAGCGTGGCCTGTCCGCGTTGTTTCCGGCCCCCTTCCCACGTGTCCAGTGCCCGTGAGGGTCGGGTCTGCCACCTACAGCGCTCACGGCCGCCGATGGAAGATTGTTCCTCAGTCCCTTATTGTCACGCCTCTCAGGAGCCTTTTTAGATGTTCTCCCCCAGCTGCCACCCGCTCAAACACACTTGTAATACTGAGCTGCACAGGACCCCTGAGCAGGGCGGGGACGCAGGGGGTGGGCGGTGGCATGTCGGGCGGTGCTGTAGCCTGGGAAGAGGGAGGACTGCGGCTCGGGGGGTGTGGCAGGCGCCCGGGGGGCGGGGGGGTCGTTGGGCCCCGCGGACGTTGTGGGATTCAGGAGGCAGATGATTCCAGGAGGCCAGAGAAAGCAGATACTGGGACAGCTCGTGGAGAGTCCACAGAGGGTGGACCGATTACAGCGCAGTGTGACGTCCGTGCCTCCATCGTCTGCAGTGGGGCCGCGTCCACCTGCCCAGGTTTCGGAGCAAGACCAGCGGGCATGGCCCCTGCAGGGCGAGCATGCGGGTGACTGTGTGGGGTGACTGCACAGGGTGACCATACGGATGGCCATGCGGGTGACTGTCAGTGCAGGATGGCCGTGCGGGGTGACCGTGTGTGGTGGCCGCCCTGCCTGGAACCTGAGCCAGCGCAGCTCCGTGTTCGCTGACCGTGGACACAGTGCACGGCCGGCCGCAGGAGGGAGTGTAGCATGCGTGGGAAGCTTCTGTCCTCACACCTCGGCAGCGCTGTCCGGCTGCTCCCCGCGCCCCGGAGTGCACCCCCACGCTGGGCCCTGCGCCCTGACCCTGAGCCCCTCCTCGTCCCGTCCATGTCCCCAGGTCCCGGCGGTTTTGGCTGCTCCCCTCCCTGTGCCACCATGTTCGGAGACCTCAGGTGTTTTTCCCGGAGCGGCCCTGAGCTGGCCTTTCCCTGCTCAAGTCCTTAGTGGGTCCCCACCGGCCGGAGGCGAAGTCCGGTTTCTGAGCCACGGGCAGCCCCAGCCTGTCTCACGTTGCTTCCGCTCACTGTCACGCCCGTAAGCTGTGGCCCAGCACAGGTGCTAGCTGTCCCCAGACACACTCACACGTCTGACACCCCTCCTGGGGCGTCGCCGCTGCGGTGCGGTCAGGTTTGGCCCTGAGGCCACCTCCTCCCCGTGGACCGTTCTGTGCGTCTCCGGCGCGGAGCGGTTTCTGCCGACCTGGAGTTCGCGCCGCGGTCCGTGTCCGCCTCCCTCCTCCAGCTACAGCGTTTTCCTCCCCCGTCATGTTTTGCTCGTGGCTTAGCCCTTGCTACGTACAGTGTAAACGCTATAAACGTAGCGTCTACATCGGATTCGTTTTTGTACCTTGTGCACGTATAATCTTTCATCCAGTCTTTGTTGATGGAGCGGGAAGGGACCACTGAGGCCACCTGCGGTCCAGCCGCCCCGTGTACACGAGCACATGGACGCTGCGGCGAGCTTGGTGACGGCCCCGGAGTCGGTGCTGGGCCGGCTGCGGGAGGCGGGCCCGTAACGTGCACGTTCAGAGCTTTGCTTTGAAGTTCAAGTTCATTGTTGGTTCTCTCTTGTATAAAACTCAAATCACCGGATACAGCTGGTATCAAGAGGCCACCTCAGTGGATTGGCCTTCCCTGGAATTAGAAATACTTGGGCCAAAGGGACGTTTTCCTCTCTTAGCCAGGGAGATGCATTTCCCCCGAACCCTGTTTCTGCTCTGACATCTGTGCCGAGAGTCACGAGTGCCATGCGTCCTGCACTGTCGATTAGGACCCGACATCGCGCTGACACCGAGGAGCTACAATTCAAGGGCTTTCAAGAGAAATTTGAAGTCAAGTGGTGGATGAGGAGATGCACGAAGTGACCACCTTCGTCACCCTTCCCAGGTGACGCTCAGAGCATGTCCTGGGTCTGCGGAGACCCTGAGGCCTTTTGCTCCTGAGAGGGGCACTGGAGGGCACGTCACCTGGGAAGGGGACAGCCCTGGGGGCCACTGGGCAGGGCTGTGCCTTCTGGGGCCCCTGGGGGCCTGATGTTGTCAGCCGCACGCATGGTGGGCGGGGGTCCCAGTGTGTCTGCCCCGTGGAGCCCTTGCCCATGGGTGGAACACAGGGACGGGGGGCATGGCCGTGTGGGGTCCGCTTGGGGCTGGGGGCTCATGCAGCCCGCATTTACCCAGCCTGGGTCTTAAACGGCCGGACAACGGTTTCTCGTCGAGAGTGATCCCTAATTTGCCCAATAACAATATTTGTACTTAAAACCGAGCCACTCGGAGCCGCTCACTTTCGGTCAGGAGCTCGCCCTCGCCGTCCGTGTGTTTTTATTTGCCACCCCGTGCACGGGAAGATCGTCAGTGACTGTGTGTTACTGTCAGTTCTTTGTTCGTTGCTGAGTTAAGTTATTCTTTTCCAGAATGAGTAATCGCCAGTAATGGAGATGAAAAAGAAAAGGCGTGTGACGTGAGTCCGTGTAAACGGGGCACAGTTTACTACGTATGAGGGACCGAGCGTGAATAAATACTGCTGCAGTTGAGGGCGGGTACATGTGTGTGTCTCCGTGTGTGTCTGTGTGTCTCCGTGTGTGTCTGTGTGTCTCCGTGTGAGTCTCCGCGTGCGTCTCTGCGTGTGTCATTTCATGCAGCCCATAGTTTCTAGTTTTTTACACAGCATGACCTATCTGGTTTCAAGTGCTTACTTGGTGGCATAGCATTGGAAAAAAAGACAGCATTACAGATAAAATGTCTCCAACATGAGTGAACGTGACTGAAGTCCATGAAAAACGGAGTGACGGCCACGAGAGCCGCCCGCCCAGCACGGAGCAGCGGCCTGGCCGGCACGTCGCCCCCGGGAGGGGACAGAGGCCCCGCGGTCCTGCGTGCGGCAGCCTCTTCCGTCTCTTGAGCCGTCACATTCTGTTCTTTGGAACAGACTCTGTCGTGGGAAGCACCGTCTCGTCATTCACGTGACCTGCCAGAGGGAGTGGAGTGTCCTCGTGCCAGTGTGCGTGTGGTCAGTGACGGGCTGCGGCCAGGAGCCCCCGCCGGCCGCCATGCTCAGACCCTCCTCTCAGTGGAGTCGCCCTCCAGTAAAGCGG
Organism: Pteropus medius; assembly: GCF_902729225.1. Classification (NCBI taxonomy): domain Eukaryota; kingdom Metazoa; phylum Chordata; class Mammalia; order Chiroptera; family Pteropodidae; genus Pteropus; species Pteropus medius. Next base: position 13,860,822 of record NW_024347788.1, on the reverse strand, counting down.
GGTCGGCCCGGTCACCGCGGACCCTTTCAGAGGTCCCTGCTCGTGCCCTGGGCGCCGCTGTGTGTCGGCCGTGTGTCCGGGACGGGGGCCGTCTGCCACCGAGCCAGCGCTGCCCGTGGCCTCCTTCTAGTCCATCTGGTTCCAGCAATTCTCACAGCCTTTGATAATTTAATATCGTTCAGAACTCACGTTGTGCTGAAGCCGTTTACTATCTTAGTCATTAAGTAAAATATGAAGCCAAATGTAAGTCACTCACCCGGCACACTCCATTACCCCATTCGGGGACACTTGCAGATGTGAGGGGGACAGTGCCGGGTGCTGCAGCTTGGACCCCTCTGCCGTCCATTGATTTTGAAGTACGTTTTATCAATGAAACTTCATCACACCGTAAATTGTTTTTCTATAATCCTTATTTATGACTTACGCCACAGCGCGATTTTCCAAAACCTTTGTTTGCAAATTGTATTTAATGCTGTTTTCAGCACGATAATCGAGTCTAAACAGGTCTAACTGCGTTTTTTGTTCACTTTGTGTGTTGATGGCCTTTTAAACTGAGGACAGGGGAAGAAGGACCGTCGTCCCGGTGACTCGTGCGTCAGCTTTTCAGGGTCCCCGTGCAGGCACCTCCAGACTCGGCGTCCACTCGGAAACCCGCATTGTCCGTGACGCCGTCTGCAGGTTGGGGACATTTTTACCTATGAGAGGGAGGCTGACCGGAGCTTGGTGAACAGAGATAGCTGGACATAGCGGCGGAAGTGGGCGTCCCACTGTGACACCCACGGGGACGAGTGTGCGGCCTGGACGGCCACACGGAGGACGGAGGGGCCAGTGCCCAAGCCGCCCTCTCTGCTCGCTTGGTAAGGACGCTGACTCTGAGCTTCTGCAGCGGCGGCGCTGCCCGTCTGCCCCCTGTCCACTTGGGAGGAAGCCAGTTCTGTCAGGCGGCCCTGGCATTGTGTTTCTGGTGGCCGTGACCTGGCAGAAGCCTTTGAAACCGGAGAAGGGGTCTGTGAGAACAGGGTGTCCTCTCTCCCCTGCGGCAGCTTCTGGAAGTCACACTCCCTCCTGGAGTCTCGAGGGAGGACCAGCAGCCCCTCCCCCCCCAGAGGTGCAGGCAGCTGTGGGGTGGAGCTGTGGTCACAGGTCGCAGGTGACGGAGGGGCGCCAGCCCAGGGCTGGCACCGCGGAGCCACGGGCTCAAGCCAGCTGGAGGTGCCGCCAGTGAACCACCTTCGCCACCAAGCGAGTCTGCGTTGGATTTTTATTACCCGCCAAACACGGTGTGGTGGAGACGAGGTGGAGTCTGCATGGACACGGTCACGGCGACTCCAGGCTTCTCCCAGTTGTAGGGTCAGCGTCTCCAGAAACCAGACCGACAGGCTGTGCGGCTGCCGCTCGTGTGCCAGGGCGGACGGGCAGCGTCGCGGTGGCCGCTCGGGGCTGGGGGCACTTGCAGGCGAACGCCAGCGCTTCTGCTGACCTTGTGCCGAATGCCTGTGTGCGCTCGTCCCGTGTGCCTCGGCGGATGTCCTCGTCTGTCTGTGACGGGGGCGGGGGTGACAACCGGGACCTTGTTTTCACACCTCCTCCTGCCTCGCACTCTGCCGGCCCCTCCGCCTTCCCCGGAGGCCTTGGGGGAAGGGGACTGAGCCGGCCGTGGGGGGGTCAGGCGCACGAGAGTCAGCGAAAGTCACTGTGGCAGAGATAATGAGTGTCATTGCAGAGGGCAGTGTAGAGGTTTTCTTGCCGACGATGAGATGCCTGTGACATTTCAGCTAAGCCTGTCATTACAGAGCGAGGTGCTCTAAAGGGTGCAGTAATTGTAGAATGATATTTTATGAAGGAATTGGAAACAGGGTCAAATCGGCTGTGAACTCTTGTGCTCGGTGCTAAGGAGACTCCAGGAAAACACTGAGGAAGACGGGGACGAAGGTCATCACGAGTACACGAACTCACTTCCCAGGACGGAAACGGCGACTTTCAGCCGTGGAGCTTCATTGCCTGTAGCAAAATCCCTACTTAAATCACAGGGGTTAAACTCGATGGTGCTTTTGGGTCCGTGTTGACGCATTTAAGATGTTTATTAGGGGCTCTCGCCCTGGGAACACAGGAGCCGCTGTTCACGGGCCGCAGCGGGACCGGCGCCGTGCGGAGCGAATCATCTACAGATTGTCCGTTCTTCTGTGCGTGCTCCCTGGCTTTCCACCTGCCTGTGGTATTAGAGAGCAGCACGGTGGGGCGGAGTCGGCGTGTGTGTCTGTGAGCAGGTACCTCGCTGTCCACGGCCCCAGTGGACACGGCAGGTGGCGGGCTCCTGTGTGCTGGGAGCTGAGGTGGGCTGCAGAGATCCAGTGAGGAATGACTTTTTGCCATAACCTCTTCTTTGAAGATGTTCTTCTTTTTACATTATTTTGATTCAAAATTACCTTTCATCCAACTAAATAGAAGTTGAGATTTCCACATTTTCTCATTCAGGAAGCAGCAGGGCAAACATATTGCGATGTACAGTTCCTGTCGTTGTATAGATATCATGACGGGTCATATTTTTTTTCAAAGGTTAAAGGAAGCCAAGATATTTCTGGATATCAGAGATCAGGGAGAGGGGGTATTTGGCATAATGTTTATAATCGTGCATATGATGTCGCTGGGAAAATATAATTTGTTTTGGAAAGTGGGTTCTTATAATTGCATCCTGTTTCTTTTTAGGGAAAATGCCCTGTCTGAAGTATAAATGTGAAGCATGCTCTCCCTGCTTTGCATTCTCGAAGCACGCGTGCGCGTGTGTGCACGTGCGTGTTTGTGTTTTTCTTAAAACCTATTCTTTGGTTTTCCGCACCGAGGAATAAAAACGGGAAGTTAAACTCACACTGAAACGCTGAGGCGCGGGCGCGAAGGGCGTCGAGGGCCTGGCGAGCACACGGCTGCCACCGATCGTCCGTCCCCTTTCCCTCTGGGACCGAGTGGGCTCTCGGAAGAGCACGAGAATCCGCTTCCCGCTTCCTCAGCGATCGAGGCCCACGCTTATTCCAGCTACTCAGGAATGAGACGCCACCCTCTTCCTCTCCAGCTGCCTGCCTGTCAACGTCCAGAGCCCCGGAAGCAGGGCCCAGGCCCGATGCAGGTGATGAGAAATAGGACATCTAAAGGCAGCCATCACTTGAAAGAGAAAACACACTGAATTATAAGAGGTCACCTCCCGTTCAAGAAGAAACAAGACGAGAATGTAGAAAAAGACCTACGGTGTCATGGAAGGGAGCTTGCAAATCCCATCTTTAAAATAAGGGCGGGTGTCCGGAGGGGAGGGATTTCGGAAGGAAGTGCGGTCACCGGGGCGGGCATCGTGGGCGCCCAGACCGCGCGCCTGAAGTGAGTCCGCAGTCGAGGGCACAGAGCTCCCGGGCCGCACGTGTAACATCTGTTGAGCTTTGAGGGTGTTTCCCTCAGCGTCCCGAGAGCTCTACGTGAATAATTCACTTAATCCTTGTGACTCCTGCGAGGCCAGTCCTGTCACCGGAGCGGGCACGGAGGGGGCGTCTCCGTCCGGAAGGCTGGCGTCTGGACTCCCTCACCTCGGAGCCCGTGTTTTAACCAGGTGATACACGGGACACAAAGCAAGAATGGGAAATTATGTGAAAGGACCAGTTAGAAATATAAAAATTATAGCCCTTGAAAGGAAAGCTCAGTAGATGGTCGCTGATCAGACACAGCTGAGAAAAAGTTAGTGAACCAGAAGCTCAAGTGGAAAAAACTTCCTGGTATTAGGAAAAAATGAAGAGAGAACATGAAAAAGCGCCGTTAGCGATGCAGGGGAAGCTCTGCCGGGGTCTCCGTCTGACAGAACGTGGAGGCGGCGGTGGACAGGAAGGTGTCCGGACAGTCCCCCCAGGGGGAGCATTGTCTGCGGGTCGGGAAACCGTAGCACGAAGTTGAGGAGGTGGGAGTGGCTTGCACGTCGATGAGAAAGGTCTCGACTGCGGCAGTGGTCCCCCGATGCACTGAGTGTCTTGACTTCTGTACCTTATCTAACTGTCATTCCGCACGGAGGGCAAAAGGCAGACGATTTTCAGACATACAGGGACTTGGGAGGTTTACCAGAGACCATGTTGAAGAAAAGCAAGATATTTTTGAGCATGAGGAAAAATGAACTCAGAAGGACGTTAGCAAAGAGATCAGAGACACATTGTAAGTATTAATTTTTGAATAAGTATCGTATTTTTCATTTTTAATAAGCAACCATACCTGGAATCCACGTAACAATGAAATCAGTGTAGATTTGTCACAGGAGAGGGGAGTATGAGCTTGGCTGGGAGTAAAAATGTATTAATGTCCTTTGGTTCAAGGGGATGTTAGAGATAGTGATTAATTAATGGCTTTGCTAGAAAAAATATACATATAATTGCATATATTAAAACTTTGAGAAATGAAATATGTAGGCATTGAAAAAGTAGAGTGAAAATCCAATGTAAGATAGTAATGCAGAAAAATAGGTACAAGTATTAAACATGAACTATTGAAACAAAGTAAGTCTCAATTCATTAATAATCATAATGAATACAGATGCACTAAACTCGAACATTAAAGACTCAGACTGGTTTAAATGCAGCATTGGGTTCTGTGATGTTCAAAGAATAGGCAAAAACGTACTGAAAGCAGATAAACTTGTGGCAGATAAAAAAAAGAGAGAGAAACTCAAGAACATGAAGATTTAGAGATGAAAAATGTGATCGAATCACACGAAATAAAGTTGAAAGAACCATATGATAATTTGTAGAAATTTTTGCTGAGAAATTTGAAATCGAGGTGAAATGGTTGGTTTTCTTGGTGAGTATAAGTGACATAATCAACTCAACAAAAGTTAGAAAATGTGAAGGGACCAGTGACCACGGGAAAAGTATTTTATTTTTTTTGGTAGACATGCTTTTATGAAAGGCACTAGCCCAGATGTTAAATAGGTAGATTCTACACCAATTTTTAGAGATCGATAATTTTATGTTACATAAACTATTTGAGGATAATAACCATCATTCTCTTTCAATGAATAGTTCTAAAACTTGATAACATAACAGATAAAGCCTAAAATCACTTAAATTATAAAAACAAAATACTAGCAGACTGAATCTAGCCGTATATTTAATATAACCAAGTAGGCTTTGTTCCATAACTGCAAGATAATTTCAATAATAGGATCTTTACGGTAGTAAGCGTAAGATGAGCATGTTAAATGAGAAAAAGATGCATGTGGCTGTATCAAAACATAGGAAAAACCTTGACACAGTGTAGCTGCCACCTGATGAACTTCCGGGTGAGAGGGTCATGGCAGACTCCGCCTCTGCCGGTCACGGTCGCGGATGGTCAGGGACCCGTGTGTGCATAGCAGGAGCAGGCGGTGGCCCGAGTCGTTTCCGTCAGTGCATTTGTTCTGGGATATCCACTGACAGTCACGTGGGAAGATAAAAGACACGTACGGTTAGAATTCAAGACGTCTTCTTCAGTGGAGTGTATGTGATAATGGCGGGAAAAGAGCATTCCGGAACCAGCAAGCCCCACGGAGCGCCCTGGGGTGCAACAGGGGCACGTCGGGACCGTGCGGAGAGACCGCGACGTGCTTGGAGAGTACATGAATGTGACCGAGTTTTGGTGCAGAGGGACGCCCTGACGGCGAACTCAGCTGAAACGCGTCGCTTCCTCGGGGATGTGAGTGTGTGTGAGTGAGTATGAGTGTGTGTGCACGTGAGTGTGAGAGTGTGTGTCAGTGTGTATGTGTGTGAGTATGTGCGTGAGTGTGAGAGTGTGTATGTGTGAGTGAGTGTGTGTATGTGTGATGGAGTGTGAATGAGGAGTGTTTATGCGTGTCGTGATATCACGAGCATGAAAATTAATAATGCATGAGAGTGTGCATAAGGGTAGTAACGCGATGCGCACGATGCGCACGTGAGTGTGTGTATGTCGTGTCGCGCATGTGAGAGCGAGTGTAAGAGCCTGTAAATGTGGTGATATGAGCAATGAGGAGTGCTCTGGCATGCCGCTGAGTCCGAATGTGCGTGAGTGTGGCGTGATGTGAGTGTGTCGCGCGTGTGCGCATAAGTGTGAGTGTCGTGAGAGTGTGTGTGAGTGTCGTGAGTGAGTGAGTGTGTGATGTGTCTTGTAGCGTCAGCGTGTGTGTGTGTGGTAAGATGTGATGTGATTTTGGTGGAAATATACCTGTTTGGGGCTGTGGGCCTGGGGGCATTGGCTGGGGATAATGAAGTAGCTGGAAGGGCACATCGACAGCTGTCTTCAGGGCGCTCTGAGGGCGGGAACTGGTCTCCCAGAGGGACACGCTCCCTAGCGCTGCGGGAGGGGAATAAGGTGGCAGAATGAAGGTCTTTTATACACATGGCACTTTCAAGTCGGTGGAGAAATAGGGACTATTTGACACATTTGTTGGGATCATTGGTTAGCTGTTGGAGAGAAAATAAAATTATTTCTATTTCAGAACACAGAAAAGTTTCAAACACATTAAAGATCTAATCTTTACTCGTTTAGAAGTGCTCGAAGAAAACATAACAGGGTATATTTTTTATTTCTTTGTTTGTTGCTCTGTTTTACGTCCCACGTGTGAGTGAAATCATTTGGTTCTTGTCCTTTTCCCTCTGACTTGTTTCGCTCAGCCTGACGTCCCCAGGAGCCACCATGTTGTCACAGTGGCAGCGCCTCTCGGACACGGACAACCAGCTGTATGGCGGTGCCCGGAAGGGCAGGGTTGGGGTGAGGCGGACGAGGGTAGAGGGGATTCGGTGACAGGAGATTAGACTCGGGCGGTGAGCTCACAATGCAACGTACAGATGACGCGTTACGGAATTGTACCCCTGAAGCTTATGTAATGTTGTTGACCACGTCAGCCCAATAAATTTAATTTAAAAATGAATATACATATTTTAAATTGTGGAACTATGAAGATTTTCCTAATCACAGAAGCCATTAAGGAAAAAAATTGATTTATTTGGACACATAGATCATATTAAACCCATCTAAATTGTTGAAAGACACCATGACAAACAAATTTAGTACATAAATGACAAAGAAAACATTCAAACCTATACAGCAGACAAATGGTCTGGAATATATAAAGATATACTAGTTAGTAATTAAGAATTTATCTCCCCAAATAAGTAGGTCAAACTATGAAACAGGCAAAACTATGAAACAGAAATACACTTAATAATTGAATTAAAAGACCCTTTAAGTCCATGACAACAGACTGTTTTTCACCAGAGACAAAGGTTGATAATACATGACGTGTACACGGGTACGATGTCTCGGCAGCGTTTTGGACCGAGGCCGTGCTGCTTTGACGCAGTAATTCTCAGACACCCGTCCTGCGAGAAGTCGCTGGGGAGAGCGCAAAGCGCGTGCAGAATTGGTAGCTGCTGGGGACAACTGGGAGCAGCCCCGGTGCCCCCAGTCAGGGGTCTGCAGGCCGACCGTGTGTCTTCAGGGCAAGGAAACAGTTGGGCGGTTGGCTCTGTCTGTGGCGAGGTCAGGCGTGGTGCTGGCCGGGGCTCAGGCTGCCCGTCCGAGTCACACGGCCCGTGCGCACTGGGCACTGGGAATTTCCAGTTCCTGTGTTTGTTCCTTCAGAGTCGGTGTTTGCCAACTGTGCTGGGTACAGTGATTCCATTTTTACCTTTGTAGGCCTGTACATCCGAGAGTAAGTCCATGGCATTTTGTAACATGGGGTCAAACTGACGCTTGGTCAGAGGTTTTGGTGACAAAGCGAAGTTTTCAGAAAGTGGTGTGCGGCGTGCAGCGTGCAGCACCCCCCCTCCCGTTCGCGGGATGGTGGCCGCGTGGCCGCGTTTTCGTGTCCTGGCAAAGGGCGTGTAGGGGAGCGTTCGGTGCCGCAGCAGCTCGGAAAGGAAGAAGCCCCGCGACGCAGCAGACTCGTGTTTGGGGACGACAGTAGCTCATGCAGTGGAAGGAGCGGGGGCTGTGGTAGTTTCTCAGCCTGCAGACGGCCACCGCGCGGTGACGCGCGCTCGGCCGTGTGCGGGGTCAGTGCTCTCCCCCAGGAGCGAGGCCGTCGGCTGCGGCGTCTCGGCCTCTGCCGGGAGCGGACCTGTGCCTGGCGCCAGGCTCGCTGGGGGCCGGAGGCTGGATTTAGATGTGCTCGTGCTGCTTCTGTCGGGTTGGCGTGTCGGGCGCCCAGGTGTCCTCCGCGGTGCACTCGGCCGTGTCCACAGCGCCTGGTGTGTTTGGCACGCGGGTCCCCGTCCACCCAGGCCTTGCTGTGTCACCGTTCCCAGCCGATCTGACGGTCGCCCGGTGTCATGTTTTGATGCACATCCGTGTTTCACCAGCTCATTCACTCTTTTCATCATCTTCTCCCCGTTTCTGTCCGTCTCCGTCGCAGGCCTTCCCGGCGTCCGAGGCACGGCCATAGCACTGCCCGGGGTCCCAGCAGCTGCGGCGACGGCCCTCGGCCTGCACCCAGCGAGGCACGATGGGGACAGCTCAGGTACGGTGTCACCCCCTCTCCTTCGGTTGGCCCCCGGGGTCCCTGCCTGGGGCGGGAGCGGGGAGCCCTGAGATGCAGGTGGGAAGTGCCTGGTGGCCCCGAGCACGGAGGCGCCGTGCCCGCTGAGCCGTCGCCGGGGCTCGTGAGAAAGTGGGTGACGTCTGCATGCTGTCAGACCGCCTGCTCACTGCACATGTGGCGGTGACGATGTGACCCCCACACGCCAAGCGGGGCACCCCAGCAGTGCCCTGATGGTCACATAGGCCCCGTGCACGGCTCTCCCCTGTGGTGGGTCGTGGCTCTGTGTCTCTGTGGGGACACAGGGCCACAGAGCTAAGGATGGGGGACAGGGACACACACGCTCCTAGCACGCCTGAATGCTGGGTGTCTCCTCAGGCAGCCCTCCCCACTCACGCATGGGGGGACGTTGGAGAGCGGGGGTGTCACCTTCATGTCCTCAGTGCCGGTGAGTAAATAAAGCCATCAACTGTGGCTTCACAAGTGGAGGCTTTTCATTGGCGTCGCGTAAGGGAAGACAGGGTGACATGTGCCCTGTCCTCGCTGCAGGTGGGTGGTGTCCCTGACGCTGAGAGTTCCAGGGGAGCCTCGTCCCCGCCCGGCCCGCAGCCTCCCTGCCCTGCCTGTCTGCTCCCCGCACGCCTCACTCAGCGTGAAACGTCCGTGTGGGTCTCTGTCACGTCTGCTGGAAGTAGCCATTTTCCTTTGCCGACCCAATAGTCTCAGGACCTCGGGTGTCAGTGTCCACAGCCAGGAGCAGCGTCCCTCTCTGCTGGGACCTCAGGGGGACCGTGAGGAGACCAGGCTCCCCCTCAGTCGGCTCCCCCGGCACTCGGCCAGACTCCCTGGGCTTGTGAGACACAGCACGTGTTCGTTCCGTGAATTAGGTGGAACAGGGTTCACCTGCAGGAGCAAAATTGACTCCGGCTCATCTGGGCAGAGAAGGGGCCGTCATGGGCCTTGTGACGGGCTGGGTAAAAGGGCTGTCACCCGGCTGCCGGGCGGGACGGGGGGCTGCCCTGCCTGGACGTGGGGGCCACCCTGCCTGGACGTGGGGGCCGCCCTGCCTGGACGTGGGGGCCGCCCTGCCTGGACGTGGGGGCCGCCCTGCCTGGACGTGGGGGCCGCGCCAGCAGCCGGCACCTGGAGGCGGGAGGAGCATCTTTCGCTGACGTCAGGATGTTTGTTTTCATATCACACTTTGGGACGGGTCAGTCACAACTCGGGGGGTTATCCGAAGCGCAGGGGAACCACTCGCGAAGGTCAGGCGGCCCCAGCCCTAACGAGAGCCACCCCCTTACAGAGGCAGCGGTACCGTGTGCCGCGAACCCAGCCTTGGGGCGGAGGGTCCCCATCTCATCACAAGGCCGACTCCTCGTGGGCGCTCGCCCTGGTGCGGCACAGCTCCGTGCCGGCACCTGCGACCAATGGCAGGTCTGGCCGCAGCCGCGCAGCCCTCGGGGCCGGTGCCCTCCGCCGAGCTTCCACATTCAGCTCAGTCGCTCGCCGCGTGGCCAGGGGGAGCCCTGGGGACAGTGGGCGTGAGAGCCGCTCTGGTGTCCGCAGCGGCTCAGCTGTCCGGAGTCCACGACTTCCCTCCCTCCTCCACTCCCGCTGCCCCGGCCAGCGGCCCGGCTAGTCGGGGTCTCGGTGGGCCTGCTGTGTGGCCGCTGCCGTCTTGCATGAGCTGCCCCAGCGGACACGGTCATACAGGAGGAATTCGAAGGTGCCCTGGCTCGTGGTATCCCGATGTCACGTGAAGGTCCACTGCGAGGGCCTCCCTGTCGCCTGTGGCCCTGTGGCCTGAGCGGCTCTGGCCCCAGTTCCACGCCCTGCTCCTCAGCCCCTGCCGGGCCGCCCCGCTGTGAGCAGCTTGAGAGCTGGGGGCAGGTGTGGAGCGGGGCCACCCACCCGTGGTCCCCGGGCTGTGCCTTCTGGTCCCGGACGCACTCCGTGTCCTGTAGGAAGAGGCAGGCTGGCTGGATAATGGAGCTGTCACGGCTCACACTGCCCCCGTGACCTCACAGAAGATCCCCCGCTGCTGCCACCTGCGCCACCAGAATGGCAACCCGCAGAGCCGGTCACGGGCCTTCGGTGTAGACACGGAGTTGCTGGAAAGGGTAGTTTTGTTAGGGTCTGTCTTGGAGAGTGGAGCGTTGACTGTTAAAAGGGGGATGTGGTATTAAAAACGGTGGTCGCTGTCGCAGACACTTTGGTCCAGGCGGTTCCTTCAGGTGGGGGCTGCCCTGGGCCTGGAGGGGTCAGCAGCGTCCAGCCTCCAGCCAGTAAGTAGGACCCTCCCCAGGCTGCGAGAACCAAACGTGTCCGCAGACCTTGGGAACTGTCCCCTGGGGGCAAAGTCACCCCCAAGTATGAGGAACGTGCGTTCCCAGGCGCCCTTGCAGAAGTCAACCCCACACCCCGCTCCGTGCCCCCCGCTCCGTGCTCCCCTCGGTGCTCCCCAAACCATGCTCCCCTCCGTGCTCCCCACACCGTACCCCCACTCCATGCCCCGCTCCGTGCCCCACGCTCTGTGCTCCCCTCCGCCTTCCTCTGTGCCCCCACTCCATGCTCCCTGCTCCATTGCCCCACTCCTGCTCCCGCTCCGTGCCCCCCGCTCCGTGCCCCCGCTCAGCTGGTCCTCGCTGCATGTGGTGCGTTGGAGCCGTCTCTCCTTTGTCCTCATCAGTCAGGTTTATCGTTCTTACTGAACTTCTCGATGAACCAGATTTTGGCTTCATTGATTTGCAATGATTAAAAATGACTGACATGTTTTCCAGCTGTTTCGCCGACAGCTGTTCCTGTCTTCATTTTTCCTGTCCTCTGCTTACTCTGGTATTAGTTCGCCTTAGTGTTTGAAGGTCGAGGCCACTGTCAGTCACCTGAGACTTTGCGCCTTTTCCGATATTGGCGTTCGGAGCTCCCTGGTGCTGGAGGATTTCCTATTTCTGCAGATATTCTCAGGAGGCAGTTAAGTCACAGGACAGCAACCCCGGGCGTTGCTGGGGAGGAGTCTTCAGAAGGCCGCCCCACCCCGCCCCATCTGCGGACGCCCCCCCCACCACCTGGTGCTGCATCTGCCGAGCTGCCTGCCCGTCCCAACAGCCAGCTGTCCTGGCTCCTGGGCTCGGTGTCACCTGCTCTCTGAGCTGTGGTCTTCTTCAGAGCTCCCTTCATGGTTCAGCCGACACGTGTGCGTGGTTTCCCAGCCGTGTTTGGGTTCTGGGCCCTTCCCGCCGCTGTCTCACTTCCGTGGACCTGGGGAGGAGAGAGGCTGTGGGCGGCCCCTCTGCTCGTGCATGCAGATGCCACAGTGGGGTCTCCCATCTCCTTTCCCCCCGTCGTGCTCCGTGGGGCGTAGCTTGGCTGCGTGCAGAGAAGAGTTTGGCTTTCACACGTGTGGCGGGCGCTGCAGGCGCCTGGGCGAGGCCAAGTGCTGCCCGCGGTGCCCGGGAGGCTGGCAGACGGTCCGGTCGGCAGTCAGAGGGGGCACGCTTCAGACGGCTCGCTTTCAGCCCTGTCTCACCTGTCACACTTAGGCGTCTCCTACGTCTGAATAAGACAGAGGAGGTAATGTAACCTTGACACAGACCATCTCTCTCCAGTGCGAGAGTTCTGCCCCCGGCTCCAGGGCACGGGATGAGAGTGGGTTTGACGCAAACCTGTTCAGATGGATCCCGTCGAACATGCTGTTTAGGCCTTTTGGGATAGCTGCAGGCTGTCTCCAGACGGGTACCGCCAACACGGCGGTGCAGTGTGAGTCAGGCGTAGCGCCTCACGCTGGCGACGATCGCAAGCTCCTGGAATGTAGAGCAGTAGTTACCTTTTTGCTGTGCTCGGACGAGGAGTTCGGCAGGCTGCGTTTTCATATTTTGTCTCATTGAAAGTAAGAGAAATTGTAGAAAGGGCTCTCAGCATTGGCTCCAGGTCAAGCCACAGTAATTCTGAACGCAGAAATCTAATTTATTTTGCAAAAGAAAATTCACTTTCCCCAAGGCAGCTGTGAATAGATGATCCTTGTTGCTCAGAGACGAAGATTATATAGAAAAGGAGACAGAACAGCACCCATTTGTGGTCCGAAGTGGCTGTACGGGGCAGGTTAAAGCTTCAAGGAACAGCCACTTATTAAAGCATTATTCATTTTCATTGGGCGAGGAGTCGCTGGGCTTTAGCTAGGGTCCGGAATGCCCTCTGATTCCTGAAAACGTGTTTAACTTGACAGACCTATTTTTTTTCCTTATCGAAAACACGCGTCGTTTGGTTTTGTCGTCCTCTAGGCTACAGTTAGCAGCGCTTTCTCCTCTATTAGTTGACAGCCAGCGGGCTCCAGCCTCGCCTGCTCAGCTGGCGGAGAATCCAGTTTCCAATGTTACAGGACGAAGCGCGGCAGGAAGTGTCAGGGGAGCCGGCGTCCGTGGGGCGTGGGCCGTTGCGAGGCTCTGACTCGGAGCCGTCCGTCCTGGCAGAGCGGGCCGTCCGCCTGCCGCCCTTCACCGTCGGGAAACGGAGGCGCTTTGGGGTGGTTCCCCACGACTCCTCAGCTCCTGTGGTTAGATCACCCCCCGGGCAGCTCTGCTGCTGCGTCGCGAAGGGCATCGCCCTAGCTTTTAGTTCAGTAAGTCAGTCCTATTAAAAATAAGTTATACAAATCATTTGTGCAAGCGCCTTCTACCTGGCTCATTCAGAGACTTCCTTGTAGAAACTGCACACACTATCATTATCAAGTGCTTTACTTATTCCCTTTTAAACGCCCCACAAGCACTATATCTCACCACGGAAAACTCACCATACACCAAGGGAGATTCAGAGACGGGCTGACAGTCTGCTTTCCTTCCCGTCCTCATTTACATACATAAGTCCGCAGTTTACATTAATAAAACGCTCGCACCAGTGGTTTCAGTGACAGGTGTTCAAAATCAATACGCAGTTGACGGCAGCTCTCCTTGTCGATAACAGTGTTTAAAGCTATTCTAACGGCTACGACGCGTGTCATGTTATACGCAGGTCTCAGACGTGCTGGGACGAATGACCTCTATTCAGTTAATTATTTCCTTAGAATAAAATTTTGGACTAGAAATGTTTCAAAAGATGAGGATTTTAAGGATTTTCAGTGTATGTTTCCACACGGCGCCTGTCTGTCCCCGTCGCTGTCCCCCAGGGGGGCTCACGCAGCGCTGGCCACCGAGGTGCCGCCGGCTCCGCCCGCTGTGCCTCTGGGGTCCCCCCGCCGTCCGTGCGTGACGGGCACATGCGTCTCGCTGCGTCGGGATCCGCGGGGCGTCTGCTTCACTGCGATAACCACCAGGTTTTAAGTCTTCTCGCGTATTTACGGCCCCGATGTTTGCTGCTTCTCTTTCGAGTATCGCTCTCGCGTTCTTTACGTGTGAGAAGTCGAGTTTCGCAATCACATCTATGAATGTATTATATACGCTCACGATTTGGACTTTGGTGTCATGCTCAGAAAGCCTTCGTTGGCCGAAATTTGCATGAACATTCAGTCACACTTCACTTCAACTTTTCCTTTTATTTTTTGCATTCTGACCTTTCATCCTGGGCTTATCTTGGTTTGTGCGTGAAGTAAAGGCTGCACTTGCTTCTGCCTGTGAGGGGCTGACATGCCGCTGCCACGCCGTGTGCCGAGAGATGGTGCTTTCGCGTTGGCCGCTGAGCTTGGTCTCTGAGGAGCCGGGAAGAAGGCCACACTGGCCTCGGGGAGGGTCACAGCGAGTGCCCCGTGGTCAGCGAGGGCGGGTGAAGTGGCGGTAGACGGGCTTACCCTGCCGGCCAGGCTGCTGTCTGCTCTGTGTCTGTGCACCAGACGCCCGCCCGACCCACAGGTGTGTGGACAGCTCCAAGCCAGCGTGTCTGCACGCCGCCTGCAGCCGGCCAGGGCTGGCCTAGGGCTGGCCGCACCCTGGCCGCTGTGGCGCGTTCTGTTTTCCTGACGGCGCATACGTAAGTCACGCAGGTATTAGGCTGTCCGGTAGCTGCGACACCGCTAAGTTACTCATGGAGTTTTTGGGTGGAGTGAGCACATCAGTGCCCTTATCCTGAGAGAACTCAGGATTTTTCCTGAAACAAATCGTCATGAACTTGTTGGTTTCAATGACGCACGTGTGTCTCCTGAGTTCTGTGGGACAAAAACCCGCCACGGCTTCTGTGGGCCGAAGCCGCAGTCACGAGGCCAGCTGCCCGTGCTGGCCCAGGGGACGCTGGTCTTGCAGCCCCTTCTCCATCCTAGAGCCTACGGTGCCGGGAGCCGTGTGTCCCTCTCTGTCCAGCAGCTGGGAAACGATCTCCGCTCTTAGGGACACGCGGCTGTCTCGGAATCGTTCCTTCACTCCTGGATCCTAAACCGACGCCGGCTGCAGAGCCCCTTTCCCGAGCCAGGCAGCCTCTCTGCATGTCCCGGGCGTCGGGCACGGACGTCACCCTTCACCCTGCTGCCGCCACGATGTTTTTACTCTAAGTGCATGTTTGGCTTTTATTTCTGGAGATTTTATTTTACCACGAATGTGAACGAGATTTCTACATTTTTTGGAAAAATAGGTGCAAAGTAACGTTTCCATCTTCCGACATTTCAGAACCTCACAGGTACGATGAGCCCCTTTGCCACTTGTAAAGCAGTGGAAGAGGGTACTTACTCAGGCCGATGCTCCTCCAGCTTTGCGGTTCTATGGCCCGTGCTGTGGGCTCGGCCCCCTGTGATGTACGTGGACCGGTTAAGACGAGGGAAGAAGCAAAGGGCAGGGTCCTCGCGTGAGGAAGAGGCTCCGCCTGGACCAGTGGCCTTCGTGAGCCAGAGGCGGAGAGCGTGGTCAGGGCCGTCAGAGCTAGTCGCCTGTCGCCGTTTTGTACCTCTGTTTTCGTGTGGGTTTAGGTTTTCGGAGGCCTGGTTCTGCTTCCGGGAATGTGGCATTTTGGAAGGTTTGTACGTCCTGTGTTTCGGATGGCCCGCCGACCTGGTCTGTGTCGTCAAGAAAGTGCGTGCTCCTTTAAGACCTTTCCTTGCGGATAGGACTGTTAGGGGTTTTGTGTCCCGGAGGCAGGGCCGGGTCTGTGTGCTTGGCGCTCTCTTAGGGGATGTGGCTCGTTTACTGTTTTGGAATAAATCTCTGTGACAAGTGGCACCTGGTGCGCCTCAGGCCACCTGTGAGCACCCGCTCCGAGCTCTGTTCCTGTGCAGCCCCTGCTTTCCAGCGCGTGTGCCTCTCTCAAACTTTAATTCACTTTCCTGCTTCAAAGACAAAGTGAAGAACACACTGTACTTCAGGAACGGACCGGGGCTTAGCAGGGGCGCAAACGCCGCCACAGCCCTGCGGCCTCCGCCTGTGCCCGTGCTCGTGGCCGTGGCCGTGACTGTGCTCGTGACCGTGACCGTGGGTGTGGCCGTGGCCGTGGCCGTGGCCGTGACCAGCGTGGCGAGCAGGTGGTCAGTGTGCCCTCCTTGGCACTGAGGCTGTTTTCTTCTCTACACGCCTGCGTGCATCCTCCTCCGGGACTCCGTGTGTGTTCAAGCTCCTCACGACTCAGCGTGCTCACGCCCCGCAGTTGTCACTGGTACTGGAGCGACGACCTTTGTCTCCTGACGGTCAGGACCGTCGTGGGCCCCTCCTGTCTCTTCAAGTCCACGGCACCAGGCATCCTCGACATCATCTCTTCTTTCCAGGTGACAGCAGGATGCTTCGTGCGTATCCTGACTGTCCCCAGGCCGCTGTCCCCAGGGAGTCCCGCAGAGATCCGGCCTCAGGGGGAGGTGGTGCCAGCCCCACGGCCACCCAGACTGGACTCAGCAGCAGAGGTGCCCACGCCAGTTTCCGCCAGTGCCCCGGTCCCCACCCCTGTCACCTGCTGCCTGCCCAGCAAGCCCTGTCACAGTCACAGGGCAGGGCAGGGCAGGGCCGACAGTGTCCGAGGGGCCGTGCAGATTCCCAGAGAGCTCGTGTCTCTGCCCAGAAGAAGGCGGGGAGGTGGAGTGGGGGGACGCTGAAGTGACGCCGTCGTGTGGTTCAGCGCTGCCTTCGCCCTGCAGTTGGGCTGCTTTCGTGGAAAGGGGTGGTGAAGAATTTGGGGGAGCCATTATTTGAACTTTTTGTCTTCTGCTAGTAGAAGCAAAGGGCAGTAGCCACCTTGAAAGAATCTCTTTACTTGAGGAAGTTTTATTTTCCAGTGACAGTATTTTTTAGAAAGCAAATCATCACACTTTTCAACCTTTTTACTGTTTCACTGAAGGCTTAAGATAAACATTTAATAAGAATATTTTTGAATAGGGCAGCTAATATTTTAACAATTTGACATAGTATATATACACGCACATACACGTACGTATGTGTGTGTATGTCTATGGGTGGGTGTATCTGTGAAATGTATGTGTGTTATACTTAAGTGATAAAATTAGACTCCAGTAGAAACCATTATGTGCAGTACTGGGCTTATATGCTTCATAATCATTTTACAGTAGCATGAAATTGTAAACACTATGAAACTACCTCGCTACAATTAAGTACTGGCAACAAACCAGTATTGTAATGGTCTGATTTAATGATACATAAAACCTTTCTCAGTGATACTAAAGTGATAGTTAAAAAGGATTTTTTTCCTTTAAAGAATTCAGAGATAAGTCAACAAAATTTGGTAACAGTTTTTTTCTCATGCTGTCTCATCTTTTACCTGTTGTCATCCTTGAAATAACCAGGATTCATACCAGCAACACATTTTTGCTAAGAGGGAGCTTACAGAGCCACACTGGTAAATATTTTTAGAAGGTGAGAGCGGACGCTGGAAGATACACTTTCTACAGTGCAGACAAAGTTTTCTCTGTCAAAATGACATTTAAAAAAAAAAAAGTCAATTTGTTCGCATCTCTGGTTAGCGGGCATTTGCATTTGAAGGGCTAATGAAAAAGCTTTTAAAACTTCTGCTGTCGCATTTGATCCCTGAGGGTTTCATTTTTCTCCATGTGCCAGGTTGTCACCTCCCTCACCGGACCCCAGTGCACATTTCCAGGACTTATGCTTATTATTTTTTACTAACCCTTATCCTTGCCTTAATAAAAACAATATGGAAAGGGCAGACATTGTCACGAGGCCGTGGCTTCCCACTGCAGGCGAGCGTAAGTGCACACATTAAATGTAATCTCGGTGACCGAGCCTGGTGTGTGTTTAACCTCAGAGCGGGGGCGGGGGGTGGCGGGGAGAGTCAGGCACCGACAGTTCCCGCAGACTGTTCTCCTCCCTTCTGTGAATGGCTGAGTTGGATTCATTTACCGTGTTTTCCAGCAGCACAGGCCGCTGCCGGGCCGAGGGAGTCTTCCAGCTCACCGCTCGCTGGGCGGGCATGGCGGCCGCCCTCTGGGGACAACCACGTCTGCAGACAACATTGTCCTACACAGTCTTTGCGTGTTTATTTTTACCAGTGCCTTCTAGCAAATTTGGGATCACTGGACAAAGTTCTTGGTGGACCAGGTGGCCAAGATTTGCTTCTAAGGCACTGGGTGTCACTTCATTTCTGCTTGTAGTGGCATCAAGGGAGCGGTGGTTTTGCTAACTGTGGTCCATCAGTAATACAGTTGGTAGATAGGTGATAACTTTTTTCAAAGGGAGACATGTTACTTCTGAGTGAATTTCAAGGGCTCTGGCTGTGTACAGGTTTTATGAAATGCCGCTTCATCAAGTGAGAACCATTAGTCTCCTGAGTGCGGCGACAGATTTGTTTGGTGGCTTTAATATAGAAAACCTTTCTAGGAAATATGAGTTCGAAGCTTTGTCTCTTTGCGAGACAATGTGTCGTTGGAGTTTTTCAAGGCACGTTATTGGGCATCGTCCCGCGCGTGCCGTGCCGTGTGGCCTGTGTGACGGTGTCTTCGTGCATACATTTAACAGTGTTAATTTTAGTTAAATTTTAAAATCTACTTTGTTTTGCAGTTTTTGTTTTTTAATTTTGCTTTAGAACACCTTCTACACCTTGATGTGATGTGTGCCAATTCTTCTAAAGGTTCTAAAGTTTACATTTTACTTTTTCATATTTAATTTATGTAGAACTGTTTTTTGGGGGGTATCGGGTGACATAGATATCTAATTTTATTTTGTAATGTGGGTAATCTGTTTTTACAGTTCTCATCAATCAGAAATACACAGCTGTTCTGTGCCACGTTCTCACATGTGTGTGGGTCTGTCCCGGGCTCTCGTTTTGTGTCTGTAGTGTATTTATTAAACCTGCAAGCAATAAGTTACTTTCTTAATTATTGTGCCTTTAAAACAAAATACTTAGAGTAAGTGTCTCTAACTTAGTCTTTTAAAAATGATTTTAATTATTCCAGGCCTTTTACTACATGAAATCTGCTTGTCCTCTTCTCCAGAACACTACTGAGATTTTGATTCAAATGAACTTGAATTTATAGATTAATAAATGGAGAACAGATATCTTTACGATATCTAGCCTTCTATTCACAAGCACAGTGTAAGGCTGCATATACCCAGGGTTTCTGCTGTGTTCTAGATGATAGTTGTCATTTTCTCCTCTTAGGTTTCAGGCAGCCCTGGTTAGATGTATACTTAGACAAGCATCTTACAGTTTTAGCTCATGTCCGAATGGGACTAAAATAACCCTCTTGCCCGTTCTAGCTGGCCATCCTGTCGCGTGTCACAAGCCTGAGGCTTCACTACTGACTTGGTGCCGCTGTCTGGTGCCTGCCTTAGTGTGTGGATTCTCTTGGATCATCTGTACGGCTTGTGGTATTATCTGCAAAATAAATTTTATCTTGTTTCCATATTTTTGTATTGAATTTTTATTTTGTTGTTTTTTTTTGCCATCCAGAAGTTTTTTTTGAGATAATTGAGAGGAAGAATCCAGCCATCTGCTCTGATTTGTGTATACCTGCGCTGCAGGCAACACTTATTGTCAAAGTAATCTATATGCTCAAAATTAATTTATAGAGGCCTGAAAAAGAAAGAAAAATCGAATACTGGTACTTAATTTGTTACTCATACTCTTACAGCTTCAAACTTAAATTCTTTTCTATTCACACTTGAAATAAAATTTCTAAATACTTGAGTAAGAATTTTGAAATCTTAACACTAAATCTGCTTTGCGCATTTTTTTTTAAAGAATAAATATTTCTTGTATCCATAGCTTCTAGCATAGTTCTTGCTATGTAGTAGTTATTCTTGAATGAAAGAATAAATTAACAAGTAGATCAAAGATAATTGATCAGCTTTTATTCTAAATAGGAATTTTACGAACCTGGTACCTTTATAATATGGAATTAAGTGTGGAATACCAGACCACCTGTGGAATTATTCAGAAAGTTACGAGGACTGTATTTGACAGTTTTAACCGCAGCAATCACTTACTCAAAGTGTCGAAGCAGCAAGCCTGACGAGCGTTCCACCAACCGTGGCTCCGAGAGAGCGGGCAGCACCCAGCCCCTGTCTGTGCCGCCGGAGCAGTGGGGCGTTGCCGCTCTGCAGGTCGAAATGTGTTTGCTGGTGGAAGCTTTGCCGTGTTTGCCAAGAGATTACCCCCCGCTGACAATTCACATGGCACTTTCTTCCTCGAGGGTGCTGAGTGGCTCAGTGTAAATAAACACAAAGTGTCTTTTTCGAAATCGTTAGGAAACTATTTCAAAAGCCAGTTCTGTATGAATTGTCATGTCGCCAATTTTTAGGAAGTGCCAACCTCTGCACCAGGGCCTTCGCCCGGCTTCCTGCGATGCTTCTGAAGCATCTGTGCGAACGGCCCTTTCACGGTGTCACGAGCAGTCGTGGTTGTGGCTTTCTGATACATCCCAATATAATTGAATATGGAATGAGTTGCAGCCGGCTCTCCGGGTGCTGCGGGCACCGTGGGAATGCATGGTGCACCAATGCCGCGGGCGGGACCGCAGGAGCTAAGCGGCTTCTTCCCACGCGCCGTCCGCAAGGCGGGCCGGAGCTCTGGGCCTTGTCCGCAAGGCCGGAGCTCTGGGCCTCGTCCGCAAGGCGGGCTGGAACTCTGGGCCTCGCGAGCACGGAGGGAGCCGAGCGCCCCTCGCCCGCCAGCCGCTGGCCGCGGCAGGGAGCAGTGCGTCCCGGGGCTGCTGGACCCCTTGCTCAGCTGTCCCGGGGGGCCCTGGGCGGCAGGAATGCTGGACGCGAGTTTCATCCCTGGAAGTAACCGTGGGCGTGGGAAGGGCTCTCGGCTCTGCCTGTGCCGCGGCTCCTTCGTCTGTAGAATGAGTGGCTCATGATGGGAAGCGTCTGCGGTGGCTCCTGAATTCGCGTGTTTGAGCCAAACACGGAGGAGATGTAATCGGAAGCCCCGGCTTTGGGGATGGCAGTGTTCCAGGCTCCCCAGAGGCTGGTGTTGACGCACAGTGGACGTCAGACTGACTGGTCCCGGCCTTGACCCTGTTTCATACTTTATCGATTAGTGTGTATAGTTGATCAATAAAATCGGGAAACTCTTTTCCAGAGCATGTGCGTCGGAGCGTGCGGCCCGTCAGACGGGGCGTGGAGACTCAGCGAGACTGACCTCAGGCGTGTGCCCAGACCTCGCTGTCCTTGGCTGTGCACGTGTTCCCGCATGCACCGTTTCATCTGTGTGGCGTGTATCGGTGCTTCTCACACGGCGGTTGCGTGTCCAGTGTCATTCGTTGAAAAGGGCGTGTCGGGATTGGGGTGCACCCCCCCTCCACAGGGACCAGGGTCATCCAAGTGCATGTTAGTGCCAACGGCCTGGGTTTCTCTTTGGCTTGGGTGGCCCAGTTCTAAACTAAACCCCGTGTCACTGCCTGGCTGGTTGATCGTCACACATGACAAATAATGATTAAGTCCTCGATAGTTAAGGTTTGGTGACTTCAGTCTCTCTGAGAAGAGAGACTTCTTAGCTCTCATTTCGGGGTAGACAAGTGTCGGCATCAGGCCGGCGTCCCTGTCCCCCAGAGATGCAGTCTCGGTGTTCCGAAGTCGCTTTTGGCCGGAAAAGTGTGTGAAGGCTCGTGGTCGAGCAGCTGCGGGAGGCTCTCTGGGGCTTTGCGCAAGATGCTTTGATGTGACCTTTCAACTTCCTTTTCATTAAACTGATCGGTTTCCATGCACGGGGAATTAGGAGCTGTGAAACGTAGGATTCAGGGGTGGCCGTCGACAATGTCCCCTTAGTAAACATTCACAGTCACGAAGTGGCGGGTGTTGTCTGTGTTTTGGACGCTCACCTGACAAATGGCCAGGTCCTGCGTTAACACTGAGAGTTTATTTTTTTTAAAAGAGACCATTGAAAATAGTCATTTTAAAATAAAAATTAATATGTATGTTCATCAGCTTTCTTGTCATCTTTATAGAGCAGCTTCTTCTGACATCTGTTTTCTTCTTTGAAATTGTAAGTTGTCCGTGTTCCCGGGTGCAGGAAGGTGGGGGAGTGGGCTCAGGAATCTCAGATATAAACGCGTCGAAAGTCTGAGCCTCGCGTCCATCTCGGAGCGGGACGTGGGAGGGCGTCCGCGCTCTGCTCCCGGGGGCCGCGACCAGGTGTCGACGGGCTGGCCTGGCACGCCGGCGGTGCCACCCCCGGCAGCGTGCCGTCTCTCATCTCTCTGGGCCAGACCTGCCAGCTGCCCCTGCCGCCCACCACCCTGCAGTGGCAGGCGACGCGTCCCTTCTAAAAGCCGAGCTCGCAGAGCCTGGGGCTTTCGCACCGGCCTCTGACTGTTAGGGTCGATTCGAGATCGTTTGAAGTTTGACTTCTGGGGACTCGTCCTGATCGCAGTCAGTTCTGCTTCCAAACCCCTTCTCAGCCCCGTCCTTGTCTCTGTTGGCCTGAGGCCGTAACGTGCCCCTGGCCGGGTCCGCGTTGGGCGGCACTGTGCGAGGGCCACCACCGACTCCTCGCCCTTCGCTTTGCCAGCCGCCCCACTGTGTCCAGCACACGTGCCTGTGTGGCGTTCACCTGTGGGAGAAGACAGAGCTTGCAGCCGGATTGCGATAAGCCTGCGGACCAGGCCCTGTCCCCCCATGGGGCCGCTGCGGGCCCTCGTGGATGGTCTCTGGGGCCACTTCCCGCCCGGGACAGGCTTCCGCTGGCATGCTCACGCGCACGGCGGGCCTCGCACTTCTCTCCACGGGGACACGTTCTCTCCACGGGGACGGGTGCTGTCCGTGCGCACGGGTGCTGTCTCGTTTGCCCCTTAAGATAAGAACGTTCATTTTACGTCTGTCTAATCAACACTGCAAACGGGAAGGGTGCGTTTGGGAGGGCGCGGCTCTGACCCATCTCCTCCGCGGTCTCCTCTTCCTCAGAAAAGCTCTTGGGCCAGGGTTGGGCGTCCGCTGCCTGTGCAGCTGCTTGCTTCAGGTGGGGACGTGCTCTGGGGCCCAGCGACCTCGGGTGCTCACAGCGTGTGGCCAGCAGCACCGGAGCCCCGGCCGGGCTTCCTCTTCCTGGGCGATTTCATCCTGTTTAACGTGGCAGATATTTTGTGCTAGTCTTGTGTGAGTTTTTATCTTTATTGCTTAAAACTTTAAAAAATGTTACACATTTCACTCTATGCTGTGTGTGTTTTGTGGGCATGCTTCTCATTTTCCCCAGAAATTTAGAAGGAATCTATTCTAGTGTTTAAATTTGATTTTAAACAGTATATTGAAGTTTCTATTTCTTATTATTCAAGTTCAAAACAAAGCCTACTAAGAAGGCGAGCAAACATTACACTCATACTTTTAACTACAGCCAAAATTTTCCTCTATCCAAGGAGAGTTTTTCTCTCATTTTTAAAACGTTTTATTGAGGAAATAATTCTTACGCCACACAGGACACCTGCTTAGAGTTTATAACCAGGTGGTTTTTAGTGTGTACAGCCATAGTCAATATCAGCGCATTTTCATCACTGAAAGGAAATCCTGCCCTTTGAAGCATCACCCCCCGACCCCCCACCTCCCACCCCAGAGCTTTGTACCCACGAATCTGCTTTGTGTCTTTGCAGATGTCCCCGTGCTGGACATTTCGTATGTGTGGAGTCACGGGACATGTGATCTTTGGTGGCTGGATTTTTTTTACTTAGCACAATGTTTTCAAGGTTGAATTCATTTATATTGTAGCGTGTATCAGAACTTCATTCCTTTAAAAATATCCTATTTATTTTTCATTCCTTTAAAAATATCCCATTTATTTTTAATTTTTTTAAATTAATTTTTTAATTGTTCTGAATGTGGAAAAATATACGTAACATGAAGTTTCCCATTTCAGCCATTTAAGACGCAGTTAGGCGGCAGTCGGCGGGTCAGCGTTCCTGGGCGACCGCCGGCCCGTCTGTGTCTCGTCCCGTTTGTCACAGACACTTCACTGCCATGAACTTTACGAATCACCAGTGTGTTTTCTCCCGAGATGCTGATCGTCCTGCATCTTGTATCTGACGAGTCTTTTATCCATTCTGAGTTAATTTTGTCGACGGGCTGAGGTCAGGGCCCCGTGCGTCCTCCGCACGTGGCTGTCCGGGTGTCCAGTGCGGTTGCTGAGAAGCCTCTGCTTCTCCCATGCGGTGGTTTGGGCAGCACTCGAATGTCGGCCGGGCCCGGAGCGTGCGGGTTTACGCCCGGCTTCTCCGCTCAGCCCCGTCGATCCACCCTCGTGCCGGCTCCACTCCGCGAGGGTCGCCACTGCTTCGTGGGGAGCTGTGAAACCCACGCATGAGCCCTTCGTGCTGTCACTCGTTTGCAAGACCGTCTCGGCTCTTCTGGGTCTCGCAAGTCCACGTGAGCTCGGAGTCACCGTGCCAGTTTCTAGAAACAGTCAGTTTGGCTGAAGGGACCACACTGAGTCCGTAGGTCAGGGTGGGAGTGTCGCCACCCTGCCAGTGTTGAGTCCTCTGATCCATGCACGGGGATGTCTTTTCATTGGCTTAGATCTTTAATTTCTTTTAACAACGTCTTATAGTTTTCAGAGTATACGTTTTTCACTTTTGTTAAATTTATTCCTAAGTGTTTTATTCTTTTTGATGCAATTGTAAATGGAATTGTTCTCTTAGTTAGATTTTCAGATTTTTCCTTTCGAGTACATAAAATTACAATTGATTTTTTATATTGATCTCGTATTCTTTAACCTTCTTGAACTCATTTGTTAGTTCTAATTGTTTTTAATTGATTTCTTAGAATCGTTTATATACAAGACCACGTCAGCAAAGAGAGGTAGCTTTACTTCTTCCTTTCCAATCTGGATGCCTTTTATTTCCTTTCACGGCCCGCGTGCCCTGGCTGGGACCTCCGGTACCGTACTGAACGTGGTGGTGGAGGCGCACTTCCTGGTCTTGCTCTTGACCTTGCGGAGGCAGCCGTCTGCCGTGCACCGTTCAGAATGATGTCAGCGGTCGGATTTTGTAGATGTCCTTCATCAGTTTGAGGAATTTCCCTTCTATTCCTGGTTCGTTGAGTGTTTTTTAATCGAGAAGTTATGATTATTTTTATATGTTGCTGGGTGAGTTTTGCCAGTATTTTATTGGGAATTTCTGCATCCATGTTCATAACGTGTGTTGGTCCTTATTCTTCTTTCTTATGATGTCTTTGTCTGGTTGCAGTAAGAGGATAAACTGGCCTCATTAAATGAGTTGGGAAGTGTTCCCTTCTCTTAGATCTTTTGGAAGAATTTGTGAAGAATTAGTACAGATTCTTCCTTACGTTTTTGGCAGAATTCAGTGGAGAAGCCATCTGGGTCTGAACTTTCCTTTGTGGATGCTTTTTGATTATTTATTTGTTATCTTGTCGCGGGTTCATTCAGATCGTCTGTTCTTGAGTCGATTTTGGTAGTTCGTATTTTCTGGGGATTTGTCCATTTCATCTAAGTTATCTATCTAATTCGTTGCCATAGCATGTATCGTATTCCTTTATAAACCCTTTCATTTCGGAAAGGTCTGTAGTAATGTCCCGTTTCATTTCTGAGCCTAGTAATTTGAGCCTTGCCATTTTTCCTTGGTCTGTCTAATTACAGATTTATCAATTTTGTTGGTCTTTTCATAGAACCAGCTTTTGGTTTCATTTACTTTTTTGCTTTTATTATAGTCTTTATTACATAAATTTCTGTTTAATCTTTATTTTTAACTTCCTACTGTGCTTTAGGTTTCCTTGGCCTTTTTTTCCGGCGTCTTACAGTGGAAGGTTGGCTCACTGACCTGAGATCTTTCTTAAACTAGGCATTAACAGCTTTAGATGTCCCTCGAAGCACTGGTTTTGCTACATTCATGCATTTTGTTATGTGTGTCTTCATTTTCATTAATTTCAAAGTATTTCCTGAATTCCTCTTTGGTTTATTCTTTCGGTTTGTCCCATCGGTTATTTAGGAGTGCATTAATTCCTACATGTCTGTGATTCCTTTTTCAACTTTTTCCTTATTATTGATATCTAAGTTCATTCCACTGTGATCAGAGAACATGGTTTGTTATTTCTCTTCTTTTAAATTTGTTGAATTTTGCTTTATGGCTTAGCACATAAGTCTGTTCTGTTGGATGTTTCATGTGTACTTGAGAAGATTGTGTTTTCTGTTGCTACCATCGGGTAGAATGTTCTAGATGTCTCTTAAGCCTCGCTGGTTTCTAGTGTTGTTCTATTTTGTTGGTTTTCTGTTTAGTTGTTCAACTCATTATTGAAAACGAGGTATTGATCGATGTCTTCAACTAGTATTGTTGAATACACCCCTTCATTTTCGACACGCTTTGCTTTACGTATTTTAGTGTTCTGTTATCAATATATATTTATAACTGTCATATGTTTCTGATAGATTGACCCTTTTATCATCTAAAAGACCCCTTTTTATCTCTAGAGACAGTTTTTGTTTGAAAGTCCATTCCGTCTGACCTCGGTCCCGGCTGCGGTGGCGCCCGGTCTTTTCCACCCTTTCGCATCTCTGAATCCACAGCCGCCTCCCCAGGAAGCATGGAGTTGGATCTCACGTTTTTGAAATCTGTTCTGACCATCCAGGCCTCCGAATGGATCGCGTGGAAAGTCAGCTGGATTCGCATCTGCCATTTCCCTGTTCGTTTTCCATTTTTCTTGAGTCTTCTTCATGTCTTTTTCTCCCTCCTTCCTGCTTTTTTATTTGCACTAATATTTTCTAATGGTGCATTTTCATTTATGTCACGGTTTCCCACTGTGTATTTTGGGCTATTTCTTTTGTATCTCGCCTTCCCGAGGTTTTTATTTTTCTTCGTCTGTTTTCCCTCTTTCTTTAGCATAATCTCTGTTGCTCTCTATCTTCGAGTTTCTTTATTTGTTTATTCTTCTGTCAGTTAGATCTACTGTGAAGCCTCTGAGGTGAGTGTTCGTTTTAGTCGTTTGACGTTTGAACAGCAGACTTTTCATTTTTTGATGATTTCTGTCCCTTTGTTAGGGTTCTCTATTCGTTCCGACACCTTCGTCCTGCCTCCCCGCCGCCGCACTCATGGTTCCCCATTAGTTCCGTGGCGATTATGAAGTCTTTTTCTAAAACATCTGGTCATCGGCGGCTCTCACGGGCAGTTTCTTTTGCTTGCTTGCTTTCTGGTGCATGAGTCACACTTCCCTGTTTTTTTGCATGTGCTATAAATTGAATGGAAACAGCGTTTCGGTAACATCGTAGCGGCTCAGTATTAGTGCCCTCACCGCCCCATTGCCTGCTGGTTTGTTTAGTGACTGGCTGGATTATTTCAGTGACATTTATCTTGTGCCCCCCCCCCCACACACACACTGTTCAATGCTGGATGTGGCTTCCCGGGGAGGCACAGCTTTGGGCACCCCCGCGTCACCTGGGGTGACAGGGGGTGTCCAGGGTCCCCTGCTTCCCTTTCCCTGCCGGCGTCTAGCCGTTGGGCTCCACTGGTTGCTAGCTGGTCGCCGCATTGTTTTCCGTCATGCTCTGGGGGCATAAATGGTTCTAGTCAAATTTCGTCTCCTTCGAGGGGGTCGGTCCTGAGGCCCCCTTCAGATGTCGGATCCGACTCTCAGTGGGCTCCTCTGAGCTTCTCGCTCTCCAGGTCTCCTTGACAAGGCAGTCAGCTCGGGGTTCACACTCGTCATCTCGTGATGCTGACGGTGCGTGGACTGCAGGGTCGGTGGCGTGCTCGTCCGCAGCTGCCCTGAGGGGGGCGCTCATCTCGCACGCCTTTGCCAGCCTGTGTTATTTCCTACCTTTTCAATGATAGCCATTTCGACAGGTGTGAGGTGACATCTCGTTGTGGCTTTGATTTGCCTGATGATTAGTGACGTTGAATATCTTCTCATGTGCCTGCTGGCTATCTGTATGTCTTTTTTAGGAAAATGTCTGTTCAGGTCCTTTGCCTATTTTTTAGTCAGATTATTTGTCAGGGAAAAGGAAACCCTGGTACACTGTTGGTGGGAATGTAAATCGGTACAGCCAGTAAGGAGGTTCCTCAAAAAATTAAAAATAGAACCACCATATGATTCAGTGGCCCCACTTCTGGGCACACGACCAAAGGAAATGACATCAGGGTCCTGAGAGAGGTGCGTGGGTGTCCACGTTCACTGCGTTAGTCATACTAGCTGAGGGGGGGCGGAACAGCCTAGGTGTCCATTGTCCTGTGACAGGCTAATGGACAAAGAGCGTGAGATGCACGTGTCCAAAAGAAAGAAACCCTGCTATTTGTGACAACATAGATGAACCTGGCCGACAGTTTTCTAAGTGAATGACAAATATCTATAGTATCACAAATTTCTAAGAGAATGACAAATATCTATAGTATCACTTACGCGTGGAAACTAGAAAAGCTTTTGTCTTTGAAACAGTGTGAGTGGCGGTTGCCAGGGCCGTTGGGGATGGGGAGATGTTGGTCAAAGGCACCAACTTTCTGTTGTGCAGTGAGTAAGTTCTGGGGACGTGATGCGCAGCACGGTGACGACAGCTAGAAACACCGTGTCGTGTGACTGAAATTCGCTGAGAGTGGATCCCCAGCGTTGTCAACACATACATGTGAGTTAACTCCGACTTGTCATCATTTCCCAATGTGTCAAGTCAGCATGTCACAGTATAGATACATTATGACTGTACTTGTCAAATATTCCTCAGGAAGCCGAGGGTAGCTATCTCCAGGGGCTTCCAGGCCCCTCAGCGACCACGGCTGGCCGGGCTGTACGGTCAGGGGCGTGATTCCCACGCTGTGTGCAGTGTTTACACGGACACACGCTGTCTGCAAACCGTGTACCCCAGGTTCTGGTGGGCATTTGGGAAGCTTCTGTCTGGGCCTGACCAGTGTATTCCTGAGCTCGAAGGGCGGGTTGCGGGGATCGAGCCACTTTCCAGCCGCTGGGCAGACTAAACCAAGGGTCACATTCGAGGCAGCAGCTGTGCTGTTATTGCACAACAATCGGGTACTTTGAGAGCAGAGCAAGAGGCGCAACGTCTTGAAATTTCTGAGAGCGTGGAGGCCCTCGCGAGAAACAAAGCCCAGAGGCGGAAGTCAGGCTCTGAGCTGAGGAAACCTAGAAGCAAAGCTTCAGCTCCTGGAGAAGCAGGCCTAGAGCAAACTACGAGGCCTGAGGCTCAAAGAGCCAGAGGAGGCTGGAAAACAGGGGCTGGGGAGGCCGGGAGCAGGCCTGAGGGAACAGGAACACGGAGGCGAGGGAGCTGAGGGGTGGAGTACGCAGGCTGAGGGAGCCTGAGACTGGGGGAATGTGGGGAGCACAGGGAATGGGCGCCTGAGGATGGGCCTGAGGAGCGGGCCCGGGGAGCATAGGGGGCGGAGTGCGGGGAGCACGGGGAGCGGGGAGCACGGGGGCGGAGTGCGGGGAGCACAGGGGGCGGAGCACGGGGATGGAGCACGGGGAGCACCGCGGAGCGCAGTGCCCGGTGGTGCCATGGGACAAGCCCGGGTGGGCCCCCAGCAGCGTTCACCTGCCCCCTGGGCGCTCTGTGCCTGGGGTCTCGTTTGTCTTGGAAAGCGCCATCCTCCCCCAAGAGCAGCCCCGCTGGCGTTGGCAGACGCTTTCCCTGACACGGCCCGTCCTCGGGTGCTGTGGGAGTCTCCCTCCGTCTGTGCCATCTTCGATGCTGTTCCTGGGGAGCCAGGCCTTTGAGAACCTGCTACTTAGTTCCTTCTGCCACCACCTCCCCAATCTCTCGTTTCTCTGCTTGGCGAAGCTCCAACCGTGTGCTGGTTCCAGGATGGATCTTTCCCCTGGACGCCCCTGAGGTGATGGCTGCGTGGGTGAAGCAGCTGACCGGGTGGGTGGGTGAAGCAGCTCTGAGCCCCGTGGCTGCCAGACCGTCTTCTCTCTGACTGTGCACAGGCCTCCATGTGTCCCCCTGGCGAACCCTGTGTCTTGGCCGTGCTTGTCGGCTGCTCCCAGCAGTCAGCACACTGTCTGATTCACACAGGAATCAGCCTCCTCGGGAACTCCAAACTTGGACAATGAGGAGTCGGCCGTCCTTCGAGCTGCGTGGCCTTGGCCAGCGTGGGTCTCGTGGCCCCAGTGGGCTGCAGGGCATTTACCAGGGAATTGGGTTTTTCGTGTTTCTCAGATCATCCTATTTTGGAAGCAGAATGGCAATTGGAACCATTTAATACATCGGTAGAAACAAATTAGAAAGAGCACACCGTTTCTGCCCTCCTCTCCTGTTTTATTGGTGACATAGTATCTGCCACTTCGATTTCCTGGAATGAACTGTGCAGTGCAGCAGGGGAGCCTCAGTTCCCCCTCACCTGGCTGAGCTGGCTCATTCAGAAATGTCCTGGCCCCTCCACGTGCACATCACGGTGGTAGCCGCACTGCGCCATGTTTACAGGGACAGGCGAGCACCGCTGTTTCCTGCCCATTCTGGGCACCGAGTTCATGATGTCAGTGGTCAGTTTATCCACACCTTTCTCTGTCATACCTGAAATGGGTCCTTCACGGAGAAGGTAACAGACACTCAAAAGTATTTTGACCAAGAAACACCTACCTCCGTACGTTATATGTGTGTGTGCGCATGTACGCACATGTACGCACGTGCACGTGTTTCTGTTGCGTAGTCAACCTAAGTATCACTCAGAGGCAGCCAGAGAGACCGAGTGG
This sequence comes from Pteropus medius, assembly GCF_902729225.1. Classification (NCBI taxonomy): domain Eukaryota; kingdom Metazoa; phylum Chordata; class Mammalia; order Chiroptera; family Pteropodidae; genus Pteropus; species Pteropus medius. The sequence continues at coordinate 13,830,309 of NW_024347788.1, read as the reverse complement.
TTTGCTTATTCAGTTAGCTCGTTACCAGAGATTTGTGCACGCCCCTCCTAGGTGAGTGTTCTGTGCCCCGCCCCTCCATCAATGAGTGTTGCTCTGGGTCCGGCTCTGCGTCCATGGCCGGGGTCACTTCCAGTTGCTCCCACTGGGCTCTGTTTGGCTGTCAGCGACCCCACATCAGTCTGCACAGGACGCATGACCCGGGTCAGTGCGGCGTTGTTGCTGTGTCATGGGCTGATTTTGTGAGCTGTGTGTTCTGTGACCACAAGGCGGATTCGGTTCTCTTTTCTGTAGGAAGAAAGGCTCCCTGCCGGGTGTCTGAGCAGGACCCCGTCACCGCCCTGGCGCCCCCGTCCCCCACAGTGACTGCGCTCGCCTCAGGAGTGTGGGGCTGTCACTTCGCACTCGCACGGACTCCGGTTGGCTGAGTCACACTGGGTGCTGGGTGGGCGATAAAAAGATGCATCGCCCTGTGTGCTGGAGCTCGGCCGGGGATGGCAGTGAATGTCGCCTGGTTTCCACCCCTTGGCTGCACAGAAATTGGAACGATGGTCCTTGGACACTCCACTTCTGATAGAGACATCTAAAGAACCCTGTCTGAGTGTAACACTAACAAGACGCAGCACACGCGTCCCACAGCGGGCAGGTGTCATCCTGCAGGACGTTCAAGGGTCTAGTGTGCACACATCACAGTCAGTTGCCACGCTGAGTGTGCGACGTCTTTGACCAGGAAACTCTCTCCCTTGGGAATGTAATTTGGGAAACACAGTTCCGGCTAAAGGGGAAATTAGAAACAGGCTGTGGACCCCTTCCCGAGCCCCGGCTTGCTTCCCTGGCGTGCATGGCCCCTGCCCACCCCGCCGCCGCTGCTGGCACCTTCCTCGTCCCCCCACAGACCGCCGGGTCTTGGAGCTGGCCACGGTCGCCTCCCTGCTGACCTCCCGCTCTGCTCTCGGAGCCGGGGCTGTCGCTCTGAGGTGTAAGTTTGTGCCTCCCGCAGCTTTCCTCCGAGGCTCTGTCCCCACGGGGTGGAGCGCGGATGCTCACCACAGCTCCTGCGTCTCCACGCGAGGGCGTCGCCGGCTGTGCCCATCCCAGGCCCACACACAGCCTGGCCGCCCAAGTGTTTCCTGTTTCCTGTTTCCTTGCTCGCCCGAGACGCGAGAGCAGGTGCCCTTTCTGCCTCGCATGCCCCTCTCAGCTGTTCTTCCTGAAAACTGTCACTTGTGCTGTGCTGAGGTGACCTCTGGTGGCATCCTCCCCCGCCCCCCACCAGGCCCGGCATGCCTTCACGCAGGCATGTCCTTCCCCCCGCTGCTCATGTGGTCGGGCCTTACAGGTCTGCAAGCCTGGCCCCCTGCGCATGCTCTGGGGACAGGCTCGGGGTGCCGCTCACCCCTGCATTGTCCAGCAGCTGCTGTTCTGGCGCTCGGTGAAGGGACTGAGCGGCTGCTCCTACGACGTCGTGGTACTCGCCACGAGGGACCTGGTCCAGAAGAGACCCCTCGTTCGCAAGGGGCTGCGTTCCAGTTAGGGACACAGTTTCAGGCACTGTGGGAGGCAACAGCTTTGGAAAGCTGTCGGTGACCAAGACTTGGGTGGCCTGAGTCCAGGAGGCGCTCGTTTCAGACAAGCTCGGAAAGCGCGGTTTCCGGGGGCCGAGCGGGAGGCGGTCCCGGGTGGGGGCGGACGGGGCGTCTGCAGGGCCGGGCTGTGCAGAAGGTCCACGTGCAGCTGGCAGCTGGGCGCAGGCAGGACAGAGCGCCCAGGGACCATCCTCGGCCCAGCTGTTCTCCCGGGTGGTCGGGTGGCAGGCGATGCTGGCGGCCAGAGGCTGGAGTACACGGTTCCTGTTCCCCACCCCAGACCCCTGCAGCTGAGGGCCGTGCAATGAAGCCTCATCTGTGTGGGTCCTCGGGGGCTCACGGGACTCTGTCACCACGCAGGTGTGGCACCCCCTGGGACTGGGGGACTGCGGGGGCTGACCTGCCCCCCCAGCTGGTGTGGGAGGCTGGGAGTGTCCCGTGTGAAGGGCACACAGGGTGCTCTACTGGAAAGGCCATGCCGCAGGGATTCCCTATGTGTCCTGGTGGGGACAGTCTCTACTGCTACAGGGGGTCCTGGACATGTCCCAGTGGGGACAGTCCCCACCGCTGTGGCCAGCCTGGGGTCAGGGGACCAGAACTGCCAGAAAGTGTCATGGCGAGGTGGGCATGGCTGGGTAGGGAGGGGAGGGGATACCCGAGCCTCTCCGCTGACCGTGTGTGCAGAGGACCGTGTGGCAGTGAGGTGTGCCACGGTGTCCGAGTGTGTACGTGTGTCTGGGGAAGGAGCTGCCAGAGGCCGCCGCACACCCGCGAGCATGGCCACCCTCGAAAGCCCGGACCCCATGTGTCGCTGGGGAAGGGCAGAAGCGGGCGCCCCGGCGCTGTGGGCGGGGCAGGAGGAGGGCGCGGCCGCCGCGGACGGTGGTGTGGGGGCTCCTCCGGAACCAGGACAGCGACAGGCGGCCAGCAGCCCACTGCCAGGCGGGACACGGCCGGGACGTGCGCCGTGTTCTCCGCGTGTGCTCGTGAGATGCTGGGGGCTGGGCGCACACGCTGTATATCACACTGTACACACACGCGGCATATATGCACACCACACATACGACATACACAGACACCACACACGCCACACACACAACACACACAACATACACTATACACACACACTGTACACACACTGTTTACACACATCCCACACACGTGACATATACACACACCCCACACACACTACATATACACACACTGTACACCCCACACACCACACACAGCACATACACGCTGTTATGTATTTGGTTCTGTTTCCTGCAGAACCCCGACTGACACACCTCCACTCACTGCAGGGGCACCCCTGAGGAGTCGCTTGTGCCTGGGGCCGTGCCAAGCTGACCGGTTAAATGACCGCGTGCTTGTGACTGCTCTCGGCCACATGAGGTCAGTGCTCAATCTTCTTACATTGCAGATAAATTTGATTGGATTTAATTAAATAAACAGAACCAAACACGCCCTTGTCTGCGGAGCAGAAGTCGGTGAAGTGTTCGGTGAAGAGGACGCTGGCCGGGCCAGCCCGGGTCCTGGGCACAGGCGTCATGCCTCGGGCCCGGACGCCACAGGGGGCCGTCCTCCTAGCAGTTCAGCCCTCGAGGGGACGCTGCAGCTCCGCGTCTCCCGGCCTGGGCACTGTCAGCGCTATGGGCTTGGTGGTCGGAGCGGCAGGCAGAGGTGATGCGTGTCATTGCACTTTGCATCTCCCGGTGACTTACGATGAGGAGCGACCTTCGTAGACTCGGTTGCCATCTGTATGTCTTTTCCTGTTGAAGTCTTTGGCCCGTTTTGAATAAAACTAGTCACCTTTGTTTTCTCTTTGTTGAGTCGTAAGAGCTCTTCGTGTGTTTTGGATACGTCGTTCACGGTGTCTCCTGTAAGAATGTCCCCAGCCCGGGGCTCGGCCTCTCCTGCTCTTGGCAGTGTCTTCCGCAGAGCACAGCTTTGTAATTTCATCCAAGTCCAGGTTATCAATTATTTCTTTCATGGATCGTGTCTTTGGCATCGTACCTACGAAGTCATTGCCAAAACCAAGGTCATCCGGGTTTTCTATGTCATCTTCAAGGAGTTTTGTAGTATTTTAGATTTTGCACTTGGTCTGTGACCGGTTTAGAGTTCATTTTTGTGAGGAGTGTGAGACCCGAGTGTAGGACTTATTTTTTGCACGCGGATGCCCAGTTGTCTCAGCGCCACTGGTTGAATAGACAGGCTTCGCTCCTTGCCAGGGATCGGTGCCTGTGTTTACCTGGGTCTTTCTGGGCTCTCCGTTCTGTTCCATTGATCTATGTGATGATTCTTTCCCCGATGCGACACTGTCTTGATTACTACAGCTTGAATATTTTTGTAGCCCTTCATAAGCATTTTATCATAAAGTGACTCTGGATCGGGTTGGATTTACTTAGATGTTGTTCTAGCTCTTAACCCAGCATTTGCTTTTCTTTGGGTTTACAGGACGTATGTTTTGAGCAAAGAGGTAAAGACTACGCGTTTACAGATGTGTGCAAATCATAATGAGAAAGCTATAAAGATGCCCAGTAGAAGTGCTTTAATTCCAAATAGGTGTCTTGGTCATTTAAAATGTTCGTCAGCACATTTCAGTGCGGCTTCCTCATAGCTGTAAAGATCATTGTGCAGATGTGTCATACATTATTTTATGAGTTAATTTTAATTTCATTTAATTTAAACATGTGCATACCCTAAAAAGTGAAGCTTTAAAAAGCTTATGATAAAGAGCCAAGTCAGCGTTTCACACCCCTCCCCCATCCTGCTGCCCAAAGGCCCCAAGGCTCTTGGCCCTGTCCTCCGCCTGCCCACTGTGGTGGGTGGTGGGACCCTCTCTCCTGCAGCACCTCTCCTCTCCCCACCCGGTGTGCTCAACATCACATCCTGATTTTGGGATAAGTCAAGAGTTAGTACTTATGTCACATTAAATTTGTAGGGTTATGTCTCTTTTATGCAATGTTTTATTAACTGTTAATTGCTCTTTAAAAAACAAGCCAGGATCATTCCCTAATGCCTTCAGCACATTTCTTTCCTTCCGTGCACCCAACATCAGTCCTTTTGCTCTGGGGACATGTCCCTCCTGGCTCTCCCCACCCCTCCCCCGTCGGCCCAGGGCCCAGGTGCCCCTTGGGGATCCAGTGGAGGCTCCTCTGCACTTCCCGGAGATGTCCTGAGGGGCACACTGCTCCGTGCTTGTCTCACGGTGCCTCCTTTCGCTGGCGGCTTATGTTTGGGGCCTTTATTTTCTCATAGTTTCCAAAGCACTGTTTCTGAATTTTCTGGCTTCCAGTCACTTGTCCGTTGGCTGTATTTGGGACCCTCTTTTGACTCTGAATTTTCACACTGATGTGAGGCTGGTCCTTTTGTATTGATTGTGCTGGGTGCTCAGTGGGCCTATCAACTCAGAAATTCATGTCATTCAGACGTGCGGGCTTGTGTTCGCTCAGCACTGTGTTCCCTTCTGATTATGGGTTTTTTGTTCTGAACTTCTTTCGCTCAGATAGTGTATTCCAGGAATGGCCAAATCATTTTATGTCCCCCTCGACTCTGACTTTTTTTTGTCTGCTTTCTGGGATAGTTTCTTGAATTCATTTTGAATTTTTTTTTTTGGTTTTCCTGGTTTTAATTTCCAAAAGCTCCTTCTTTTTCTGTGAATTTTCTTTTGATAAGCACAGAATCCTCTTCTTGGGTTGTGGATACATTATCATTATTTCAAAATGTTATCGCTTCCGGCTCTTTCTGTTTTTCCTCAGTCCCCGTTTCTGCCCTGTTGCCCTTCACCCGCGGCAGCCGCACCCCGGCGGCCCCATCGCTCCGCGAGCCTGGTGCTGCCAGCGCGTTTCCCCGGCGTTTCGCCGGCGTCGGGCCCGCGGCTGTCCCAGCGCTCAGGGGTGGGGGTGGGTGGTGCCACCACTCCGGCTTTGCAGACGAGAAACCAAGGTTCGCGCGCAGGTCGGGAGGACATTTACTGCACCCCACTGCCCGTCTTGCTGTCTCTGGTCCTGGGAGTCTCAGATGGGCAGGTGACCTTGGGGAGGGAGGGAATCTGAGGGGGGAGGGGAGGAAGGAAACTTTCATCCACCGGGAGCGCACGGTGAGACAACTTGGGGTGCAGACTGCACCTCACATGGTGCGGAGCCGCCGCGGGTCCAGAAGCTGGGAGTCAGGGGCAGTCAAGGATGTCACCTCTAGCAGGGGCCGCTGTTAAGAGAGAGAGGGGCCAGCAGACGGGCTTCAGCCGGGAGGACGTGGCGATAACAGACTGAGGCAGTGACATGCCCCACCTCCCACTGAAAGCCATCATGCCCAGACTTTCGCTGGCACCGCGTCTGTGCCTGTCCCGGGCTCTGGCCTCTACCTGCCCAATAGCAGTCATCTTTGGGGCTCCGACCACCTGGCATTTAACAGGCACCCACTCATGAAATTCCTGTGGAATTCACGAATGGGGACACAGAGCGCAGCAGTGGTGGAAGGGACAGCTCAAAGGCCAAGGCCGAGAGCTCAGAGAAGAAACCCCGCGACCTGGCGGCGTACCGCAGAGCGTGGCGGAGCGGAGCCCAGACGTTGCTGGGTTCGGTAACGCGTGTTTAGGTCGGTGTCACACAGTCCCGGCTTCCTGGTGAGAGCGAGCACGAGCGGCACGTGGGGCGGGAGACAAGGAGCGGGGGACGGCCGCCCCAGGAAGGGACAAGTGTACACGCCATGGGAGCTCCAGCACTGAGTTACACGCGAGGCGCCCGAAGCACTGTGAATTCCTTCGTGGCCTCTTGTGTGTTCTTTCCTTTCGTTCCTATCAGGACATTTTTGTCCTTTGAGTTTTGGAGAGTTGCATGTTGATTGGGGCCAAAGATTATTAAAAGAAAAAGATGTCATGGAGCTAGTTACCGCCCTTGGTGGCGGCTAGGTTTGGCTGTGAAACAAGCCAAGTGCAAATGACCTACAAACCGGTTCAGAAATGGTTCGGCAGAATGATCGAATGACCCCAGAGCGCTCCAACGCAGCTCCTCTGAAGGAGGGACGAACACTAGTGACTTGTAATAAACGGCAGGGTTAAGGATGACACCCAGGTCTCCCGCCTCTGGTTCCCGAGTTTTACCCTATCTTGTGGGTTGACCCCAAAATAGGTTGGCGTCCTCATCCCGGTTCTTCAGTGTGACTCTATTTGGCAATAGTGTCTTTGCAGATCTAACTACGTTAGGATGAGGTCACTGGGGTGGCTCTAATCCAGGATGACTAGTGATTTACGAAGTCAGGGAAATGTGGACCCAGGCACGTATAGTTTTCTTCATCTGAAAATGGTTCAAGTATTTGATACCTGCACAACCCAAACTGGTGGCCGCTGCGCGTCTGAAAAGCAGCCACTGCAACGGAGGGCCTGAACTTTAATTTTTCCTTGATTTTTATTTCGGTTTCTATAACCCCACGCGGCCGGCGGCCTCACCTCAAGTCCCCTCGACCTGGCAGTCGGACAGGTAAACCCCGCCCAGGCCGGCCCCACCAGAGGAGTTGGGATTTACGTGAAACCTTGAAATCAGCATTTTAGGAATCGATGGTCAGTTGGAAGAATCCGGACAGATGACAGAGCACGTAAATAGGGACAGTTTGTGAAAGTGCACAATGGTGCTGTTGTGGTCACGTGTGTGCGCTCGGGGTCACGCGGGAGCGCTCGACGTCACGCGGGCACGCTCGAGGGCTCGCATGCGCGCTCGGGGCTACGTGGGTGCGCTCGGAGGTCACGCAAGCGCGGTCGAGGTCACGCTTGGAATCACGCGGGAGCGCACGAGGTCACGTGTGCGCACTCGGGGTCACGCGTGCGTGTTCCGGGCTATGTGGGCGCGCTCGAGGTCCCACGGACGATCCTTGAGGGAAGACTGGGGCCCGGTTGGGGCGTTCTGCTCGCCCAGCGCCAGTGGCACACGGCGCCATGTCTGCCAGTCACTGTTTAGCGCGTCGCGGAGAGGCGGGCGGAGTGGACGGATTTCTGAAGGTGCTGTGGGCGGGGAGGGCCACTTCGTTCTCCTTCGCGTCTTCCTGGAAACCCCCAGAGAGCAGGACGTGAGCCGGCTGGAGTCTTGCCTTCCTGCCCCCCGGCCGGGCCATGGTGTGGCGTCCCTCGCATTTCCGAGGCCGCGCCTGTGTCAGACGGAACACAGGTGTCACCTGCGGCCACTGCTGGTGTCAACAGGTACGAGTGTCATTTCTGAACGCAGGTGGTCGGCCCCGAGGATGCCGGCCCGGATGGTCTTGGATTCTGCCGGGTCCCTGCTTTCCTGCGTGGGCCCCGTGGGCGCCCCTTGGTGCGTCCAGCACAGACGCGGGCCCACGGGCAGGACTGCGGATGGAGCCGCGGCCGCTTGGCTGGTGGCGCGGAGGCGTCCGGAAGCTGGAATGGGGGGACTCCGGGAGGCACTGTGCCTCGGAGCTCGCGGAGGAAGCTGCGCCGGGAGCGGTCCGGTGTCAGAGGCGCACCTGCCCATGCGCAGGTGCATCGGGCCAGCTGTTTCGCGTCTGGCAGCGGCGGCACTGGCACGTGGCCTTCAGCCGCAGGACTGGGGGGACTGTTGTGGTCACTTGTGTTTTCACCCTCCCAGTAGATCACACGATGTGCATGCAGCATTTCCCCAGCTTGCAAGATTGGTGGTTTCTTTTGGGGGAGATTTTTTGCCTGGTGTTGACCTCTAAGGCTCTTTGGAAAGTGCTGGAAAGGGCATGTTGGCTGTGGATGAGGAACGCAGAGTCGCAAGGAACCCGGGATTGTGACTGCGTGAGCGAGTGTGCATATGTGCCCGTGTGAGTGCGTATGTGCACGTGTGTGTGACACTATACTACTGGACGCCGAGTGCCAGGCGCAGCTGAGGGAGAGAAGTGACTCAGTGGTGCCTGGTTTCGGACTGGCTGGCTGACGGGAGAACAGTGATGCCCTGTGCACAGGCACAGTCGGGAGATGGCGCTGTCCTTGTCATCACCGATATTAGTGCTCAGTCAGTCCCTGATTGTTGGCAGGGTTGTTCTGTGTCCCAACAAACAGGCAACTCCCAGAGGGTGGGAAATATGCTTTTGAAAGTGATTTTCAAACTTTGCACAGTACTGAGTGGGCACTGGTTTCACTGGGGCTTTATTTCCTGTAGTCTGTTCAGTGTGGGAAACTGGGGCTACCCTCTTGGTCACGAGTGACCACACTTGGGTGAGGATTATTCTTTCTTAACAAAGAGAGGGAGCGGGGGCGTGGGGGAGAATGGGTCACCCCTGGAGGAGAGCCCTACAGTTGTCAGTACTTGTCGCATTCCCAGCTGCACGGGACTTTGGCCAAGGGCGGGTGCCCTGCACACGTCCTTCCCCCGCCCCACTGGGGAAGCTGCTTGGGGAGAAGTGGCACGTGTTCTTGGCCAAGGACTTTGGGACAGTGGCAGCTTCGTCTGTGGGGTATTTGAGATGGAAGTTCAGCTTTTACTCTAATTGAGTTCAGGGAAGCAGAATCATAAATCTTCCCCTCTCGGTCTATGCTGCACAGCTGCCTGACATCGCTGACTTTTCTTGGGAAAGCCATTTCCTGTTATGTCCGCCTTCCCTTCACTCATCAAATAAGTTACCTCCTTCACCTGTTACTCCCGCACCGTGAGTGTAAACATAGCCTTTTCTCTCCTATTTTCCTCTGTGACTCATCCGTGGTAAAAGCATCTCTGCTTGGATCTGGGAGATGGACCCAGGGTGCTGCTCCAGCGCGCCCCCATTTCCAGGCCCTAATTGCATCTCGTATTTTAAAAGCCATCACAAAAATCGGTGGGCCCATTTGCCTTATCGTGAGAGCCCCTGGAGTGTGGCTTTCACGACACTCTGGGGACCATTAGGGCCGGTGGCGGGACAGGCTGCATCCGCACTGCAGGGCAGCACAGGTGATTAGCACACTTACCCGATTAACCTTTCTGATGAAAAATGAAGGTCATCAGAATTTTTCAGTGCTGCTTAATTTGTTAGACAGTTCTGGGCATGATTTTGTGCAGCGCGGGGTGACCTTATTAGGAAACACTCACACATTTAATAATGCGATGCCTTTCTCTACCTGAGCGTAACCACATGTGTTTTCTTTGTTTTGAAACAGGTCCTGCCTGGCATTCTGCAGAAGCATTGCTGCATCTTACCAGACAGGAATACAGGTAAATACACTCTGTTTTTCTGATTTGAGGTTATAGGTTTTACATCAGTGGAAAAATGGAGAAATATGATTGCATGATTTAGGTATCTCAGGTGTTCAGTTGTTATTTAATACAGGATTATATATTGAATCAGATAAGCCAACAGTAGATTACTCAATTCTACAGTGAGTTATAATCTGAGTTTAGAGATCTGATTTTATTTGATAAAGGAAATAGATTTAGATGATTGTTTTCTGGGATTTTTAAAGGAAACGGGTTGTTTTATAAGGTTGAATATATTAGTTTCAAAGTTGTTTTTTGGTTGATTATAGTTCTATATTAAGGAAAAGCCTGGAGTGTGTTTGAAGTCTGTTTGCAATCAGGCTTCACTTGCACTCAGGGTGGGACCTGGCCTGATTTTATATCTTAACACCCGCAGGGCCTCAGTGAATAAAGCAGAGGACAGACGTCTCATAGCAGGAGACAGTGTGATGTGTGAGTTCTCGTAGGTCATACGTATATGGCTGGAGATTGTAGTGAGGTGGTTCGTGCTACTTTTAAGGAAACACGATGGAGGGGGGAAAAAGTAAAAACCTTTGAAATTTTGTAGTTTCAAAGTTAAGAAAAGCAAAAAGAATCAGCTTGGAGTGTGTTATCCTGTGGATCGACATCTTTGTTACTCTCCCATGCAGGGCGTCTAATTTAAGGTATTTTCATCAAAGAAAGAGCAAGTTCTGAGGAGGAGGGAGAGAAGGCTGCCTTCTTTCTGTGGCAGGTTCTGTTAGAGATTTTTCACTCCTAGACTCGGTTGTCTGTGTGTACCCAGGACACCGTTGTTGGGTATGAAACAGGTTACTGACGTTTCTTAGGTGTTTTCTAGCTATGGCGAAACGAATCGTAATGGGATCCAGTCTGTCGGGTCTACTCTGCTTCCATCGTCAGTAGCATCTTTGCCAGTGATGAGCGGGGTCCAGGGCACAGCTGTTGGTGGTCGGCCAGGCGCCGTCCTGCGTACTGCACTACCCCACGTCAGGCGCTGAGTACCTGGGGAGAAGTACGATCTTCATTATTTACTTATAAATATGGATAGATTACATTACTGACTGTTATTTCTCAAAAAAGTTTATAGAACTGTCTCTGTTTTTTTTACCTATTTGTAAAAGTAAAAACCTTTGAAATTTTGTAGTTTCAAAGTTAAGAAAAGCAAAAAGAATCAGCTTGGAGTGTGTTATTTCTTAGTTGTGATTTTTAGTGTATTTAATACTTTTGGGGGCGTTTGTTTAGAATATGGTTAGATGTTTTTGAGCGTCTTTTCATTTTCTAAAAGTTTTGATTCATAATGAAAATGTATGAACAACTCACATGTGAACAAACAAAGGATTTTTGCAAACCATGTCCATTAACATTGGCAAGTATGACACAGTTTAGGGAGGGGTGGGGTTTCCAGGTTAGTTTATATCATTCAGGTGGGTCAGTCATTTCTCTGATTCTGAGAAGCCCCAAATATGACGATATAATTACTGTTCTGTGGGGATCTAAGTGGATTTTAGATATTGAAATTAGTTTTTCTATATTTTTAGATGGTTTGTTTTCATAAGAAGTTTCAAGTTAATGTGGGAAATATTGCCAAACTGAGATATTTTATTTGCTTTTCATAAGAATCCACGCAACCTTGAGACCTAGAATGCTGTCCTTGAAACTTGCTTGTTGACATCTGCTAGGCGATTTCCTTAGAAGTGTTTTGTGTTCGGGTTTCGCAGTGAAGTCAGTTCTAGAGGGCCGAAGGCCGTGACATTAGGTGTGGAGAGCGGAGGGATTGTGTCAAAGGTGAATAAAGAAGAGTCGGTCGAAGTTATAACTGTTAAAAGTGTAAATTCATTCAAAATTGAATTCTAGTCTACTCGTATAATTTAATATGTCCGAAGCTGCTTAATTATTTAGGAAATGTCGGTTGTAAATTTCTGCAGACTCAGGGTGGTTGTTGCTTTTGAATTTTAGTGGCATGTGGGGTCCTTATGAACTTCAATGTAATTTGTTTTCACATTAGTGGTTTTGTATAAGACTTTTTAAATTTTTGGTTAAGAAGATCAGCTCAGCCTTGGGACGGGTACGAAGCGTCAGTGTTGGAGGATGAAAACGATCTGGAGGTGGTGCGGACGGCTGCTCAGCAGTGTGACCACGGGAACGCCCCTGAGCTGTGCACCAAGGCTCGTTCAGACAGCACATTTCGTGTTATGTGTATTTTGCCACAATGTTAAACAGGATCGACTTTGGGATGAAGCGTGGCTTTCGTTTTGTAATGTGACCCACGGCACTAGGGGCTGAACTTTCTTACGCTTTCATGTGTCCCAGGATGCGTGTGGTGTTTGTCTAACCAGAGGACGCAGCGCATCTGTCCCTGCCGGAACGAGAGTGCAGGTGATGCACGTGTCTCTCCAGCCACGAGGCGCCAGGCCCTGGAGAGGGTGCGAGCCACTCCACTCTTGGGTGACCTGGCTCCCTTGTCTGGATTTTCAGTGGCGTTGCTTAAGAATTGCCTTGTCGTCTCGGGAGGTCACGCTGAGGCAGGAGGGAGCTTAATGGACTCGCATTTACTCAGTCAGCGCTCGGGCCAGGCGCTGACCCTCACGCCCCAAGCCTTTATGTCCTGTCAGGGTGCAGCCCGTTTGGCTGTGAGGGACAATTAGAAGTTTCAGGAATGAACCGATTCTGCAGCAAGTCCCTAGGGCTTACCCTGCAAAGTCTAACGATAACTGAGTAACAGAACCACAAACATTAAGCGAGTGGCCGTATTTGATGATTTGAAATATGTTACATCTCTACCTGACAGTGAAAGCGAGATGATTATGAAATAATTTGTATGTAAAATATGGGGTGGAAAGATTTTAAGTATTTTCCACATATCTTGTAGGACTGATTTTTGCACATTTGCAAATATGAAGGTGGCAGTCACTGAAGTCAGAGTGTTTCTGATGGTGGGTTTCCCGTCCATGGCCATAGCATCCTGAACATGCCCGATCTCATCCGCCATGGGGTTCCCATGGCTGACGTGCTGGCTTTCCTGGGCCTGGTGACAGAGGCCCTGGTGGCAGAGCCCTGATGGGCAGCGTTTGCTGGTTGCTGTGGTGTGAGTGCTCCTGCTGTGAAGCTGCTGTGGTGGCTTCGGGCCCTGCTCCCCAGTCCTGTTCTTGCACCTGTGTGAGCTGGTGCCATTCCTCGTGGTGGCACATTGTTCACTGTGTATTGGGTTAAAATTGGACATTTGTGACAGGGTGCTTAGGGTTAAAAAGTTTACGTAGGTTGAGCAAACATTTCGCTATGTACATTCGGGTGTTGAGTCTTTGGGGCTTTAGAGGCCTGTGGGACCGGACCGTGCACAGACGTGCTCAGTGAGCAGGCCGCGGGGACATGTGGCAGTTCGCATGGGGCGGAGGCTGAGGGTGTGCAGCGTTGGAACGTGGGTGGCTGGGCCAGGCAGGTCTAAGCCCCTGAGACCCTTCTGAGCGGCAGCTTTTTCCGAGCTTCCTTTCGTGGAGGACAAACACGCGAACCGCAGTGAGAGCTTTGCTGTCTGCCAGGCCCGCCCGAGGCGGCGGGGGCAGGAAAGCCTGCGGCGCGTGCGCATGCGGGCCGGGAACTCCGCCTCGTGAACAGCGCGCTTCAGTTGCATGTGGTTCCTGAGGATGCGGGACGGTGACCTCGCCCAGCGTTAGCCTCGCGTCCCGGTGTGCAGAGCAGGCGTCACACGGGGTTCTCACTCTCGTTGCGGCTGCTCCGACTTCCTGCGGGACGGATGTGCCGCCCGCTCTGCGGACGGGGGACAGTGCCTAACGCTTCCCACGGTCGCGCAGCTGCTAAATGTTTCGCTGTGACTTGTCTTCCCGCCAAGTCAGCGTGTGCTGCCGTCCGCAGTTGTCCACGCGTGACTTGCCTGCCCAGTGCCGTGCAGAACAAAATGATCCAGACAGGAAACCCCAGTGGACCAGAGGGAGGGGCCGTCGGCAGGGTCCCTGGGGCCTCAGGACCTAGGTGGGTTCGTTGCTGAAAAGGTGTCCGGTTAAAGTGGAAAACACCTGGGCGCTCACCGCCTTCTCCACGCCAGGTGAGCGGCGTTTGCACGTGTTGCGTGGAAGAGAAGGTGTCACTTCTTGTGAAGGCCAGATGCTCCGAGTGAGTTTCTTTGACCCAGATGCTGAAATTATTTATTGAGTCAATTCTTTTTTTTCTTAAAAGAATTGAGGCGTCATCTGATAGGATTCATAAACTAGGGTGCAGAGGCCACACTGAGTGGATGTCACTGGAAGCGAGGGGAAGGACGCGCGGGCTCAGGCTGGACATTCTGTGGCCCCCTCTCTGCGGACGGGTTTCACAGCCGGCCCTGTCGCTTGACTCCACGCGATGCAGTGACACCTGGGGTAGGCAAGTCGCTGTAGCCCCACAACCCCCCGTGTGGCGCTGGTCTGTGCCCTTCACCCGCCGAGAGCCGGGGGCCTGCGGTCTTTCTGCGTGCCCGCGCTCAGCCCGGGGTCGGGAGGGACTTCCTGTCACACCGCCGCCCTCGCGGCCCGCTCGGCTGCCATGACTTTCCCGTAACACAGAAAGCTCTGCAGGCCCCATCGGGCACGCGAGCGCTGCGCACACCTCGCTGTGTTCTGGAGCGCTGGGGGCAGACGCCCTGGAGTCAGGGGCGCAAGTTCTTCCCCTGGGGCTCTGTGGCCAGCGGCCACGCTCCTGGATGTGCCCGTGGGACAGCTGCTGCAGAAGCAGAGCGAGGTGTGTGGCCGATGTGCGGTGTCACCGTGCCTGTCCTCGCTGAGTCCCCTGGTAGCTCGCCCGCACCCCCCGCTCTGCCGCTCTGTTTCGTGAACCGCGGTGCTCCCCACGCCGCTCCGGCTCTCGTTTCCTGTTTCCTGTTTCCTCTCTGCGTGTCTGGCGTGTTTTGTGTTGTCGCAGCTGCGGTGAGAATTAGCTGAGGGCGCACGGTTTGGTCAGCTCTCTTAGGGCCTGCCCGGTGTAAGGGCAGCTACACATCGTTCGCACGTGCCCACACCGACAGAGTGAGGTCACATCAGTGCCGGGGCTGATCGTCACACCCCGCTGACACTTCTCAGTCACCAAAGCATGCGAAAGGCCTGGAACGACCCACCTCCAATCATTCCAGCGAAAAGTGCCCGGCTCACAGAGTGCAGTGACAGTGGGAAGCCAGCAACAAGAGTCCTTGCTTCCTGGTGTGGGTTTGGCGCCAGAAGTGGGGATTCAGCTCAGATTTGGATCGAGATCAGAGTTGTACTGGTGTGGGTCCCGGTTCACACCTGCCCCAGGGGTTCATCCCATGAGAACAGGGTCACGCCATCGGACTCCTCGGGACCGGAGGGGACAGCTCGAGGTTTGGCCTATTGTGGGAGATGGAGGCATGAGCCGCACGATGCTTGCGTGTCGCCCCTCGTCCGCTCGTCCTACTTCCGGGTCAAAGGTAATGAAACCCACGCATTTTCAGGGGTGAAGCGCTGAGTCCCCTGTGTGCGCGGGGACAAGTCGTGACAACATCTGTGCAACATCGTCCACCGGGATGCGTGTGAGGAGGCAGCTCCCGGGTTATCACAGGGAGCCGGCCACGCGGGCAGCCTCTGGCCGGCAGGAGCCACATCCAGACTCGCAGGAGGAGAGCAGAGCCAGCAGAAGCCACGCCGGTGCGTGGACGGCATGGGCCCAGCAGCCCTCGTCCTGAGGGAGTGCTCCGGGTGGCCAGGCGCCCGGCCACTGCAAGAGTCCCGCCTGGGGCCTGCCGTGTGAGGGCCGGAGGGGGACCCATGCGTGCTCCTGGCCGCTGTGCAGGTGCCACCGTGTAGGTGCCACTGTGTGGAGAATGGGCCGCGACAGGATGGCTGTGTTCACGCGTGTGTTACCCTGAGTGCTCGGCGTAGCTGGCACGGTGCTGAGTGTCCCTCGACGTCTGCTTTGCAGCCAGCCGCCCCCTCCACGCTGGGGCGCGTCCCACGGCTCGGGTCCCTGTCTGAGCGGACTGCTGCTCCGCGCCGGACCCGTCAGGCTGTCGCCGCGGCTGCCGTTCTGTCCCAGCACAGTCCTCCACGCCCGCCGCTTCCCCGTCACTGTCGTTCGTCTCCGGTCCTTCCTCTCGCTCCTGTCCCCAGCGTCACCCTCTCCACAGCCGTCCTCACTCCCAGGCTCTGTAGCAGGGGCTCCCCTGGTTCGGACGTCACCGTGACCCAGCGTCCTTCTTGTCGCACTTGTGTGCGGTGCATGGTCATTTGTGTGGACATGGCGTGTACGATGCGTGTGCCCACAGGGCCACGCCGGCTGTGTCTTCCCTGCGCACGCCCTGGAGAAGGGAGACGGAGCCTTCCGATGCCCAGAGCCAGAGCGCGCGGCCCGTGCCGCCCCGCGGTCCACGCGTCCGGGAGGGGCCAGCTGCTCTGCGCCTGTCTCCGCTCCTGTCATCTGCTCCTGTCATCCGCGGCCTCCTGCTGGGGGCCCAACACTCTGAGCTCCTCCTCGGCTCAGCCCCTCCAGTGGGGGCTGTGCTGCGTCTGCTGCGCCTCACCCGCTAGCTGTCCCCTGTGAGTCTGTCATCTAAGTGGATAGTGGGAAGTTCGGGGAACAGGATGACAGCTGCCGTTTGGCACACGTGTCTGTTTTTCTGGGTGCAAGCAGACTGCAGGCTGCATTTCTAAAACAGAGTGAACACCCATGAAGAAACAAAAGACTCAGGGCGGCTTGGGACATGCGTGGAGGGTCCGGCGCCGCCGCCTCAGGCCCAGTGTGTGCCGTCGGTGGCGGGCTGAGCAGGCGCCACATCGGATGCCTGCAGCCAAGTGGCCCCCAGCCCCGCTTCCGTGCTGGGGGGCGTGTCTCTTGTTTCACATGAAGTTTACAGGAGTCGGGAGAGGGGTGTCAAAGCCTCTGGCCAGAGGCAACTTAGAGCCAGGAGCTGGCGCGTCCTCTGACCTGCTCACAGTGCTGGCGAGGTGTCACAGCTGCCCTGATCTCTCAGAGAGGGGCCGTTGTCAGGAACGGGAGGCTGGCCCTGAATCCCAGTGGTAAGGGGTCCCAAACATTCAAGTCACGCTGGACTTCTTGTTTGGAGTTTGAAGACAGTTCTAATATATGCTAAAAACAATTCTTTAATGCCAGGAAGGTATTTTATTGTAAAAACATTGTGTACTCTAGGTAGAGCTTTATAAAAATGTAAATTTATTTAATCTTCGACGAAGACAATTATTTATCGGGTTTGGAAAATATATTCCTAAGCACAGCCTGAAAGGCAGGTCCAGGTTGGTTTGGAGCGTCCGCCTTGTGTCTGAGAAGGATTCACTGTCTGCGGCCACGGCCGTGCGGGAGGAGAGCGTTAGGTCCCAGAGCCTCTCTCTTGAGTCCAGGGAGAGCGCCAGGTACTGACGGCGCTCGATTTCTGCAGGAAGGGCTTGCTTGCTTCCAACCGGTGCGATTTCGTGGCTAAACAGCTATCAGGCGGCATGGCGACCATGCTGAGAACACGCTTTTTTCCCGGGCGAGAGCGGGGTTCGTGGGCAGGAACGCCAGGGACAGACGCACAGTCGAGAGACGAAAATAATGCTCCCGGGCGCTGTAGCCGGGGTGTTGGTGCATCAGCCTGGGTTCCCTGCGGGACCCGCCACTGTGCCACAAGCCGGGATGTCCTTCACGTGTCACAGCTTGGCAGGTACACGAGAAGCTGGATCTGCAGCACGGTGGCAAATCGCTTTCCTCTTGTGTGCCAGGTCTGAGGGCAGCATCTTTCTGGGGTGGTGGGCAGTTGCCAGGCATGTGGTGCGGGCCTTATACACACAGGGTCCCCAGGGTCAGGGTTGTATCTCATCGGCTGTATCCCCTCAGCACCGGGGACATGGTGGACGGTCAGTAGAAGTTTTTGAGTTGGACTGAGAGGGATGTGTGGATCGGGTGAGTGGTATCCCGTTGCCGGAGAAGTGGCGTGGGGAGAAGCATCACGAGTGAGGGAGAGTGTGTCCGGGGGCAGCCGAGGGCCTGCGGTCTGCGAGATGCTGCCCGGTCAGCCCGCTGCGCATGGGCGGGAACGGCTGGTCAGGGACCAGGCCAGTCCAGACGAGCAGCTCCTTCCGAGGGGACCGGCCGGTTGAGCGTTCCTGAAGCAGACCAGTGGTGCTGTCCATACTGCGTCGTGTGCGACAGTTCCCAATGCACGTGGAGCACAGCATGAGCCACTCACGGTGACGGCAGGAGGACGTGAGCCTGAGCACGTGCGCGTTCGGAAGAGGCGTTCCTGAGGACAGTCCCCTGGTTTTCAGTTGGCGGTGATGCGTGGCAGTATTTCACGGGGACTCGGGCTCATTCATCGGCATGCCATCCCTGCCAGCCGTGGTAACGCTCAGTGAGCTGTCTCCAGGAGCCCCGCGTTGGCCCGCGGTGGAGCGGGACGCCTTTGCGGGGAGCAGCCCTGTGCTCAGTGCCGATAGAGGTGCTGGTGCCAGCCAGGCAGAGATGTCGGCGCGCGGACCTGCGGGGACGTTTCAGGACACGGCCTGCGTGTTCCAGACCGTTCTCGTTTATCAGAGTGGGATTCTGAGCATGGTGGCTAGGTGACAAGTTGATAATAACCGCGTTGATGGTGACGGTAGCAGAGGAGCGTGGGGGTGATGGTGATCAGAGAGCTGTGGGTGCGTTTGGACGTTTGTGCCCGGGGAGGACTCACTCCTCTGTGAACACTGCTTTCTCTGTCCCGCGTGTCAGGTCGGTGGCGCGGTGGGACGCTCGGGAGGCGGCGGCTTCCTTTCCCTCCTAGGTCAGGCACCACCCTTGGGTCTGAGTGTTAACCACACCTTCGTTTCCTGCTTCTGATCCTGTGACATCAGGGGCTTCAGGGATCTGGAGCGACTGCGCCTCCTGGGCCAGCCAGTCCTGGGGTGGAGCGACTGGTCTGACAGTGCAGACCAGCAGGCCCAGACCCCGGCCCCGCCCCTCCTCCCTGGGTCTCACTGTCCCCCTGCCGTAGTCACCCGGGCAGATACGGGACACCTGGGACAGCACGGCACCCACACGGGCCAGTCCTCAGCCTGCCCCGCTTCCTGCCGAGGAGTCCAGCAAGTGCCCTGTGCACATTCCCGACCCCAGGTGCTTCCTCGAGCAGCCCCCAGAGGATGGCGGGCCTCCTGTCTCCAGGGGTCCGTGAGTGTGAATTCCCCGTCACAACAGCCATTTCTGCATCCACATGTTTTACCTGATGAAACAAACCCAGGCTCCCTTTACACAAGGGGAATCTGCCCCTGGCACGCCCCAGCTCCCGCAGGCCCCGGTGGGCTCTGCTGCTCCTCAGAGAGCAGGCGCTGGTGCAGGGCGCCGGCAGGTGGGTGAGCTGAGCGTGTGGGCACAGCTGCCGTGGAGGCGAGAGCTGGGCGCGATGGTTTTGCCGCATGGAGCTGAATGAATCAGTCGCGGACAGAGAGTGCAGATGCTGGCACAGGGTTCAAGGCCAGAAGCAGGACAGAGGGTCCTCCAGCAGGCACTCGGTCATGTCATTTCCTTCTGGAAGCTCCGAACATGGGCCAGGGGTGCTGACACTCCCCTTGTGGGAGCCCTAGAGCGCGTTCTTTGAAAGCAGTGTCTGCTGTTGAGTCGTGCGGGCGGGTGATGTGGGGAAGCCGCAGTGACAGACCAGGGACTCTGCTGGGGACGTGGAGTGACTCCTGGCTGGGAACCCTCAGGGCAAGTGGCAGAACTTCAGAATCAGTTGATCGATCTACTGAGCGGTTGTGGTAAAGCTAAAGCCAGTGAGGACGGGTCACCGCTGGGTCCCCGCCAGGGGGAGCACACAGTCTCAGCAGATGAGCGATTGTGGCAGACTTGTGTCGACGACAGATGGTATGGATGTGGCAGATTTTGCCAAAGCTTCTGCAGCGAGTGTGTTCGTCCTCGACCATGCTGACCAAGTACCGAGTTGGCCATGGCCCCAGCACTTGGTGCGGGCATGTCGAGAAGAAGTTCTGGTCCCCAAGGTCCTTAGCGCCCCCTGGTGTACCAAGCGCACACGTGAAGGACTTTTGTGAGCAGGGCACAAGTGTGCCTGCATCAGGACTGGATTTCAAGTGGCCGGTTTCAAGGGACTTTCTCTGGAAAGCGCTCCAGGTGTGTCCCTTGCCCACAGAACACATGTAATCTCTCTGAGCCTTGACCTATTTGTTGTCGGTGAAGTGTGTACTCTCAGCAGAGAAACTCTGGGGACCCGCGAAGCGATGGTGGGTGCGAGAACACTGCTGGCTGTCAGCGCATGCTTTGTGGGGTGCTAATTCCCCACACGTGGGGAGCAGGAGAGGCGTTTGGAGCCTTACGTTTAGGGTTTGGAGTTACTGTTTCTCTCTTGACAGTTCGAGAGATTACAGTCAGGAGTCTCCCCAACAAAAGACGGTAAGAAAAGTTAGACTCTGCTTGGAGAGTTAAACGTCAAGACAGGGCTGGAGCATGGGAGAGGGACAGGTGGCAGTCAGGCTCACAAGACACCTCTGTGACATATTCAGATATATCAGCATAACTCAGGAAAAAGCAATAGAGAGGGCGATGGTCAATTTCCAACACTGAATCACGAAGAAGCAGAAAATCTGAATAGACTGATCACCAGTGAGGGGCCAGACACAAACAAAAGCCCAGGACGAGACGGCTTCACTGGTGAGTTCTACCAAATGTGCAAAGAAGAATTAATACCAGTCCCTCTCAAGCTCTTCCAAAAAATAGAAGAGGAGGGAACACTTCCAGACTCATTCGATGAGGCCAGCACTGCCCTGATGCCAGAGCCAGGGAAAGAAAATGACAGGCCAGTGTCCGTGATGAACACAGACGCAGAAGCCCTCAGCGTGATGTCAGCAAGCCGGGTTTAGCAATACGTCACAAGATCTGATGGCCGCACATCACAACCAAGTGGATTATTCTAGGGGTGCGAGGCTGCTTCGTCATCCGCAAATCAGTGCGACGCACCATATTCACAAAATGAAGGATAAAAGTCATATTTCAATAGGTGCAGGAAAAAACGTGACAATTTAACATCCATTTATGATAAAAACTCTGAACAAAGTGAATATAGGGGGAACATATCTCAACATGATAAAGGCCATATATGACAAACCCACAGCTGACTCAACAGGGAGGAGCTGAAAGCTTGTTCTCTAAGATCAGGAGCAAGACAAAGATGCCCACTCCCACCATTTCTCTTCAACAGGGTATTAGAAGTCTGAGTCACAGCAGTCAGACGAGAAGAGAAATGAAAGACATCTAAACTGGAAAAGAAAAAAGTATTACTATGGCCAGGTGATGCGATATTATGTATAGAGAACGCTAAAGGCTCTACCCAAAACCTACTGGAATAAATGAATTCAGCAAAATTTCAGGATACAAAATCAATATTAAAAGATCTGTTGCATTTCTATACACTAATAAACTATCAGAAAGAGAAATTTAAGAAAACAATCCCAATTTGATAAGAGAGTAGTTCTCAGGCTCTAACTGACACACGCACACACACGCACGCGCACGTGCACACACGTACACACGCAAACATGCACACACACGCACACACACGTACACACGCACACACTATGCGAAATGGTTATGTTAATTAGTTTATAGAAATTATTTTACTGTACGTGTCAAAGTACCTTAAATATATTCAATCTTTATTTTAAAAATTAAAAGGATTTTAAAATAAAAAGAAAATCTCATTTAAGATTGTATCAAACAGAATAAAATACCTAGGAATCAATGTAACCAAAGAGGTAAAAGACTTGTGCACTGAAAACTATGAGACATTTATGAAAAATTAGAGAAGACACAAATGGAATGATATTTCATGCTCGTAGATTAGGAGAATTAATATTGTTGAAATGGTTATACTATTGAAAGCAATCTGCAGATTCAGTGCAGTTTCTATCAAAATTCCAATGGTATTTTTCATAAAAATAGTACAATTCTAAGATTTCAATGGAACCACGAAATACCCCCAATAGGCAAAGCAGTCTTGAGAAAGAACGAAGCTGGAGGGATCCTGAGCCCTGATTTCAACAGATTAATTCAACAGAATCAAGAGCCTAGGAATAAACCCACACACATTTGGTCAATTTTTTTAGGACAAAGGAACCAAAAATATACAGTGGAGGAAAGACAGACTCTTCAATAAATGGTGCTGGGAAAACTGGACAGCCACATGCAGAGAATGAAATGACTGCGATCTCACCATATTCGAAAATAAGCTCAGAATGCGCTAAAAGGCTTGAATGTATAACCCGAACCCACAGAACTTCTAGAGAAAACAGGCGATAAGCTCCGTGGCATTGGTCTTGGTGATGATTTTTTGGATCTGACACCAAAAGCAAAAGCAACAAAAGCAAAAATGAATCATGAGACCACATCGAACCAAAAAGCTTCTGCACAGCGAAGGAAACCATGAGCAAATGAAAAGGCAGCCCGCTGGATGGGGAGAAGGACCTGCGAATCAGACCTGACGAGGTGCTAACGTCCAAAATATGTAACAGACACACAACTCAGTAGCATGAAAACAGAAAACTAAACAACAACAAAAAACAACACAACCAACCAAACAAACAGAAAAAACAACTAAAGCCTTCAATTAAAAGACGGGCAGAGGATCTGAATAGACATTTTTCAAAGAAGACATACAGATGGCAAACAGACACATGAAAAGATGTCCAACATCACTAATCAGGAAAATGCAAATCAAAACCACAGTAAGATGTCACCTCGTGCCTGTCGGAATGGCTGTCATCAAAAAGACAAGAAATAACAAGTACGGGCAAAGATGTAGAGAAAAGGGAACCCTCATGCACTGTTGGTGGGGATGTCAATTGGTGCAGCCACTACAGAAAACCGTATGGAGGTTCCTCAAAAAAATTAAAAATAGAACCATCATATAATCGAGAAATCCACTTCCGGATATTTATCCAAAGGGAACAAAAACACTGACAGGAAAAGATCTCTGCATCCCATGCGCGTTCAGTATCATTCACAATAGGCTGTTATGGAAACAACCTGAGTGTCCGTGGATGGATGGATGGATGGATGAAGATGTCCCTCCCTCCCTCCCTCTCTCATAGGAATATTATTCAACCCTAAAAAGAATGAAGTCTCCCTGTGTGTGGTTTATTGAGGGAAGTAAGTGAAAGAGATAGTGAAGGAGAAATAGTGGACGATCTCACTCACACGTGGAATCGAAACCCAAACCAGACCACGCTCATAGGCACAGACAACAGATGTGTGGTTGCAAGAGGCTGGGGTGGGGGTGGGCGGATGGGTGAGGGGGTCAAGGCTACAGACTTCCAGGTATAAAATAGATACCTCCTGGGAATGAGGTCCCGTGCGGCGACTGTGGTTGGTGATACGGTGCTGCGTATCTGAAAGGCGCAGGAGGAACGTTAAAAGTCATTTCTTAAGGTGAAGAAAACGTTGGTAACTAAGGCAAGAGGCTGGAAGAAAACGAGGCCAGGATTTAACCTTGAAGAGTTTAGGGGGTCCCTGGGGACAGTAGCGAGGGCCGAGAGTCAGGCCGGCGTCCCCGCCCTGCAGGCCGTGGCTGGGGCAGTCTGCGAAGGTCGGCACCAGGGTTGTCCCCTCTGATTCTCACAGAAGCCCTCCACGGTGGGGGCCGCTGTCCCCTCGTTCAGAGGGGATAGTTTGCACGTTATCGCAAACTGGCGATGTCACGTTGTGACCCAGCTTCTGGCCCGAACATTGTCTGCAACTTGCCCCCATCCTGCTGCTCATGGGGCCTCTGAGTGGCACATCCTCACGTTGTGAGGGTTCGTGCGCCCTCAGAGGGGGCCAGCGCTGCCACGGGCCACGGGGTGCAGGGAAAGAGAAGCCGAGCCTGGCACGTGGCCTGCTGTGGGTTCTCCTCGCGCCTCCTGGCTGGAGCGGGGCCCTTCGAATGGATCCCTTTAGGCTCTGGTGGGCGCCCCTGCTCAGTTTCTGTGCAGCCAGGAGGGCGGTGGGGACGCGAGTGCGCAGGCGCGTTTGGGCGCGCTGGGCGCGCTGGACGCAGCCGCTCTTTGTGCGGCTAGGGACAGCGTGCGCTGGGGCCGGTGCCAGAGCCCAGGGACTCATCATCACTTCACATTGTTCATAGGTATAGGCAGAGGTGCGTATAGGTATATAGCTCGGAGAGGCGTCAAAGCCACGTGTGCCAGCTCTTAGGAGAGACAGTGTTTGGGGGCGAGGGCTGCCGCCTTGCCCTGGGTGGAGTCGTTTATGGATAAATGAGAGCAGACAGCCCGGCGCTCAGAGGCCCTGCTGTCCTTGCCACGTGACTCTCGTCTCATGGTGGCCTTTCCCAGCACAGCTGAGTTCCAGAGTTCTCGACGTTTGTGTGGTCTTTTCTCTCTAACGTCTCAAATCGCTCGGTGTGAGAGTGTGTAAGGATATATCTTTACTTGATTTCTGTGGAAACCGAGGGAAGGGGTTCTTCTCCACGGGCACTGAACCTCAAACCTGGCGGATCACGTGCTTTTGTGCAGTTGAGTGTGACATTCGTCCCTAACCACTTGTGGAGGTGGACTTGGCAGTTCCTGCTGGTGCAGGTGACAGTTCCATGGGGATGTGTGGATGTCTTCTCCATCCTGTTGGCTTCCCTGCCTGGAGGTCTGCAGTCCCTTCCTGCCTGGAAGTCACATGTCTCCCAAGGGGTTAGCTGTGGATGAAGATTGGTGACGAAGTCATGTCCCCAAGGCTTCATCTGGACGTGCGTGTACTTTGCTTGCTTCTCTGAAGGCCACCGGCATGTGTGGACACTCTGTGAGTCCCAGTGAGGCGTGCCCAGTGGATGCTGCACCCGGACGTGAAGGCGCGTGGACACAGCGTAAAGGGTCTCAGCATCCTGTATGTGGACTGCAGGTCGACATGACACTATTTTGGATATTTTGGGTTAAATGAAATACAGAACACTTAGTCTCACCTGAGCCTTTCCGACGTGGTGACGACGCGCAGTGAAGACTGCGTGTGGCACACGAGGCGTGGTGCCCGTCGGCGCAGCTCCCTGGTGCTCTGTGGGCCGCCCTGGCAGACTCCGCGCTCTGCTCCTGCCGCGGTCCTGCTGTGCCGCCTGCCCGCCCTGGCGGCCCACGTGCTCCGCCCCACTCCGTGCCCACCCCGCCTGGGCAGAGCCATCCTCGCTCGCCGCTGCCCTTCCACTGAGCTTCCTGAAGCCGAGAAGCGGCCGTGTGCTTTCCTGGGCTGCAGGTGCGCCCGTCTCACCTCCCGCCTCATTTTCGCCTGGCGCCAGCAGGGGGGCTGCGTAGAGTGCAGGCATCGCTTTGAGTATTTCTGGGAAATTGGGAATGTTTTGAGAATCAGAGTAGGAAGTTTGTGGAAAGGACCGAGGGCTCTTCCCGGCGGCCCCAACCTGCAGCCTGAGGGGGCAGCTGGGCTGTGCTGGGGCTGGAGCAGTGTCCTCCGAGTGAGGGGTGGGGTCTCGGTCCACCCAGAGCCAGGTGACAGCGGGCGAGGAGCGGCAGCTGTGGGCGCACACGCCAGGCGCAGGGCTCTGAACGCAGTGGGCAGCCGGGTGCTGGCTTCCCCCAGGGACACAGCTGGAGGCCGCAGGAGGCCTTGGTTTGAGGGGGTCACACCTGTTTCTAAAGTGGAAAAGGTAAAGACGGAAGGAACTGGGTGACACACGAGCCCTGGAAGGGCATTTGCTCTGCTGTTTCAGGGCATCTCAGGACAGCCCCTGTCCGGGGCCGTGGGCTCGCTTTCGAAGGGCTTCGGTTTGTTCACAGACATGAGCCTGGCTGGCAGCTAAGAGCAATACCATTGAAACAGAAACCGCTTCTGGAGACTTTCACCCGCCAGGAGCACGTGCTGGGAGGGGGTGTGCCACTGCTCAAATGCGTTTTGCCAACTTGAGAAATAGGGTCAGAGAGAACATTTAATATACGTTCCCACAGAGTTTTCCACCGGAGAAGCTGTGGCCAGGGAGGCGCGTCCTGCAGCGTGCGAGAGGGTCCCAGTCAGGCCCCTCCACCATGTCGGGCCATTTGCCAAAGCCATTTCACATTTCACACGATGCCAGCGTGCAGTCACTGCTGCCCTTTCCAAATGCCTGACTTATTTTAAAATTTTCTGCAGGCCGCAGAGCTCGTAGTCAGGCTTCTGTTGCTGCGTGGGGCAGCCATGGTGCAGTGACATTCTCTGTGAACATCCCTAAATACCAGCGCGCGCTCACAGAGCCCCAGGCTCTTCTGTCCTGTTCTCTGCAAGACCTCTAGACAGCGTCCGCCGAGGCTCAGTCACAAGCCCGAGGTTGGTGCTGCTGATGTTCAGGTGTGAACGCGTCATCACTTAGAAAGGTGCTCTGGCCTTTGGGGGCTGATGTTCAGATGGAGACAGGATGCGCTTAGGTTGTCCTTTGTGGAGAGGACACACGTCGTGTTCAGCGTTGGCCAGCACGCCGTTGCGTGGGTCGCCTCCAGGTGTTGTCACAGCAGCCTGTTCTTCACTGTTGACTCAGACCATGGACGTATGTAACCAAAGCTAGCTTGAGGTCACAGCAGAAGTGATGCTGTATTGTTTAGAAATCTGGTCTAGATTCATGGGTTTCCTCCAAACCCCTTTTCTCCATGGCTGCAGGAAGGGAGCTGCTTTGCGGAGATGCCTGGTGATATCAGGCCTGCTGTTAGCTCTTCCCCGCACGACGTGTCAGCAGTAGAAGACTGTTCAGGGAGACACATTGCATTTCTTATGCTAAGTCTTTGAAATCCAGTGTGTATTTTCATTGGTGGTACGTCTCAGTTTGGGCTGGCCATGTGTCCCATGTGCAGTAGCCACGTGGCCGGTAGCCCCTCCGCTGGATAGGGCAGCTGGAGAGTGGACTCCATTGGACTGCGCTGCCTCACGTCCAGTGAGAGACAGTCCACCTGAGGTAGCACGGGAGAACTAACAGGACATCTCCAATTAAGCTGCTTAGTGAAAATTATTTATTGATTAGATTAAAACGGTCTGATGTTAGTGGAAGCCTTTGAATAAGTGTGCTGTAACTTCTCATCTTGAACTCTTCAGGACGTCAAGCTAAGTCTGTTTTCCTGTGTTGAACACCAACGGTGAAAACATTGAAATCTCCCTGAAATGGTTAATCCTGAGATTACAAATAGAAATGCAACTCTGTTTCTACAAATCTGGGATTTGCTGGGCCGGGATACCAGTTGGTCTTTAACTATGTTACATAATTTGCCCTCATTAGGAAGGTGAAATGTGTGACTGATGATGATAAACTATTTTGTGGCTGATCTGCTGGGTGGCAAATAATTCTTGCATATTTACCTGGCACGTTGTATGCACTTGGGTGGGACGAGTTCAAGGCCAAGTTCTTTTTCTACTCTTCTCCCCCTGCAGTTTCTCCTTTCGTACAGTTTCTTCATGGGCATTTTATCGACAGAAACTTCTGTGAGGGAGAATTATGGTTTAGTGCCCAGACTGTCCCCTTAGAACCATGGCTTCTGTTTCTGTTTTTCCTTTATCTGACTTACTGGTCAAAGTGCGGCCAGCATTTGTCCGGCAAGGATCCCGCGGGGACGCTCTGCCCACTGACCGTCCCCCGCGCGCCGCCCCCGCGCGTGTGCTCTCGGGCGTCTGTTTCCTCCACGTCTGTCATTGGGGAGCAGCCCTCAATTTTCGGTCATCGACCTGTAGAGAAGAGTTTCTAGACCCTCTGAAAAGTGGCATGTCCTTTGACTGAATGACGTGTACCGCGCTTTAGCGTTCATGGTTAGACTGCACATTTTCTGTTTTCTAGCAGCTTGAAATTTTGAACTCAGGAAACAATGAGGCTTCGAGAGCTCAGAGCGGTAGCCCTCATTTCCCTCTGTTACCTCTCATCTTTCTTTTTAACTTGCTCAGTTCTCTAGAACAGGGATCCCCAAATCCTGAGCCACAGACGGTCCGTGGCCTGTCAGACGAGACACACAGCAGGAGGGGAGCAGCGGGCCAGGGAAGGTCCATCTGCGTCCACAGCCGCTCCCCAGTGCCGTGTCACCGCCTCAGCTCCGCCTGGGATCACCAGGTGTTACATTCTCAGAGGAGCACCGGTCCCTGGTGCCACAAAGGTCGGGACCGCCGCCCTAGAGGAGTTGAAAACGCCAGCATTTAAAGTACATCCATGTCTGTGCAAGGATTTTCCTTTTTAGAAGCCCGCTGAGCGGCACCCGGCGGGTTGCAGAGTCCAGGGAGGGCGGGCAGAGCATTTCTGTAGCAGCTTCTTTGTTGGGAAGTTGACAGAGGACATCGTCCAGTTTTCTCCAGGCTTTTTTTTTTTATTTTTAGTTTTTTCTCTTTTCCTTTCTTAAGGTTCACTGCACAACAGTCTGCACTCACATGGGTTTGTTGAGATCCCCGTGTTTCAGGCAAGGACGTGAGAAGCGTCTGGGTCGCAGGGAGACTGGGACTGGCCGCTTGTCTGCCCGGCGCTCTGGGACCCCAGCCAGTTTCCTTCCTTTCACTCAGTGCGCGTGCGCCAGTGAGCCTGCGCTCAGGCCCTCACGCTGTGCCTCTCAGCGCCCCTTCTGTGTGCGGGTGCGGGTGCGGGGGGCGGGTGTGGGGGGCAGGGGGTGGGAGGTCGGAGGAATGCCACACACGGCTCCTGGGACACTGCGTGGCTGGCGCAATGTGGAAGTGCCCTGAATCCCACTGCAGCTGTGGCTCAGGTGCTGTGTCTTCCCGGCGCCTGTGCAGGACCTTTACTGACGGGTCAGTGTCTGAGCTGTGCCCGCAGGCGAGGCCAGCGCAACGCCCTCCTCTGGCCGGACCTGACAGTTTACTTGATCCTAATTGATAATGTGCCTGATCTCCTGGAACTTTTACTGGGCTTTGCCTGCATAATCTAGTGCTCTCTGAGAATAATGCTCATTTTTAGTGTTCACACAGTGTGCAGGACAGTGGATGACTCGGTAGGGTTTCTTTCTGTCTATTTCTGGGTGGAGTGAAATGTGAGATCAGTAGCAGTTAAAAGACAGGCGGGAGAAGGGGCGGCCTCTTCACAGGCTGCGGCACCTCCTTGAGCAGTAGAGCGAAGTCCAGCATTTGGGGTTCCGCTGAACTCTCGGGCTCCAGACCCGAATCTCATCGAGGAGGACTCAGTTTCAGGGAGACACAGAGAGAAACGCAACAGAATTTTAGGTATCATGTAGCCGGTGACTGTGGCGGATTGAGAACTTGCTGCGTTGCATGCAGTTTCCTAAATGGTTTCCACGTTATCTAACTGAACTCTGAGGAATCAGTGGGAGTTGGTGGTTCTGAGGGAAGGCGTGTTGTGGGGTGTCCTGTGCTCTGCGGGGTGTCCAGCCCTGGCCCCTACCAGCCAGGTGCCGGCACCACAGTCCCTCCCAGTCACAGCAGACATGTCCCCAGACATTGACACATGTCCCCACGTGTGGGGAGGGGGCAGCCCAATTGGGAGCCTGTGGCCCAAAGTAGAAAAGGGCAGGGGACACAGGCTGGCGATGCTGCCAGCAGCCTGTGCTCTGTGGCCCAGCAAAGCACGCGGTGACTTACGGAGGCTGAGGTCAGATCTGTAAGACCGGACTTTCTTCAAGCGTCCCCAGTGGGGCTGCAGTGTGCCCTTCAGTCATCAGTCTGGTTTGCTCTTTCATGACATTTGGGAACCGAATAAACTGAAACAAACGAAAGAGGCACAGCAAGCCGCTGTCATCTGCCCTGCGTGTCGGACGCCTCCCCGGACGCGGCCGAGTTCATCCCCTTTGGGAGGCACATCACCGAAGGACAAGCGAGCAGCTCTGCCTCCGAGCGCTCTTCTGGTTCCCGATGCACCTGGAGGCTCCGTCTCAGCCCGGGTGACAGCAGAGGCCGGCCGGGGACCAGCAGCAGCGCCGCGCAGGCAGCGCCACCTGGCGGGCGCGGGCGGCGGGGCGGGGGACGAGACCCTCCGCCTGCAGCGGCGCCTGTCTTCCCCGGGACCCCGTCCTCCCGGGTGTCATCGGCCCGCGGGGAGCAACTGCGTTGGCTTGGGGGACCTGTGCTGGCGGGCTGTCCCGCTCCTCAGTGAGGGGACCCCAGACGGCGCAAGACAGACTGCGCCCGCGGGCCCCCTGCCCAGACTTGCCGTGGCCCCTTGCCCGTAGCCGGGGCGAGGTGTAGAAGAGGGCCGAGGGCTCAGCACTCCCCGGACTTGGAGACATGGCGCGAACCGGCAGGGCAGAAGGGGATGTCAGGGACCAGCCCGGTCCCTCAGGCTCAAGTCCCCAGAGCTCACAGAGCGGCGTCCTGGGAGGCGAGCGCCCCCGCTGCCGCCTGGAGCCCAGCGTCCGCGGGAAGGAGGGCCGCCCGCCCACCCGCCGCTCCGCCCGCAGCCCCCAGCCCCGCTGCTCGCGGAGCCTCGTGGAATGTGGGGCCAGCGGGGTCTATGTCCCAGAGCACAGCAGAGCCTCTCTGTGGTCTCCCAGGGTGCTGAGCTCAGGTATCTGCAAAAGGCTCTTGATAAATAAGTGACTGTCAGTCATTACCTGTCACACCTTATTGCTTGAAAATGGGGGCGGGGGAAAGAGAGAGGAGCGATGCCGGGGCGCCTGCTGCACCGTCAGGGCCCGCCCGAGCCTGGGGCTCGGTGCTGGCTCGGTGCTGGCTCATGCCGCACTCTTAGTGCCTGGCTGAAGTTAATCTTGTGATCTTGATACCATGTTACCAGAAACGGAGAAATACCACGTGACAGAATTCAGTTTGCGTCTTCAATGCGATAGAATTTGGTAGGGACACAGATTTACAGTGGAGCAATTTTCAGAGGGAAGTGTTTGATGTCAGTCACTTTCCTCAGCTTTTCGCTTACGTAAGTCACGCGTGAAGCAGTGCTGTTTACTGGGCACGTTGCTGGCATCATCTCATGTAAGTTTCCCAACACCTTTTACAGACAGGAACGTTTTCTGTTACACAGGTGAGAAACGTGTGAAGAGAAATATAACACAGTTGGTAAATTGCAGAATAAAAGGTAAACGTAAACTTGACCTGTACATTTGAGCATTACTCTATACGTTCTTTATAGAAAAACTGGTAGAATGATTAAGAGATTAAGGTAAGCCAAGGGAAAAACTCATCTACATCTTCTGTCAGAAAGAATCAGTTATTTTTTAGATTCTTATTTTATTCATGTTTTCTATACATAGATTATGTAAATTGGGGAAGAACATACATACCGTTTTGTAATTTTTAACTTAACATTTGTATTGTAAATACATTTCCATGTTTCTTTTTTTCTAATGCATTATTTATAACATTCAATTTCTGCCTCAAGCGTGATTCAGATAATCTGTAGGATCTCCACCTTTCTCTGATACGTGCAGTGTTTGAAGGAATGCCGCAGGGGGATCTTTGCATGCGTCTTTTCACAGCGTCTGTTCCCGGGGTGGGTTGGAGACCCGGGTAGGTGCGCAGCACATTCATGTTTGAAAGGGTGAGCGCACTTTTAGTACTTTCGGTAATTATTGCATTCATGAACTTTGTCCCAATTCGTACTAATCATTTTCAGTAACCTAACATATTTACTAGGTGTCAAGGCTGTGCCAGGAGCTGTCCAAGGTGCTACCTCCAGTTACGTGCACAGAATATTTTGCTCTTCTAAAAGTTTGCATTTTAAACTATCTCAAAATTATGGGAAACTTGAAAGAAGAAATTTATCTCAAGATTCTGTCATTGTCATGGTTGCAAATATTTGTTTATCCAAGTATTTTTGTTTATTCTGGAAGAGGGGAGGGGGCAGACTCTTATTGAAACCATAAAAATGCCTAAGTTGTCATGAAAACTGATGGGACTTGGTAAAGAAACTTTGTTTGCTACTTGATCATTGTGATGAGTAGCTGAGCTGACAAGGCCAGTCAGCGTGTGCTGTATTTTCTCCAGAATGCTCGCTCGTGCCACCAGGGCTGCAATCTACCTGAAGGTTTGATTGTTAAGAGGTGCGTGGTAGTTCGCATGACTAGAATTTAAATGTGAGCATTAATGAGATTGCCGAGGTTAATATCTGCGAAAGCATCCCTTCAACTTCTAATTATTATAGGTGTCGTCACGCTTATGTTCTTCTGACAGCTCATTAGTTTATAATTTGTATGAAGATTTTCTCACAGGATGTTTTCACTGAATTCTGAGGGGTTCGTAGGAGCTACCAGAGAAAGAGCGTTTGATTTCCGATTGCAGAATTAGAGCGAAGTGGAGGGTGGGAATAGAGAAGTGGTGACAAGGGCTTCTTCATGAGCAGCAGGAAGTAGAGGGTTTTGCTAACTGACTGACTGTAAGCCAGATGTAGACAAAGGCCGTGTGCTCTAACTCAGAGCATAGGGTCACTGGGTAAGGTCGAGACATAAATGCCACACGGCAAGGGATGTTGTGTGGCTGCCTCATGATCCAGTTTAATAATATCCAACGTGAAAATGAATGTTTCAGAAGGTAGATTAATTATAAAGAAAACCAGCTCTTTCGGAAATGAGGAGCATGTTAAAGAACAACACTTAGCTTTTGGTGAGAGCATCCTGGAGCTTTAGCTCCGGGGCCAGCCCTGTGGGTCGCGGCCGAGAGCAGGTGGACCCGCCCGTGCCAGCGTGGCGTCGCCTGTCCTCCCGCGCAGGAGCTCCCTCGGCCTGTCGACTGTGCCACAGCTGCTGCGCCTGCGTAGTCTCCACGTACTTGGGCGGAGGTGCTGTAAAGCTCTTGAGTAAGCTCTCAGATGTGATTACTTTAACGTATCGCACACAAGGGTTCATTTTGTCATCTTCATCGAACCTTTACGAAAAGAAACTCTAGGCATGAAACCTGACCTGTTGCCCTTCTGAATTTTGATTTATTTTAAATTGTCTAGGTAACCAAAGATTTCTCATTTATTAACTCGATCTGATGTTATTGTAGGATCTTAAAGTCACTTAAGGACCTTGGGAATTACATTACGTGTTGCTCGAGGAAGCAGTGCCATCAATGTCGACGTGAAAACTTGCCAGAGAGATGGCCGCTAAGCATGGAAAAAGGCCCTCGACAAAGGCCACTGAGAAATGCAGGTCATACGCACACCGGCGTGGCTGTGGTACCTGAAATGCACGGACGAGGACAGGTGTTGGTGCGACGTGGAGAAATCGCAACCCTCAGACGTTGCTGCTGGAGTGTGGGCTGGGGTAGTCACTATGGGACATGGCTCGCAGTCCCCAAAGCGTCAGACGCAGTCACCGAAGGAACAGCGGTCCATTCCTACGTAGGCCCCCAAGGGGAATAAAGACAAACACCCACGCACAAGCTTGCACACAAGTGTGCACAGTAGTGTTATTCGTAATAGCCAAATAGCGGGAACCGTCCCAGTGTCTATCAAGGGGAGAGTGGGTGACAACAGTGTGGGTTTCGACACAATGGAATGTTGTCCAGCAGCAGAAAGGGCAAGGGGTGAACCTGGACAGCAGGGCAGTCGGAAGAAACCGGACGCATGTTTTCCTTCGCTTACATGGAAGGGCCAGAGTCACGGGGAGTAGGGTCGTGGTTTTCAGGATGGGGGACAAAGGGGAGCACCTGCCCTGGCTGTGGGTGTCTTTCCGGAGTGAGGTCACTGTTCCGAAAGCGACTGTGGGGATGGGAGCTCGCACCTGTCAATGTGCTGAAACCAGATGCACGTTCAATGAGTGAGTGTCATAATCAGAAAGTAATTTCTTACCAAAGCGCTTAAAAACGTGTCACTCAGGATTTGGATAGGTAACATGATTTACGACTTGTTTGCCAAAAAGCTGGATCTTCTCAGTTACAAGATGGCACTTCCTGTGCTGCCTCCCTGTAACCCCGCCCAGCTCAGGGTGTTGAGAAAACAAAATCCTTCTTTCCTTAAAATTTGCCTTAAAGAACACCTCCCACCTTAAGTCCGTCTAAGGACAGCTTAGGTCCACACGTGCTTCTGGTCCGCAGGTCACTGATACTGTGTGCAGATGGTGGGCGGGTTTGTCTCCACAGGGGGCGCATGGTGGGGTGACTCGGGCTGAAACTCCAGGTCGCTGGTACTCACAATATGACACCGTCTCACATCGTAACCTCTTTCTTCAGGCAGGACTGTTGGAAGCTTCTTCCGGTTAAGGACAGTTAGTTCTGTGTGTTGCTTTCTGAGCTCACCTGTCCTGTGGGTCCTCGTCCCGCGGGGCGTCTGAGTTTTCATGCTGAGCAGAAGTGCAGTAGGTCTCGCTACCCCGGGTGTGTCCTCCACCTCTCGCTGTTCTCAGGTAGACTGGACAGTGTCCCCACTTCAGGAAGCCATCTCCAGGCCACGCATGTCCTGGGTGCCCACCTCGCCTGCTCTGGCCAGCCCCTGCGCTGGTCCAGCTCTGATGCCTCCTGGGGACCGAGGGCGGGCACGCCACGTGACTCCCTTGAGCCTCAGCATTCCCGTCTGCAGGGCAGCCACAGCAGTGGCACTTGTCCCCTGGGGAGCTTGTGTGACTGGTGACCCGGTGCACGCGGCACCGTCAGACCCGCGCTCGGCACACGGCGGTCCCGCAGTGCACATGGTGCCGGCCACTGCTGTCTCACACCTGGGGACCGGAGGGCGTCGTGTGCTCGCTCCTCCTGCTCCCACCTGACTCTCCCCTCTGGGGACAGAGAGTCTGCGCTGGACCCTGGGAGGCAGCCGCGTGCCGTGTGCCCAGGGACAAGCTCCTGCGGGTTGTCATGAGGCGCCAGGCGCTGCCTCTGCAGAAAGAACACCACCCATGAACGAGGGCCACCTGCGTGCTGAGGCGGTGACGGCCAGGGGCGTAGGAGACGAGTCTGCTGCAAAGTGACGTTCTCTCCAGAGAAATAGATGCCCTAGGGGTGTTTGCCATGTGAGGGTCTCCGGGTCTCAAGACCTGTCCCTGTGGGTGCAGGCCCGGCCTTCGCTGTCCTCTGCAGCCCCGAGGTGGTCCCCGCGTGCTGCTAGTGCCCCTGTGTCTGCAGCCGTCTCCGAGGCCCTCGGGGCTCGGTGCAGGCTGCCGCCTTAGGAAGCGTCGTCAGGGGACCGTGTCCCTCGCTCCTGTTTCTGTGCAGCTCCCTGAAGCGGGGGCCGTCTGTGGGAGGCGAGCTGCTGCCCGCCGTCCTGGGGCCCCGGGTTGGGGCCTGCCAGGCCAAATCGTCTGGGGACACGGCACAGGCTCCACATGGAGAGACGGGCCCCTCGAAACGCAGCCCCGATGGCCCCGCGGGAAGCCCGTATGGGCGGAGCCCGGGGCACTTGTGTTCCGGCTTCTCCTGCATCCTCGCGCCCGGGGCTGTGTCCTCACTGCTCGCGAGTCGATGGGGGGACCGCGAAGGTGAGGCTGGGTCACGTGTGAAGTGGTGGTCCGGCTCCCGGAGCACATGGGGCACTGTTCCCTGTGGGGTGGCGCTTGGCTCCAGAGTCCCTGTGGAGGAGAGTGCTGGACGCACGCAGCGGTCCTCTGGCACTTAGTGGCTTCGCACGTGTCCCCGACGCAGCATTGTTCGAGCCCTTCCGCCTGCGTCGTAGGAGGGCGCTTCCCGGGATTCCCAAGGGAGCGCTTTAAACCACAGCACAGAGAGCCGGTGGGGGGGGAGGGTCTGGCCGGCTTTACGCAGGGACCTTGGGCCACCAGAGCTTTGTCAGCCAGTGTCCTCGCATGCAAAGACGGGCGGGTGGACGAGGTGTCGAGGCCCCCTGGGGCCGGCCTTCTCTGTCTCCACGAAGCTCAGTGTCGTGGTCAACGACAGAAACATGCAAATGCTTCAGTCCTGCAACCCCTCCCCCCGGGCGGGGCTGCTTTGCTGTCGGGCACTTCTGAGGGCGGGGCTTCTTGTCCACGGCCCACTGCGCTGAGCGCGGGCTGCCACCTTACATGCAAAGGCCGTTCTTCGGAAGGACAGTGCTTCTGTCTGTCACGACACAGGTGCTGAAGCGTGCCGCGCGCGCCGTCCTGGT
The DNA here is from genome assembly GCF_902729225.1 of Pteropus medius. Lineage (NCBI taxonomy): Eukaryota > Metazoa > Chordata > Mammalia > Chiroptera > Pteropodidae > Pteropus > Pteropus medius. The sequence continues at coordinate 13,794,655 of NW_024347788.1, read as the reverse complement.
CGTGTGCAGACCTCCGCTGAGGAGGACGGGCAGGACTGGGTGACGTGCGTTTAGCTACTAAGCCGCCATTATCGCACGAGGTTTCATTTCTCGTCTACTTAGTGTTTGGGTTACTGAGCATCATTTAAGTGATCCATAAAAACGTAAATGAAAGCAGCATAAACAAGTGTCCCCGGTCTTCCACTGGCCATTGAGTGGGGACAGCTTGAATCGTGCCGCATCTGTCCTTGTCACTCTCGATCATCTTAATGGGTAAGATAACCGAACTCTTCCGCGTGGTCGTCAGGGGAAGGTCGGCAGATATTTACAAAGCGCTTGAAGTCTGCACAGTTCTTCAGTTTTCTGCCGTGATCACGGCTGCGCTGAAGTGGCCTGAGGTGTCACGGTCCCCAGCTGAGCGTGTGTCGTGCAGGTCTCATTCTGGTCAGCAGGAGGGCTCTCTGGAAGGGTCCAGGAGAGAAGGTCAGAGACCTGGTCTGCTGTCTCCTGACACCAGCACCACGCCCCGCACACTCTCGTGCACAGCACTCAGGGTTGGCCTGGTGGGCACCTCGCCTCAGCCCCAGTGCTGCGTGCACAAGGCGGTCACTTCCCAGAACCTTGAGGAGACAGCAGCTGCCTCACAGCATTGTCAGAATATAAAGCCACGCGCGTGACGAGCACAAGGTCCCCTCAGAGATGTGAATTTCCCTGTGCAGCCACCACTGTGGGGCAGGTCAGGTGACCGATGTGGGGAAACTGCAGGGGGAATTCAACGGAGCAGAGACTTCTTACAGCATATCTGTGACGCTTCATAAAATGAAATTATAATGAAGTCCAAGGCATATTTGAGAACAAAACATTCTTCAAAGGCGGAACTTGATTAATTTTCCTGAAAGTTGGCAGTTTGTCAAGGGAAAATGTTTTAGGATAACTGTCCGGCCTTATTTGTTTGTTTGTTTTTGTTTGTTTTTGTTCTTTGTGTTTTCTCGTTTATGTGTTTCTTTGTTTGTTTTGTTCTGTCTAATCCATTCTCAGGGATCCTGGCTGACTCCAGGGCTTCCGCAGGTGGGTGCATGAGGGAGCCTGCTCGTCCTTGACAGGCGTCCCGTGGGTCCCTGAGGGCACCCGTGGCCCAGACGCTCCCGGGGCCCTGGCACTTCTTCTTGTGCTTCCCTCTCAGACGCTGATCTTGGTGGGATAAAACCTAAGTGAAGAAGACCCTCGTCGGGGGACGGCAGGTGGCCACTGGCAGCTCGGGGCAGGGCGGGACATGCTGGCCCCCACGTTCTGGTCTCCGGGTGGGTCCTGGAGGCTGCCGGTAAGGTGAGGTCGGTTCCACCTAGACCCTCCAGGCCTCCGTTCACTGGCTTCCTAGTCGTTATCTAGTCTTAATGCTGCGGCAACTAGCGTCCCACTTAGGGGGAGTGACACACGACAGAGGCAGGCGGGGTTGTGCTGCAGCAGCAGGAGCGGCCGCTTAGGTGACCCGAGCAGGAGGTCGCGTGTCCGTCGGCTCCCCACGTGGTCAGACGCTGCGGTAGATAATTTGCAGATGTGGCCTCGTTTAACCACGTCCCGAAACGGGACGCCCCGCGTGAGCGAACACCCGGTGAGTCAGGCTCCTCCGCTCTGGTCCCCCGTCTCTGCCAGCCATGTGTCGTCATGGCACTCCCTGCTGCACATGCCCTGTCCTTCTGAGTCTCCTCTGCCACCCGCCCTGCTGGGCTGACGGACGGGAGGCTGGCTGTGCTGGGCGACGTGGCCTCACGCATGTCTGCACGTTCCCGATGGTTTTCTGAAGGACTGTGGAGGCCTGGGTGACAAGTCCCGCCCTTGGCGGCTGGCTCTGCAGACCCACAGAGATTTCGTTGGGGGTGTGTCCCCACCACGCTCCCCCTCACTTCCGTGAGGTTCAGTCCCTCTGACCATGCTGGAGGGAGCAAAGCTGCTGCCCAGCCTGCCGGCCACCCCGGCGTCCCCTGCTGCCCGCCTCCCAGCGTTTCTCGTTGGACTACTGGCTCTCGTGGTTGCCCTGGAAACTCACCCAGCCAACGACCAGGACGCAGCGCCGTCTGCCGTGTCGTGGGCTCCTGGTCCTGCTGTCGCCTGCGGCTCCCATTCTCTCCCTCCAAAGCTGCCGTCAGCCTGTCAGGCGGGAGATGGGAGTCAGTCCCCGTCCACGACAAGCCCTGCTTCCCTTCGCAGACACAGTTGCTCGTATAACGGACCCAGTGTACTTTACTTGGGAGTGGTGTCCGTAGGCCGGCTTCCAGCGCGGGGTGCGGGCACGGTAAGCAGACCCTCTTCATGCTTTAGCTGCTGTTTGCAACTCTCCTGCGATTCTGTTTCATCCGCGTAGTCCGCGGTGAACCTAGTGTATGTCGGAGGCATCGGTCCTTGTCTGCGGCTGCAGTGGGACTCGTCAGAAGAACCTTTGGTCCTTGACACAGTGGCCAGATTCGGGGACTTTCCGTACGTGAGCTGGCGCCCAGACGTTGTGTTAGCAGGAACCTTCCAGAGCTTTGAGAGCTGCTTTGCTGGTTGACGCAGACTCGCCGCACTTTTACCTGTGGTCTTCACAGTTTCACCTCTTGGTTCTGAATTTTGTGGCTTTTACATGAAATACATTTTCTCTCTCTAAATATTCTTATCTACTTGGTGCTCTTTAGTATTCAGACCAAAAAATGGCTACTAAATGACCCTTGAGTGCATAATAGAACCTTAAAAATAGGTATATTTAACAAGAATGTAGGCAAGAGAGTAAGAAGTACGAATTGGTAGTTACAGAACAGCCATGGGATGTAAAGTACAGCATAGGGCAGCGGTCCCCGACCTTTGCGGCACCAGGGACCGGTGCTCCTATGAGAATCTAACGCCCGATGACCTGAGGTGGAGCAGAGGCGGTGACTCCAGCGCTGGGGAGCGGCCGCAGATACAGACGAAGCTTCGCTCGCCCGCCCGCTGCTCATTTCCTGCTGTGCGGCCTGGTTCCTAACGGGCCACAGACAGGTACCGTCCCCGCCCGCGGGGATTGGGGACCCCTGGCATAGAGAATATAGCCAGTAATATTGAAAAGTATGTATGGTGTCATTTGAGTACTAGATTTATTGGGGTGATCACTTCATAAGTTAAGTAAATGTCTAATCACTGTTTTGTGTACTGAAACTAATGTAATGTTGTCTACCAATTGTAATTGAAAAATAAAAATATACTTTTTAAACAAGTGACAAAGATGGTAGAAGTAACAGAACAAGATTTAAAGAAAACTCTTACAAGTACACTTAAGGTCGTAAAGAAAATGTGAATATAACGAGAAGCAGAGTATACGAAGAAGAACCAAATGGAACGTCTAAAGATGGGAAATGCATCTGGAATAAAATATCAGATTAGGCACCGTAGAAAAAATAAGTCTGTCCCAACTTAAACATAGAGAAAAAAGGCTTAAAAGTTAATAGAGCCTAAGCGACATAGAGACCAATATCAAGCACGTTGAGATAGGTATGGTTGGAATTACAGAGGGAGGGAGGGGGAAAATAAAAATAAAATAAGAATATAGATTTTGGCTCCAGGGTCACTGTGGAACCTGGAAACATCAATATCTACACACCGAAGCTCTGAGAGTCTCAGCAGAATGTAATTCCTCATTCTTTCCTTCAGAGCTCTGGCTGGCGCTCAGCCTAAACCCTTTATTACCTGCCTGACTTCATTTCCTTCACTGTTCGTTTTACATGAAGCCCAGAAATGTGGTTTTTTCTTCTTAATTTAAGAGTTCTTTGGGAACACAATAGATCGTCAAGAAATTCCTTACAAATCTCTCTTTTTTTCAGCCTTGACCTGGCTTGACTCTCTGTAGCATTGGAATTCACGAGGCCTTCTTGAAGCTGACGTCCAGGCCGCGAGTGTCCCCTCTTCTTCCTGGCCCTCAGAGACCGCTGTGCCTGGGGCTCTGCCCTCTTTGATCTTGAGGTCTCACTGTGTGTTTCACCTGCCAGGGCTTTGCGATGTCACTTAGGCTCTGCCATGATCATGCATCAGCCCCACCCTCCTGGGGCCTGGGCTGGGCTACTGGGCTTGCTCGCCAGGGACCATCAGCTGGTTGCCTTATGCTGCCCCCTCACCATCACCCGGCTCCAGCCCCTGGAGTTGTCCTGGGTTTTTCTTTTCCTTGTCCAAATGCCCCCACACGCTCTCTGGCTCCGGCTCCGACTGGCCTGTCTCCGCTGCACCGCCTTCGCCGCCCGCCTCCGAGCTCGGCGCTCTCGGCGTCCCGTTGCAGGGGCCACGACGCCCTCAGGGCCTGTCCTCGCTTGTCCCTGTCACAGCAGGCCACAGCAGAAAGCGCCCCTCACTCCAGATCAGGGACTCTAACCAGATCCAGGGGCACTCATGAGTCTTCTGGGCTCTCACGGAAGGCTGGTCGCTCCCGCCCCTCCGTGCCCGCCCACTCCTCGCCCCCAGCGCCGCATCTCGGCCCCAGTGCTGGCTGTGGCCTCCCGTCCCTGGGCCTCAGTTCTTTTCCTCCATTTCTTTGCTCCCACAGGACCGCTGACTCGGCCACATCTGTCCCGACAGTGTCTTTGTCCTCCATGTCTGGGGCTGCACCTGTAGCTGGTGGGGGTCAGAGTTCACGTGTGTGCCACTGACGTCCTTGGTTAGGATGACACGGCGCAGTGTGGTGAGGCCTGTGACTACGTGGGAACGGGCCGGTCCCGGGACGTGTCACAACACGCGTGGTCTCTACCTGCGACATCAGACAGCTGCTGATGCCTACACTGCGCTTTGTTTGAAGTTCCAAGTGCAGTTGGATCGTCTGATAGGTGACAGTGCTGTTGTCCTTCAGGGCTCAGAAGTTGAGGCCTGCCAGGGTGCCTGCTGATTTGGGAATCTTTTATGATTCCCTTCCAAGGTGCTCTTGTCGTTTTAAAAACTTTTTTGCCAATTATTTTTCTAAAGCTTCTAAAAGTAACTGAAATATAACTTACACATAGTAAAACATAGGTTTAAATGTACAGTTGGCTGAGTTTCGAGGGGCGTATTCACCACGTCACCAGAGATCCCTCGCTTCGCTTCCAGCCCATCCCCCGCCCGCAGGCAGGCGTGGCGCTCAGCCCATCCCCACACGGGCGGAGGTTTGGTATAAGCGGGTCACCCCCTGGGGGAGTCTGTGGCAATGCGGTCGCCGGTGTTGGTGGCCATTCCTCACTCCTGAGCGATATTCCTGTTTTCACGTGTTACGTTTGTGTCCGTCGCTACGTGGGTGCCCAGTCAACCAGCAGGGCAGTTACCCCCAGGTGTTTGTGTGGGATTGTCTTGGACCCTCCCCGACCCCATGCTGCAGCCCCTGCTCCTCGCATGTCCCCAGGACTTTGCAGGTGGCGCGTGTTTCTTCTGGTCCCCTCTCAGGGTTTCTTCTCCCCGTGCTAATTCCAGATGTGCACCCTCCTTTCGATGCTCTGTTTTATTTGACCGTCGCAGCCACAGTGAGCTGTAACGGGCATAGCACATGCGTAAGCGAAAGCTTTGTGACGTGATGCTTTGATGCACGTGCTGCGATGCGACCGCCACAGGGTTGGTTATCCCGTGCGGCACCTCACAGAATGCCCTGTGTGTATGGCGGGGACAGTCACGATCTGCTCTCCCAGCAGCTTTCAGAAACAGCTCAGTGGTGCTCACTGTCGTCCCCGTGCCGTGCGTCGGACCCCAGGACCTTGACCACTTCGGCTGGGCGTTTGCGCCCTCTGACCAACGTCTCCCCATCCCTGCCGCCCAGCCCTTGGCGCTTTCTTCCTGGAAGTTCCTGAAAGTTGCTCATAGAGGCTGTGACTACACACTCATAAGCCTCTCAGGAATATCTATATTTTAATGTAGCCATAGCCAAAGGAGTGATTCTCTAAATATGTGTTTTGTATTGAAATCACCACAGCTACAGTGCCAATAGTCTTTATTACCAGAGCCTTTCGGAAGTCGGTAGAAATTATTTAAACCTCCTTACGATGCTTTTTAATAATAGTTTGTCTCTGTAAGTTTTCTAAAGGACTAAGTTCTTCAAGGACATGATCCTAACTTATCTCCTAACACCTGTGCTACCTTTCAGTGCAGGGCAGGTGTGCCTGAGTTTGGGATGGATGTACCCCTGCCTTTAAGATGCATTTACACACCTGGGATGGATCTCTCATTGTGAGAGACAGCACGCTCTGTCACCAGTGGCAATGGGGTGTTAAAGAGAGCCTTGGCAGTCACAGCTCAGACAAGTTCAGTTTGAGGTGGCAAAGCAAGTCTCAAAAGTGTAATTCAAGTTCAATATAACAGCAGACTAAAAAAGCCAGTCTATTTAAGTTCATAGCGTACCAGCTTATACTGCATTTCAGTGCGTTTTGCTTTAATGTCTTAGGAAATAGAATGTCTGAAGCAGATCAGACGATGGTGTGGTCGGTTTCACGTGGATTGTGTCATATATTTAGTACCTGAAATCGGTATGTGTTATCTTACCTGCGAAGGTGTTGAGATAGATTCTAATGCTGTTTTGCTCAGTGTAAAAATCTCAGGCAATAAACATGTCTGAAAATGATTGAATAAATGAAGAGGAATACACAAAATTAAAATGAAGTTTTTTATTGCCTTAGATGCACGTTTTTTTGGTTAATATGAAGACCAGCTTTAACGGTGTAAGCTGTTTGGTGTGAGGTAGTGGTGGTTTGGGTTGCAGGCGTGTGAGGTAGTGTTATTTTTGTGAGACATTAGATGTTTGATTTTAAGAAGTTAAGATCCATCTGCAATTGTTTGAAACTTCTTTTATCAATTAAATTTTATAGCAATTTTGTAATTAAATATTTTTACCTCTTCGAAGATGTTTCAAACTAATAATGTTTTATGTCGCACAGAGAAAACCAAGTCTAATTATAATTTATTAAGCCGTTTTTCTTTTGCAGTTTTCAGGTGGAGTTTAGGGTTTCTAGTGTGTATGTGCATAGTTCTTTCAGACGCAGCCTGTAACACGCTGACCATGCACTGTTTCCCTCACTGAAATAACCCCTTTCCCCCTAAAGGCAGTGGCTGAGACCCATGTCTAAGTTCCCAAATGGTCGACAGGACAGAAACCAATGTGGGAGCGACTCGGTGTTAGCTGTTCACCCACAGTAACTGCAGGCAGGACACGCTCAGACAGCTCGACGGGCTTTTCTGAGAAGGCCGGGGGGCTCTGTGTTCGCCGGCGCAGCCTTCGACGGTGCCCGGTGAGAAATCTCCAGGGGCTTTATTCTGTGGGTGGCCACAGCCCAAACAGCAACCAGCAGTCGTGGGTCTCCTGGGGCATCACCCGGAGGGCACAGGAGGCTGCGGGAAAGGTGAGAGTTTGAATCCTGCCTCCAGGCGTCCAGAGGGGTGTGGGGTAGGCCTTGGGCAGCGCCCTCAGGGGCAGGGCAGGGGCCAGCATGGTGTGGTCACATCCCCGGAACGGGCCATGGAGCTGGGGACCTGCACCCTGAGCCTCTGGGCTGCGTGGCCCTGCCCTGTGCCAGCAGAGCACCGATGCGGAGGCAGGCGCAGTGACCGATCAGCCCCTGGACTCGGGGACTGAGGCAGGCGCGGTGTCCGTTCAGCCCCTGGACTCGGGGACTGAGGCAGGCGCGGTGACCGATCAGCCCCTGGACTCGGGGACTGAGGCAGGCGCGGTGACCGATCAACCTCTTGACTAGGGGGGGCCATCGTTTTCCTTTGACCGTTATGAATCGTCACTCACCGGTCACTCCCAGAGGCCTCAGGTTGCTGTTCGGGTCATTCCTGCTGTTTGGAGGGTGTGGAGCTGTCCTCGGTGGCCAGCAGGCACTGCGGAGTGGAGGGACAGCACCCGGACCCGGGGCTGCGTCCTGGAGGGCAGCGTGAGGCCCGGCGGCCATGCGCAGGGCCCTGATGTCGGCGGTGGCCTCAGCGACAGGCGCCTGTGCGGGCCCGGAGCGAGGCCGCACTCACTAGGTTCCCTAGTGACCACGGCACCGCTCTCAGCCACCTCCCGCAGAGGTGGCTTCACAGTGCCCGGTGTGTCCAGCACGTTCTGACGACGGCCTTGACATTCGGACTCACGAGGTGGCGGCCGCGCCAGTGCGTCCCCCTCTGCCTTCGCTTCTCCAGCCTGTGCCGTCGGCATCATCTGCAGTCGCCTGGACCGGCGCGGGCGCGGGCAAATGTCACTGCGGCGCACTCGCCACCACAGACAGATTCGTGACGTGCAGCGCTTTACCCCATTTCCAGAATCTCCCTCTGGAGCCCTTCATGGACGAGGAGCGCGTCCAAAGGCGAGAGTATCCGGTGGGGACAGGAATCGGCATCAGAGTCGTTGCCGTGTTCTCCAGCGGGAGAAGGCCACACACAGAGCCGCACACGAGTGGGGACTCTCCCTCGTCGGGTGACAGTGAACTGGAAACAGGTTGGGAGTGGCGCGACCCCAGCGTGATGAGAACGGCTCCTGACTCGCTGCCCACTGAGCGCGGCTTCACGGCGAACGTCCTCGGAAGTGCCAGGCTTTCTTTGGGAGACGGATTTTTCATGTGGAAAGATCAGTCCCCATTGGTCCACGTGAAAAATGAATCGAAACACTGAAATTAGTTCGTGGAATTACAGACAAATTTAAAAATGCCGTTTAAATACCTAGAAATTCTAGATAGCTTTTCCATTTTTCTTTTTGGTTTTTCTTTTTTAAAAACGGAAAGTAATATATGTTATGCCATCGAATAATATAGAAAATTGAAAGCAGAGAGATGTTCATCAGTACTCCCGTCACTCAGACATGACCGTCACTAAAACCAGACCCACAGAGCGCAGACGTTAGAAATACTTTTACTAAATAAGATCCCATTCAATGTCATCTTTTTTCATAAAAATATAAAAAGTAACTATTTGGTTTTAATAGAAGTAATAAGTTGATGTTTCTTCATCCCCTAGACATAATTCCCTAAAAGGCCATCTAAGTAAAATTAGAAAAAAAAGTTAAAAATATTAAAGAGCTTTGAAAAACGAGAGTAGTGTTTTTATATTTTCTCTTGCATTCTCTCTACCACAGGAATTTAAGCATGTGCGCGTGCACATACACACTTGTGCGTGCACACCTCTGGGTGTTCTTGGTCGAGGTCTGCAATATCTATAACGTGTGACTCCAACCCTGCCTTCTAGGCTTTTTAAATCCATTTTATGTGAAACCAGTGCTCACCACCTCTCCTTTCATTGTGGCTTTTTTGTCTTGGCTCTATCATTTTGATCTCTTGCTTGGTTAATTTTATCGTCAAGTGCTCCTTCTCAGCATGGGCCATGGGACTTTATTTTATGATTTTCTTTCTGGATGACAATGCCTGTCTTTTGTTATCATTGTCAAAGGAAAACTTGGCTGATTTTAAAATTCTGAGTCACATACTCTCTTTCTTTTAGAGATCTGAACGTTCTAATCCATTGTCCTCTAGCACCGAATATTACAGAGGCCCTTGTACCGTGGACTTTTTCACTTACCCTTTAAGGGGCTAGATTTTATTGTACAGTCAACTTCCTCTTTAATGACTGTACATGAATGCCATGTGTCCTCAACTAGCATGTTTCATGAGGACCACCTGTGGCCTTCCTCATCCTTGAAGGATGATGTAGCTGGGTATAAAAGCCTTGGACCACATTTACCTGTAGGATGTGCGAAACTGAATGTTGCTCTGGAGATGTATCACACCAAGTTCATTTCATTCTTTATGCCTGCACAATTGATAATTTTAAAGCATTTACTTAAATCTTAATTACGTAGTGAAGGTATTTCTTAGTATCGGCTATTCTATATAAATTTTATTTGGTGTATTACATATTTTTCCGGTTTTTTTTTTTTTAGTAATTAGATCAGTCCTTTATTGACTCGGGCTTCTGGAGTTCAGCCGTGCAGCTCTTGTGCGGGTGCTTCCTTGCCCACTCGCATCTGCAGTCCCGTAGAGGATCTGGGTCTAGGGGGACTCGATCCGCACGATGTCCAAGTGAGCTCTGAGCCCATCAAAAGCATGAGATGCATTGGTTTTCTTCTGTGTGTCCTCTGTAGCGAGGTACCTTGGGCTGGCACACATCAATATAGTTGTTTTAAGAGAGGGAGAGCAGGGTGCCAGAGCGGAGTGTCAGACCACGTCAGCTGGTCACGGAAGAAGAGGGTTTGCTCACAGTCGTGTCAGATTGCCAAGGGCCACCTTCCATCCAGGGGTCGACTGCCCTTCCCCACTCCTGGAGTGTGGGCCACGGCCCTGGTTCCATCAGCCGAACGTGGAGCGTCGTTCGCTCTCTGAGCCTCGCTCTCCAGCGACCTTGCAGTCCCTTCCCTCCCCTTCTGCACCGCTGCTGCCCGTTGTGGGTTCCGATGGTCTCTTCGCTCGAGACAGTTCATCCTGTTGTATTTTTGAAGTTACTTTTTTCCGGTTTGTTTCTGTTTATGTACGTTTGTTGCATTGTCTTCTCTAGCCACACCCGTTATCCTTGGTATGGATTCTTTTTCCATCCATTCACCTTTTCCTCTAACTTTTCCGGTTTTATCTCACTTCCCCTTTGATTTCAGTGTGATTATCACAAATATATGTTAGTGATTTTCTTTTAACATATGTGTTTTGATAGTTATTAGTTCTGACTTCTTGGTTTTATGATGGTGCTATTTTAATCCTTAAGTTTTTTACCTCTGGAATTTTTTGGGAGAAAGAAATTACTTTTACTATTATCTCATTTTATTATGGTCAAAGAAGGACATGTTTGGTATAGCCTCTTTCCATTATCTCTGTTCAGAGCCCGATAACTTGACGTTATTTCTACCAGAGGCCGAGCAATCGTTGGACAAAAATGTAATTTCATGTCATGTCCACGTGTTTGTTCTATTGTTGGTCATTTTTAGGCCAGTCTTCGACAATAAAATATTTAAATAATCATTGCAATTTTTGAAAATTTTTATCTATAAAATTATTTTATGATATTATCGATCAAAGTACTTTTGTTTATAAAAAACTCTAATACTTAAAATATCGAGAAAACGTGTTGAAATCTGTAACGTAAGTTATAAGAGGCAAGAATGGAAAACAACTAGACTGTTCTTAAGGATAAAACAGAAGTAACATTTGAGAACGAATTTAAGCGTCACTATTTTGCAGCTTCCAAAATCATGTTGGTGCTCTGAGTCTACCCGAGGTTTCTGAGTTTGGCAGCAAGCAATTCATCTTCTTCTGTACTTCTGTAGAGTACGACCAAACTTGAACCTCCCCCCAAGTTTGTGTCACTATTTCAAGAATAAGAAGCAAGGAAGAAATCTTGTGACTAAGACAGTCGCAGAGCAGATGTGAAGGCTGGAAGTCATGCAGGTGCCCTTGGCTTCGAGTCGGGCTGGGTTGTGGAGACACGTATGAGGGTGAACACGATGCTGTGAACGGGTACGCGACTTCCTCTGGGAGGCTCTCGTTCCCCCCAGTGCCAGCAGCGGCACTGGCTGTTGGACCCGGGCCCTCGCGTCCGTCTGTCCCAACAAGGGCCGAGCGCAGCGTGACGCGGTCGTGGCCAAGGCTGCAGACTCAGCAAGGGTGTGGCTGGGATTCGGTCCATGGCAGTTGGACCCTAGGGAGCTTTTGTTTGTCACTGCGTTTGGAAAAGGACAGTGCCACGCAAATAAGGTTTTTCTAGCTGGTTTTCAAAGAACGTTTTCAATACTTCTGCGTGGTCCCATGACCTCATGCTGTAATTAAGGCAAAAGAGGTTTTTTTTGAAACAGTCACAGTTAACATGTTTAACTAAACCCATGCTGAGAAAATTGTCTATAAGAACCGAATGACTTGCTATTAATAAAAGAATCGAGCTGTAAGAGCAGACCAGGTTTTCGTGGGGCAGCTGTTCAGTGACCGACGACTCAGCCATGGCTCGTGGAGAGACCGCTGCGCCCTGGCATCTCCATGGGGGGTCAGGAGAGTGTCTGGCCGGCCTTTCTGGACACTGGAGGTGGAAGGCTGTGGTCAGCAGTGTCCCCTGCCAGTGAAGCCCCTGTGCCGACCGTGACGTGGGGCGTGGAGCCTGAGCCCAACCACCGGTGGCAGTGCTCCCTTGATTTCTAAGTCGGTTGCCGTTGAGGACACAGCAAGATGTAAATGAGAAGCCACAAACGGTGCAGGGGTACAGAGTGCATGACAGGAACGGACATCTTGCAGGAGCTCACGGCAGGACGAGAGAAAGTTTGCCGGGGACCCTGGTCGGGGCAGGCCTGGCCTTACATGGTCCCGGGGTACACGGGCGCGGTCCCCCACAGGGTACAAGTCTGTGTACCTGCAGCTGAGAGGCCAGCGCACGGTTCGTGGCGTGTCCTGTGCCCTGGCCATGGCACCTATGCGTTTGTGCTGACCTGGAGTCCCCACTCTCTGGGGAACGCCCTGGCTCAGAATGTGTCCCTCTGCCTCTGCTTCATCCGCGTTGCAGGGGCTTCGTGAATCCGCATGGGGACACGCCAAGCTGCCTCCCCCCCAAATGGACCCACACCTCGCAGGGCTGCCCTCTGAGCCAGGGAGGGCGAGGGGGGCAGTGGTGGGAGGTGCTTTGCATAGGTGGGTGTCAGGGCGTGCGTCCCCACCGTAGCTCTGACAGTGGCTGTGGTTGGCAGTAGAGCAGACGTGAGTCACTGTATGAGCCAGGTACATACAGCGTGCGCTGCCCTTGGGGTCTCTTCCTGTGTTTAGCGCTTCTGCGGCCTCACCTTCGGTGGGCACTCGTGGCCGCCAGTTCCTGTGTAACAAACCACAGCGAAACGTAGCACTTGAAACGACAGCCACTGCTGATGATGCCGGGTCCCGAGGGTGCGCTGGCCAGCTGGGCGTTCCTCTCTGCTGTGCAGTGTGACTGGGTGGTGGTCATGGGCGCGTCAGTGGACGGCAGGTCCCCGCTCCTGCTCGCGGCCTGGCTGTCGGCTGGAGCTCCTCGGGGCCCCTCCCCGTGACCACCAGCATGACTGGGCTTTGCCAGCACCGCGGTTGTAAGTTGGACCACTGAGCTCATGGTCACCTAACAGTCTGTGAGGAAGTGACACCACAGGCCATTTAAACTTATCTCAGCCGTGTTCCGATGATCACGTGTTATTGAAAGTACTTTTTTATTTTGATGTGTTTCCCCTTCCCCTAGATTATAAATTTTCTTGTTCTAGAAATATTTTTATTTCAAATATTTTATGCCCACTTTTTATTCTTACAGTGGTGCCTGTCACAAATAAGTGCCTAGTACACGTTAGAACAGAAGTGACATGTAGGTTGTTTAGAATTGTGGCTTTATAATCTTGCGCCTGCGCTGACGTGCTGTGTGGAGTCCAGTGTCACTCACCTGTGTGTTGCCCATGCAGGTCAAGTTGTCCCATCTGCCTTCCTCCAGGAGCCTGCCCCCCACTCGGGTCCGGTGGCCTGGTCTGGCTGCTCCTTTGACCAGGGGCACAGAGAGCAGGGTGTCCTGGCACACAGCGTCCGTCTGGATTGTGCCCCGTGGAAGCCGATCAGTGCTGACACCCTTGGGAGGCAGGCCTCAGAGACTGGGCTCCTTGGGACTCTGAAAGCCCAGGGTGACCCACCGGCCGCTGGTGCCTCGTAGAGGGGAGCCCTTGGGAATGTGGTCAGCCTGGAACTGTTTTACGTGATGTACAGGAAAATGGCAGAGGGGACAGCCACGGAGGCCACTCCTGCCTTTCTGCTTGAAATGGTTTCTAACCAGCAAAGCACAGTGCTGGATGCTTGATTCGCTTACTTGGGTCAAATAACTTGAGCCCGTTGAGTGTGAACAGTATGCTTGGACTTGGAGTGTGGCGATGGCTGTCACGGCAGCAGGAGGGGACAGTGCTGGGCCTGAGGCCAGCGGCATCGTGGGCGCCCTGCCGTGGGGGTGGCATATCTCCTCGTGGTCTCAGACGCCGTTACTTTTCTGTGTGCAACGAGCAGCCGGAATGAGGAGCTCCCTCGCGTTGGAATTCGGTGTGCTTATAAAATAAGTGATTTTCACAACCGTATTAAAACCACGTGAACAGACTAAAGGGGAGAAAAATAGCGATGCTGCTCTTTGAGTCACAGGTGGAGCTCAGTTTTTCAGGGAATGTGACACACAGAATTTTCAGAATGAGATCGATGAGATTGACCAAGTTATGTGCCTGTCATTGAGAAGTTCCTTCCCATTTCAGGGTCTGTTCCCATAACTATATCCTGTGGGGTGGGCCGTGAGGAGGGGCCACCAGTCACTTGTTACATGACTGTTGAGCGCGTCTCTGAGGTTTTCACTGTGAGGACTTTATAGTCATTGTCTCTTAAATCCCTGGGGAAAAAACCCATAGTGACTACGAATGTGCAGTATCAAACATTTAAGGCTCTTTCTGCCTCTGTCATTTTGGTGTCCTCAGAGATGCAGGCATGCCCTCCGCCGTGGTGTGGCCCAGAGCACGCCCCGGTGAAGGCCGGCCCGGTCGGAAGCGTCCAGCCAGCAGGACACATTGGCTCTGCTGAGCGCCTGATGTAGGTCGCGTGTCCGGCTTCCCCTCGCTCTGTATCTGTCAGCGTGCAGTCTTGTGTTTTTCTCTCTGGTTATATAAACAGTGTCACCTTTGGGACATGCAGGACCCGTAGCAAAGGAAGACACTGTGTCCCCCACATCTCGTCACTCCGGGAGCACCACCGATGCTGCCGCCGTTCACCCACAAACAGACACGCACACAGCCGGGCACACGCATGTGCACACGCGAGCACAGGCGCGTGCATGCATTGTATGCACGCTCTTAGCACAAACTCAAGTTTGTGGCATGCATCCAGGTCGCCCACTTTTAAACATTAATCACAAATTGTAAGTGTATTAAGGAAATATTCTGCGTTCCTGTACTATATGAATTTAGCAGCTACACAGTAGTCCGTGGGCACCTGTTGTGATTGTCGTTAACTCAGCCCCCTCTTCTTGGAATTCAAGTGACTTCCAGTTTCCCGCTGTGACATGTAAGAGCATCTGAGAGCACGTCTGTGTCCCAGGTGCAGGTGCTCTGAGACCTGTGTCTGGTGTCTGCGGGGGCGGGAAGGACCTGCGACCCGGTGGTTCCCAGCAGACCGGGTGCTCCTGCCAGACACCAGGCTGCCAGCGTGGCCGGGGAGCCCCCAGGCCCCAGGGGGCTCTGCGTCAGGAGCAGACCCTGCCTTTCCTCAGGAGGCCCCGTCCCAAGCGCCCAGGCCTCTCTGGCCGCGTCCTGAGTGCCACCTCACGCAGCACGCAGCTGCTAGGAACACTTGGCCATGTGGTCTGGATGCGGCTGCGTCTTCTGTCGACACAAGGTTCTTGGAGCTCAGACGCGAAGTGGTGTTGGGGTCATCTTGAAGCATCGCCGTGGGTTCTGTTACCTCAGTGCCCTTCGGCCGGAGATGGCGCACGGAGACCACATCGATAGAGTGACCCGGCGGGGAAGCGAGACTCTTCTCCCATGGGAATGGGACCGGCCGCGTGCGCAGCTCCATCCCAGCGCAGCGTCTTCTGCAGCTGCGTCAGCCGTGGTCACCCCGTCTGCCTCACAGCTGAGACTCGATCCTCTGGGGTGGGTCCCGCCACGTGGGGCTCGCAGGGGCTCGGTCACTCGCAGCCCTGTGAGCGGCCCCGGCCCTCCAGGCTTACTCATCTCTGGGCTGAGGAGCTATGACACTTTGTTGTTTTAAATGCTGACGTGCTGTGGATTCACGAGGGCAAGTGAGCTCACACGTGTAGTACACACGTGTTTGTGGTTTCATTCACACACCCCTGGGATGCTGGCCCTTCGCGTGTTGCCCGCTGTGGGGTGCCCCCAGGGAGGCACAGGGAGAAGCCCGTCCACCAACCTCTGCACAGTCGTGGCCTTGCTGCTTGGTGACTCAGCTCTGGGGCAGTTGCACTGGGCACTGAGCTCCCGTGCCGTGGGCGGGAGGAGGGAGAGCTGGCCCGTGACGCCCCGGTCCCCGCCCGTGGCTGCTCACGGCAGCTCGGCCCCGGCCTCGTGGGATTGGATTCTAGGGCAGCAGGTGCGTGGGCTCCTCTGCTGCCCGTGCCTTTCTCCTCCCTCCCGCTTCGCCCTCTCGTTCCTTGTCCCTCCCTTCTTCCCTCCCGTACTCACGGGTTATTTCCTACGGTGCCATGTCAAGTACTGTGGGATGTTCCAAGGTAAATAGCCTGTAATCTCTGATCCGAAATAGTGGGAGAGAGAAATCATGTTTACAGGTAACTTTAATGCAGGGCCCTGTGACATGTGCTATTAACGGGAAAGTTTGCACTGAGATTTCACGGAGGGAATGGGGAGAGACAGCAGAATGACATTTTGAGTGATTGCTACATCCCAGGCCCTGTGGAGAAGGAAAAAATGCTGGCAGGATTCTCAGGCAGCATTTCTGCAGGAGATGGCAGTTAGATTTGGCTTGAAGGAGGGTTGGGTTCATTAGGAAATGTGGGGACAGCCACTTGGACCTTTAACCAGCCTAATTTGGGGGGTTTGCCTTTGCTGAGTGACCTAGTAATTTGAGTAACCGGCCCACTTAGCTCCCAGAGGTGTTTTCTAGGGGCTCGATTACGTGGACTTAGCTGTGATGTCGTAATCAGTTTCAGAAAGGCTGTTGGCATTTCTGAGACACGTCCTGTGAAAACACAGGGGAAGTGCTTGTGGTTCATTCATAATTCCAATATTCAAAGTCATTATCTTTCCCCCGGTGCCTGTCCGTACATCAGACCAAGGGATGCCCGGGTAAACCAAATAACACGAACCTACTAAGAGAAAGTAAATGTGGTGCAATCAGTACATTCACTCACATTCCCTCTGACTGGAGTGACTGCATGGCAGGCCCAAGCCTTAATCTGTGCGTATGCAGACGCGTGGGCACGGGGAATGTGTGTGACACACGGTGCCGGTTGTGTTTTCAGTGGTAAGTGAGGTTTCCTGTTTCGTTTTGTAATGTTGGGTCATTCAAAGGAATGAAAACAAACGTGGTTCTGTGGAATGACCGTAGACCTGACGTGAAGCTTCTCTCCCCTTCGGGCAAATTACTTGGTATTTCCTGACCTCAGGCCCCTGTGGAAGGCCGTAGTGCAGTGAGTTCAAGGACTCAGAAGGAAGGGCAGCAGGGCAGGGGAGGGCCCCAGACGCCCCCAGCCTCCTACTGGTCTTCAGCACCCGTCATGTGAAGGCAGAGTGACGTGCTTGGTGTAACGCACACGAGTGATGAGGACCGTCTCAGAACAGCGAGCAGAGGGACCCGAGGCCGTGAGGGTTGGTTGGCAGGTCCACGGCTTCAGGAAGCAGGACAGTTCCTGGACTGAATGAACTGTGGAGGCCCACAGTCTTCCTGCCTGACATCTGGGAACTAGCAGGATGTCGCCATAGCAACCAAGTCATGGTAGCAGGTCTGTGAGCAGCCAAATATTGTTATAGTGTCTGAGAACCGAGGCTCTGATATGTTCGTTTTTCAACATCAGTCACTGCAATTTCCCTCTGAACAGAATGGGCTCTTGCTCTACTGAAAAAGACTCGTTTCGCAGTGCTTTTAGAGCGAGTGCTATTGGTTTTATGTTTTCCAGAAGTTCAGAAGGGTCCTTTTGAGGACTTTAACTTTTATTTGGCACTTTCTGTGTAAGGAGGTCTGTGTTTAGTTTAGTGCTATGACAGCTTCGCTGTTAGGCTTGTTTTCCTGGTTTCAGGTTTAACATTTGACTACTGGGAGCTGTTCGTCATCAAGAGTGCTGAAGTCGGAGGTTTATAGTTTGCTGCAAAGCGTTTCTGGGAAGGTTCCTGTGTTTGTTTATTTTTCTTTTCCTGGTTCTGGCATATACACATACACACAGAGTAACCGACAAAAATCCATGCATAGAAATTCCCAGTGGTTGTATATGTATTCAAACACAGCATTTAAAAATTACGTGTGGCTGCATTAGCGTCTGTATTAAGTGACGGAGCTTTGTGCTTAGACAAATCTTAGGTTTTAAGTACAAACGTAAGGCTTTTTAGGCTTTTTAGGCTTGTTTTACCATTCTATAAATGTACATTTTGGATCGGAAGTATCATTAAGGTAATGTAACTCACTGTGTACTGGAAACATATTTCTGCAAATATTTATATTTTTCCATGGGACTCCATAATAACATAAAAAGTAAATAAAAATGCACAATAACTTGCCATTCCCCTGTTGGATTGCAGCCCAGGAATGATCAGATAGTGAGTGACCACCGAATTAAAAAAAAAAAAAAAGCAGAATTAACTTCTTGGCAGAAACAAATTATTTAGAACATTTGGATTTAGGGCTTGCCTTTTGTGTGTTTTTTTGCTATTGGTCAAGATTTTAAGACTCATTTGGAGACTGAGAGCATACTTTTCCCAAATAGTTAAGTTGCAACATACCCGGAAAGATTTTTCATTATCCAAAGTTTTCATTAATGCTTTTTATTTATTTTTTTAAAGAGCATTAGGATGAAATAATAACAGCGTTCTTAGTGCATGACACACAAAAATGGTTTTTTCTTCTCTAAGCGTTAAATTGCATGTGCAAAGTTAAATATTTGCCCATACAGCAGTAGATGTTGAGATGTCTCACGCTCAGAGAAACAGTCACACGTGTGTGATGCACATGTATCTCAGAGCTCTGTGTAAGGATCCGCTTTCTAAACATTGTACCAAGAATCAAATCTATGGTCAGACATTTGGTAAAGGAGACTTTTGGTAGAATTTGTTATGAGACCACTTTCTTAGGTGTCCAATTATGTGATGAAACTGTAACAATCTCAACACATAAAGTGGCTTTGTAGTATTTGGGGCTGATAAGGTCTATTTTAAGGGAAGCAAAAGAAGACGAATTCATTGTGGTCTTTAGCTTCAACTTATTAAACTGGCAAATTGGTTTCTTTTCTCATTTTAAACTACCAGGACAGTGATTTAGAATCATCCACGCTTTTCAGGTCTCCTCTTCGTACCCTAAGTGTTAATGTGACGAAGGACCCAGGTTCTCTATCTGTGACTGTGTTAGGGCTTCATCTAGTTGAATGTTCAAGTGAGATAATATGTTTTTCCATTTAAATTCTGTAAATAACAGATTCCATAACCTGTTATTTACTAGTCCTGTCGGCCAGTGTTTCCCGTCAGAAATCCAAAGCCGAAGGTCTCTCTGTTCGCAATGCCAACTCCTCTGCGACACTAGAAAAGCCGTGGGCTGCCCGGCCTTTGGGGGGCCACCATCCAGCTGCACCTGGACCTGTGCTTCAGCAGGGCTTCCACGTGGGGGGTCACCAGGAGAGAAGGCACTGGTCACACAGGTCCTTGCTGCATGGGTTTGGGCATGATATTTGACTTCTGTGGGCCCCGGCTCCTCGGTATTTAAAAGGGGCAGCAAGACTTGCTTGAATACAGAAAAGAGTCACTGGAAGGCCAGACCCAGGGATGCAGGAGGTGGCGTCCGTGGAGGAGAGCAGAGCATGGAGGCTCATGCGGTCAGTGTCTACCAGAGGCTTGTTTCTCCACAGGCGAGCAGCTCACGGCCTGCGACTGCGCCTCTTCCTACGGCAACTCGTAGGAACGGTGGAGGGCTTGAAAAAATGACACTCACCTTTCCGGAAGGCTCCCCACGATGTGCCTCATCACAGCTGCGGATAGAATGGCTTTAGTCACAGGTGTTGGCGGAACCGTTTTCCGTAAGGCGTGGTCGCTGGTGCCCCCCACGCACCACGCCCTCACCCTGCGCCTTCTGTTCCCGTTTGACTCAGGTGTTCTGTGCACTGGGAGAAGCGGATCCTTGTAGCCGACGTGGTTCCCAGTTCTGTGCACCCCAGCTTTCTCTCATTATTCTGTCCTCTTTTTCCTGACGTATGTATTTATTTGTTCATTTTGGTTTGAATTTTAGGACCCTCTCGTTTTGGACATGTGTTTGAGGAGTTATTCTTTGTTCTCTCATTGCCATAGAACTGGCAAAGATGGATGGCACTCCTGCCCCAAGCCAGTGGGACCCCGCCTCGCGACCCCAGCGCGTGCACACTGTGTGCCTCTCTGGGTGCCCGGTTCAGGAGCAGTGGTTGACCCTGCTGAACGGGCAGCGACGAGAGTCCTGTTGACATGTACTGGACTCGACGTGGCCTGCAGAGTCAGACGGGGGCTGGACTGGAGTTTGACCAAGCCAGACAGGCGCTCCATAGGCCACCTAATTCTGACAGCCCTCGGTCTGTTTTCGTGTGGCTGGAGACACCAGCACTAGCCTCAGCCTGGCTGTAGGGCGTGGGTGTGGGTATGCCGTGGGACCCCTCACAGGGCCTGGCAGGGAGCTCAGGAAACAGTCCCCCCGCTCAGTCCTTTCTGCCTCCATTCAGTACGTCAAATCATGGGGCACATGTCATAAGGAGAAGTCTCCCGAAGAACCTCAGGATGGTGTTTGTTAAATGTGAGAACTCATGGGCCGAAGAGAACAGTCCGGACCCTCGGTTTGAGAGGCACTACTGTGAGACGTCACATTTTATCTACAAAAATGACTTTTAGCCATGAAATTGTTGCTGCAGAGTTTCATCCTCAAAGCCTGTGGGAGAATATCCAGCCTGAGGATAATTCTGACTCCAGGACACAGAGGGTCTCCGTTACATAGACATGCAGGTGTGACAGCTCGTCAGCGGCTCGTGTTAACGGCAGCGTGAGTAAGTTACAATACCTTTTTATACTTACAGGTAAAATTTGGATGACACACAGTTCATGTGAATCCAAGACTCAGCCGCTGATGCATTTCGGTTTCCTGAGTCACTACCCCGTGGGGGAGTCCTGTGAACGGGGTGTGACTGTTCTCTGGCCAGTTACTCTTCCCGTTTTCAGATGGGAATGGCAGGGCCCTGGCGTCTCTGCGGTTTACTTGTCCTCTCTGTAGCTCACTAGCTGGACTGTCTCTTGGTTTCTTAGTCTGACTCTGAGCCTATAAAGAGGTTAGGAGTTCTGCTCTGAACACCGGCAGAACCCTGTGGAGTCCCAGAACAGGTGCAGGAAGTCCCCTCTGAGGGAGACGTACGAACGAGCAGCTCGGGTGTGGCCCAGCGTCTTTGAGGACTGTGGCTGTGCTCTTTGACACCAGCACCAGGGGCTCCAACGTGCTACGGAGGACGCAGAGGCAGATGACCTCTTGCCGAGCGGAGCCGAGCCGAGTGCTTGTGGAAGCTTTGATGCGTGAGGCTGGCGAGGCAGAAAACGCGTTGGCCGTCCAGTTTGCTTATTTACTGATTAAGTCCTTCGTTTCATATCAGGACTCAGGCATAAAGCTGCCTGAAACATGAAAACTTGTTTTATTTGTGGTTCTGCATGAATCGATGATTCTGGAAAAAATCTCATGAGCGCATGCTTCAGGCAAGCGTGGCGGTTTCGAGAGGGCCAGGGCTGCAGAGCGTTGCCGTGTCCCCAGATGAGGGTCGTGTGGGGTCACTAGACTCAGGGCCGAACGTGCCCTGGGCCTCGGTCTCCTTTGCTGACAGTGGCCTGATGTTCGCTCTTTGCCAAAGTCCTGCCTCGTGTTGCTGAGCTGCTGCTCCGAGCCGGGGAGCGGGTCTGAGCCCGCATGGCCCCGCGCTGGGGAGCTTTTTCTGGGTCACTTGGCGGAGAAGCCTGAGTGCTGCAGAACCTTGTTTCTGGAGGCGTCGTGAGGCCGTTCCCAGAGATGAGCGTTCGCCTCGGTGGTGCCGAGTGCAGCAGGAGCATGTGGCCCGGGCACGTGCTGGGCAGCCCCGCCCCTCCTCCGCTCCCCTCCCCTCCCCTCCCCCAGGCCAGCTGCGCTCCCGGGTCTCTGGCGGGCAGACTCAGATCGGGTCACAGCGCTGGCTCTCCTGTCTCTCTAGCTCGCGGAGGGCAGGTCTGGATCCGCTTGGCCTCCACGGTTCGTGAGCCAGTTCCTGTACTGGCCGCCTCTTCTCCGTGTCCGTGTCCGTGTCCGTGTCCCTTCTGCTGGTTCTGTCTCTCTGGGAACCCTGACTGATCCCGGACCCGGCACACGGCCACGTGCCAGAGAATGGTCGCGTAGCTGCAGTCGCCACAGGGAGCCAAAAAGCACCATCAGCCGTCAGGTTCTGCGGTAAACCCGTGATGGAGTTCGGAGATGGCGTCTAGGCCACCGTGCAGCAGCTCTCAGGGCCTGTGACACTGTGCCAGCCGTCACGGTTATATGTGGTTCGGCAAAGACGAGTCGCGTGCGGGGGAAGAGGCCATCAGATCGGACCTAGCTGCCCAGCGGGGCTGTCCGGCCCAGTCCTGCAGGCGTCACCAAATTACGGCTCCCTCGTCACTCGTAGCAAAGATTGGTGTCGGTGCGGTGGGCGAGACATCAGCCGTCTTGGGCCTGCTCCTCCGGGGTGGAAGTGGGGGCACACCCTGGCGTGACCTTACCAGGTGACCAGACCCGCGACCTCCGGTCCCCTCGATGAGAAGACCTCAGAAGAGCTGCTCCACAGGCGTGCAGAAGCTTCCGGCAGGCGGGCATCCTTGGTGTTCCTTGGCTGGTGGATATGTCACTTCAGTCCTTGACTGTCACCACGTGGTCTTCTCTCTGTGCCTCTGTGGCCTCCCCCGTCACATCTCAAGGTCCTGAATCAATCACATCTGCAAAGACCCTGTTTCCACATAAGGGGATGTTCTGAGGTCCCAGGCGACATGACTTCGGGAGGCACGATTCAGCCCCCACTGGCGTCAGTGAGATATCTCCACAGAGCGAAGCACCCTGCACTGTGGCCGTCGTGGCAGGCAGCCATCTGTCCTCCGAGAGAGGCCTGTGAGCCACACATCCTGTCCCCATAGACCGCTGAGATGAGGCCAGAGGTGGCTCCTCGATGTTGACTCAGACGCTGTCCCCGCCCTGTCAGGTCACTCTGGGGAGGGGACGTAGAGGCCTGTCCTCTGGCGTGCTCCACTAGGTGTGGTAAAGGCTGGCTCGTGGGCTGCGCATGGTTTCAGCTGGGCGCCCTCACCTCCCCGCAGCAGAAGCTTAGGCCGGGAGACACCACCTCAGCACCGAGGTTGACCCAGTTTCGTGGGCCACTTGTGTGACGTACTGGACGGTCTGGCAGTCCCCTCTCTGCCTTCACTGGAGGTCTTAGAAACGGGGAGCGAGTCCACAGAAACTGCCTTTTCCAAGAAGGCTATTTAGGTCACTGCCGTGGTGGAGGGGACATTTCGGAGGTTGTGTTAGGAAATGCTGCCCGAATGCCCCCGTCCTGTCTCCATGTAGAGCCAGCCTCGGGAATCTTTCTCTGTGCTTGTCACCAGCCACTTTCGTTGTGGCACAGATGATGACGAAACGGAGCGTGTGTCAGGGGACCTGGGTGTGAGCCACCCCAGGCCTCCTCGTGGGGAGGGTAGGCTGGAGCCTGTCCTGCTTCCATGGCAACACTGCAGTGCCTGGACCCTGGGGGGCCTGCCCTGGTCCGGACCCCGCCCTCCACCACTGGTTTGGGGGAGTGAGCGGTGTGTGCCCGTGCTGGGGGTGGGGCAGGGTGCAGAGGGCCAGGGTGTCAGCGCCGTAAAGAGCAGTGTCCACAGGCCCCAGACCTTCGCTGTCATCAGAAGGTGTTGCCCAGTTACTCTGTCGGGGCTGCCCGACGAGGCAGGTAGAGGGTGCTTGTGACAGGCGCCAGCCTGCTGCTCCCACACACCTCCTCCCACCCTCTCCCTCCCGAGCGGGACCTGTGTGGCAGATGTAGACGGCCCTGGGCGGGCGGGCTCTCCTCAGTCTATAAGCTCAGGCGTCGGTCAGCACCCCGCATGGTGAGTAGAAGCCACTTGGGTGGACGGGCCTCCAGCACTGCCCACTCCCTCTCACACAGACTGTGTCGTCAGCACGGTGACGCGCCCTAGGAAGTTGCCCATTTATGGCACTGGAGCAAATGATATCATCACAATAGCTGGCTGCTGCCTAAATAGGGACCATTTGTGAAATGAGATTACAGACATCTGTCTGACCCCGGGAGGCAGAGGCACCTGCGTCCTGGAGTCGGGGTCCTGAGGGTGAGGCTGCAGGACCTTGGAGGCGCCCGTCTCCATGGCCAGCTGGGTGAGGAGCGGGCCTCCCTTCCCCGCCGAGAGGCAGGCGGCCCCCGCGCCCGCACGGAGCGCGCTCCAGCTCCACGTTTTCCACGGCGCTTGACCGTGCGGGGCAGGCGCCGAGGTCCTGTGCCGGCCGCAGTGGTCCGCTCCGGTGCTGCTGCCGGGCACGCAGGGCGCCGACCCTGGCCGCGGTTCCGCACCGGCCCCCGGCGCAGGTCTCCCCGCCCGCCGCCCAACGCCCGCCGCGCCGCGGAGCCTCGGCTCCCGCTCCCGCTCGGATGCGGCCAGCTGTGCCCGGCGCGCTGCCTCGGTAAGTGCAGGATGACTCATTCCGACGTCCCTCCTGGGCGCACGTCCACCGGCGGTGGCGGCAGGCGGACCGCGGAGCGATGGGCACCTGCGAGCCAGCGGCTTCCCGTACTTTGCAGCACGTTTCCGCGGTCCTCCCGCCCAGCGCAGGTCGCCCTGCCTTGAGGAGCAAGTGCTCCTCTCTCCGCGGACGGTCGCCGCGGCGGCAGCTGGGCAGGTCCCTGCCGCCCAGGGAGCCTCCCCTTGCCGTGGGAATGTGGGGAGAGGGTCGGGAGCTACTGCTGTGCTTCTGGGGCGACAAGCTCTGTCTCTGAGTAGCGGCATTCGGCAGTCACTGACCACCCAGCAGTTGGCACGCCGGCGTTCCTGGCCTCTCCGTGCACGTTAGGAGAGGGCGCTGGGCACCCGCAGCCGTCCGCCGTCCTCCGGGAGTGAGTGAGTGAGTGTGGATGGCTGTCACAGCCGGGGTTTGAGTGTGGGTCAGGCGGCAGGCAGTGGGGAGGAAGCCTGGGGATCCGGCCTCCTTGGGGGAGATTGAGGGAGCGTGGCGCTCAGGGCTCGCCCCAGGAGCGGGAAGGGGCGAAGGGGGATGACACTGGGGGTGCAGGCAGCGCCGTCTTCTCCTGGTACTGGAAGCCTCTTCAGAAGCAGGGACGCCAGCATTTGGTGGGCACCAAGTGGCCCTCTCTGTTTGTCAGCGATGACAGTGTTTGAAGTGCACTGGGGATTGCTGAGGTCTTGGGTGGAGAGTGCTTCAGAGCATGCGGCTTCGTGGATTTGCCGGGGTCCCTGACATCCCCTGGGTGGTGGCCCAGCCCTCAGGGCTTTGTCAGCAGGGGACTTTGCAGGGCTGTAGGCTGTGTGCTGAGCTCGAGGTGGCGTGTTCGTGAGGACGCCCCACGCTTGCCTTGATGGGCTTACGTTTTCTGCGTTTGCAGCGTGCATTCCTCTGAAGAGCGGAGCTGCCCTCTCTAGTGAGGGAGCGTGCCACAAGGGGGTTGTCACCAGCTCAGGCTCCTAGCTGATGGCTGGTTCTAAAAGTCGCTGCTGTGGGTGACTAGACACATCATCCTAGCTGGGGGCTCCATACAGAGCTGAGCAGTTGCAATAAGGAGATGCTATCAGTTTGTCCATATTTAGGTGAATATTGGCAATTTCATTCACAATTTTGTCACCAAAGCTCAGGCACATCTCCACGGAGAGGCTGGTGTCAGAGTGGAATATTCTGTGGCCTCTGACCAGTCAGTGGCCCTTCTCTCCCATGAACCAGCGTTCTTCACTGACAGTGCTCGCCAGGACCCGCTTACCCATGTCGCCCATCCAGATGACACCTTCACACTGGGTGTCCTGATCCCCAGAGGCACAATTTAGAAATGGAGCCTTTCGTGGGAACTGGGCCATGGCAGAGTTTCACTCAGGGTCACTGCATGCGTGACAGGTCTGGGGTCGTGGGGACAAGCAGACACCTACCCCAGGAGTAGGGGGTTTTCTGACTGAGTTTAATTCTTGCCCTTGAATTTGTAGCCCGTGTGCAATAATAAGTATTTGCAAGTAACGAATATATAGTTTTTACCCAAGCCACTTCAGTTTGTTTACGGGTAAAACAAAAGTGAAAACCCTGAAAACACGTGATGATAGTGACAGTGTTCAAATTGGAAGCACGTAACCACAAGAGGGACACACCATGTTTTAAACACGACAGGCAACAGATCTTCCACACTCAACCTAAAATGCTGTCTGGGGGCGTTGTGCTTCACTGAGAATTTTCAAAACCAGCTGAAAGAATTCAACACACTTTTCATTCTGTAGAGCAAGGCCTCTTTAACTTAAATGCCATTTAATTGGATGGCTTTCTTTTTCTTAAATCTGGGGGGGTCTTTGCATAGTGGATTAGACTGACATTCTCTAAAAAATACAGTGTCAACACAGGCTGAATGGGGACCCTCAGCATCTCGGACACATAACATGGAGCTCTGCCGACTGCATAAGAGACTTTTCTCCTCGTCCCCCGTGTGCTGTGACAGCACAAACGCTTATTAGGCAGAATGAAAGGACCCACTGCACACACATCTGCCCCATCGTGCACACCCACACACTCTCCCACTGCATCACGCACACTCACACCCCATCACACACATGTACATAGTGCACACGCACCATCACACACGGTTCCATCACACACCACGCTTAGAGAATCCATCTGTGGCGCCAGGAAGGCGGAGCCCCAGGCGGGCCCCGCATGTACCCAGGGCACAGAGGCCGTGTTACAGGACACGGTGTGGCCAGCGCTGTCTTGGTGTGTGGGCTTCGAGAGAAGCAGACACGTCCACACAGCATGTGTTTTCTAACTCAGTGTGTACCATGTGCCGGGGGCTCTGAATAAACGCACCTCCACACTCTAATTGTGGCTTTCTTTATTCACTTTCCATTTAAAGTGCACAGTTATTCATCTCCGGCGTCTGCGCATCCAGCAGCGTTCACTGAGGTTCCGTCTGAAACTCTGACTCAGGAAGTTATTTTCAAAGAATAGCAGTTGCCAGAGATTCGATCATTGGGTCATTATTTTATTCATGATTATTTTAAGATAATAACTGGTAGTAAAATTAGCATTTTTCATGTGACTCGCATCAGGGAAAATGTCATAGCATTTCTATTTAGAGACTAGTTCTTGTGAAATTGCTTTTCTGACCCCACGTTTGTTAAAAGCGCTCTGCATTTGGCAGGGATCCAGAGCAGCATATTTAGGCAGGAGTCTCCCATTTTTTGTCACACACACAAAGTGTTTTGCTTCTGTTTGGTGGTGGGGTGGGGCTTCTAGAAAATGGGGCACCACACGGCAAAGTGCGCTTCTCATTACCTCTGACGTGTGCGGTGGGTGCAGTGTCCTCCCCTCACACGGGCCGTGGGACCGCACCACTCGCGCCCCGCGCCTCTGCGGCTGCTTCACCCGTGTAGTCGGGGACTGAATCGCACTCACCTGAGTCCCCAGGTAGTTTCCCTGGGCTGTCCCTCAGGAAGCTCGGCGTCCCAGAGAGCCTTCTCGGGTTGCCGGGCTCCGCAGGGGTCACTCGCCGCACGGTGCCTGGGAGAAGCACTGGGCTATCCTGAGTGCGTCCTGAGAGCCTCAGAGGGACAGGCCCTGCTGGGGACCCTTGTGCCTGCCTCTCTGCGGGGTTGTGCACGCAGCTGGTGCTCAGGGACCCGGGTCTGCTTGTGGCTCGGTGTGCTGCGTGTGGGGGGAGGACACCCACGCCAACTCACCCCTCCCGTCCTCCGCTGTGCACATGGCACGTTGGGTTTCCCCACTTCCTGCAGGAAGGCTGGCACGGAGCTGGTTCGGGGAGGAAGGTGACTGTCACCTGGACGGTCCCGATGTGGCCTCCGTGTGTGGCTCTGCGTGGTCACATGTAACATCGCCGTGTCCTCCCAGAGAACTGGTAAAGCCTGCACACGTCCTTCAGTGTCGGACCGCGGGAGCTGCTTGGCGGTGAGTGCCGTGGCCGGCCGCTCCGCCGTGATGGCGGTAACAGGTTCGCGAGTGACTCACCCTCCGCTGCCACCCAAAATCTGTGCAAACGCAGGACGCCAGACGTGTGGCCCCACGCACCTGGGGAGCGTCACGGTGACAGTCTGGATTTGTGATCCGTCTGACGTTCACTCATTCTGAACAGAAACCCGGTTGGAAAGGCGCCCCCTTCCTTCCCCTTTCCCCGCCTCCACGGAAGAGAGCGTGAAGAAAAGCTCGCCGTAGAAACGCTCCCCCTCAGCCAGCATTTGGGGTGAACGGTTGACTGCGTCCCTGCAAAGCGGGGGTTGCCCTGAGCTTCCCACGCAGGGAGACCACCGCGGGGGCCGGTCGGCCATGCTGGGTGTGAGGGGACCGGTGGCCCCGCTGCTGGCCTGCTGGGCTTGGCGGGCCCCTTTTACGGCTCAGCTGACATTCAGATGGACGATGCGGGTGAGATTTGGCGTCGGACTATCACTGGGCGGGGTAGGGGTGGTCATGTTTCTGGGGGTGCCCCTGGCTGGCTGCGTCACCCCACTCAGCCACAGGCTACAGGCCAGGGGTGCGGAAGGCAGGGCGGGGGCGGCTGGGGCTGGCCGTCCACTGTCTGCTCTTCCGTCCCGTCTCCCCAGCCCCACCTCGTGTTTTGCCTGTGCCGGGTTTTAACACTCGTCTCTCCTGGAAGGCGCTGTCCAGCTCCCTGGGAAGGCTCCAGGCGTGAGCGTGCACGCGTGCGGCTTAGGTTTACTCCTTCATTGGTTGTGTTAATATTTTCCTGAGATGTGTGTGAACACCTGCTCAGTGCAGTGAGTGTTCTGAGTGTCCTACTGTCCGGTTCCGAGGCGGCGGGCTTTCGCGAAGCCGCGTAGGCGACGTGCGCGTGAGCAGTGTGCTCAGTGTCCGCGTGCTTGGAGGTGCGTCCTTGCTGTGCGGCTCGTCCTTGGTGAGGGGGAGGGTCTGGAAGTGCCGCAAGGCCCCGAGGGAGGGCAGGGGTGGCAGCTGGAGGCCCGTGGCGGGGAAGGCAGGCTGGCCAGTGTCATCCACGGGAGAGCTGGTGGCACGCGGAGGAGAAGCCGGCACGCTCACCTCGTCTTCGTCCCTCTTTTCCATTTCCTTGGTGACTGGCGAGGTGGTGGCATCATCTGCGGGAGAACGCAGCTTTGTCTGCATCGCTCACAAATCTCCACGTGTCACCGTGAGCTCCCAGACACGGCAGCGCGTGGCCGCTCAAGTCTCCAAAGACATCGCTTGTGTCCTGGAGGGCGGAGTGTTCCGGGAGCCCCGCCCTCCTTAGTGTCACCCGGCAGTGTGCCACTTACGTGCTCTCACTGCAGAGCCTCCAGCCAGATGGCTCCCCGGATGCCCTCCTCGTCCCCGAGTGTGCACTCAGCACGTGACGACACGTGCCCGTGGAGTCCCCCCTGCCTTCCTCTCAGGAACGTTTCAGATGAAACCTATACGCTTGCGCACGCTGTCTCAGAGGTGTGCTTCTTAGGGAAACACCTGTGACCCACACTCCACCCACGCAGCAGGCTCTGCTCAGGACAGGTGTGGCTTCTGAGCTCACACGTTTGGGGGACGACGTTGCTTGTGTGTGTGCCGGAGCCGGCAGAAAGTCACGCGTGGGAGGAGCCCGTTTCCCGCTGGCCGAGTGGGCCGGGCGCTGCCGTGGCTGGAGGTGGCAATGACGCAGGGGACTGTGCTGTCCCCACACGGACCCGGCGAGGGGGATCATAGGGGAGACACGGCGGTTTAGATTCCCCCACGTGTGCCTCCGGCCCTGCGTCTTCAGGGCCCTTGAGAAAGCCGTTACTTTTACCTAAGGAGGGAAAGGCCACCAGGCGAGCTGGCCACGGTGGCTTCCGCTCTCCAGACGGCTCTTCAGCAGAGAGCCCAGATAGAGGTCACAGGCAAGTTTCCCTCCTGCCTTCGGAGAGCATCACTTTCTTTATCAGAAACTAAAACTTTAAAAAGCCAACATGGACATGACAAAAATGGCCGGACACCGGCCTCCGCACGAGGCACGGGGCTGTGCAGCTGTGCGGCCGGGAAGCCGTCACCTCCAGGTCCTCCTCTCCGGTGCACGATGGGCGACGTGCCCCTGTCTGCACAAGCCTCCACGTTAAAGGTTTTCTGTCGGTCTTAGAAAACAGGGACGTGCAGCTCAGAAGGAAGTGGGTGCTAGCCCGTGAGCTCGCGCGTGAGGAGCCACGGGCCTGACCCACAGTGGGCGGCACGTGTTCCCCACGCCCTTCCAGAAGCCCCTTTTGTTTGCTTCTCTAGAAAAGGTACCTCAGTGCCTCAGGTCCTTGGGTGCCATGGGAGACTGTGGGGCAGCAGGGAGGACGCGGGCGCACACCGGCTGACCGTTGAGGCCGGCTGGGATGTCCCCGGGCCGGTGGCTTCCTCCGACTCCTGCACACACGGACTCTGTGTCTGCCGTCATGCCATGGCGCAGCCCAGAGGGCCGCACCCCCCGCGTCCCCCGTATCCACCCTTCAGAGGGAAGCCGCACACGCCTGGTACGTATTTGGGGTTCACGCCGAGCAAAGGGGCCCAGCACTGCATCTGAGTTGTTCCATAGGGTCCCTGCCTGCCCACGGCGGGCCTGATGGGCCTCGGAAGGAGGGGGAACCCTTTGGCGGAGACAGGGCGAGGCGAGCGGGCGCCACTTTCCCCATCCAGGCCGGCACTGGTTCCCGGCCCAGTCTCTGTCTCTCGTCCCTGTCCCCACCAAGGACCCCACATGGGAGCAGCTCTCGTCCCTGTCCCCACCAAGGGTCTCTCACACAGCAGCTCGTCCCTGTCCCCACCAAGGACCCCGCATGGGAGCAGCCCCTCGGCCCCCTTCCGGAGCCGCCGGTGTCAGTGCTGGAGCATGAGGGAAAGAGGCTTTTGGCGTTGGGCTCTGGGGAGGGAGAGGGGACGACCCTGCCCTGTCTAGTCCTCAGACGACTGAGGCCTAGGGTGAGTTCCGAGCTGTCGTCTGGTTGGTTCTTTGGTGTCGTATCCGTTCCCTGCATTTCTACCCAGGAAAATGGAACGTGTTCGGCAAGGGGACACCGGCCTCCGGCGTGTCGCTGGGTTATCTCCAGCCGCGTCCTGCATGGGCTCTGAGCATGACCTGTGCTGTCACGCTGTGCCTGACACCTGTGCGATGCACTTTGCAGACCAGCCACTGCAGCTGGGGTGCGGTGACGGGAGCCCAGCTCACCCCTGCCGGCCCTGTCGGGTCAGCGCTGCACCCCTCCTGGAAGAGGGCGAGACCCGGGATTCTCCAGGGGCTGGTTTCTGCACAGCCACACACCCCAGCTGGGCATAACGAAGAGACAAGTCTCGAAATAGTCTGGGCATCAGTGTGATGACTACTCTGCCTGCCCCCCGCCCCCTGCCCTGTCCCCCAAGGATCCCTTTCTCGAGTTTTTTCAGTAGCCAGAGATTGTTCCATTCGGGCCAGATGTGACTTCCTTTTTTTCAAGTGAGTAGGGCCACGGCTGCCTAGCTTACCGGTCGGGCTACCTTTTAAAGTGTGGGCCAGCTCGCTGAAGTGCTCACGGGCGGAGGACCCCAGCCGCGGTTCACAGGACCGCGAGGGCCATGGGCCCAGCAGGTGCGCCCGCGGGGCTGCCATCAGCGGGGAGGAGCTGCTGCCTCCAGGGCGGGCTGTTCCTGTACACCCCGTGGTGCCGGCCGCTTCCCCACCCCTTGCCTCCCACAGCGTCGGGCCCCGCCTCTGTGACCCGGGAGCTCTGCACCGGGGCAGGGCTGAGGGAGGCCTTAGCGGTGCGGGCGCTCGGGAGCCCCTGTCGACGGCCACTGTACGTGAAGCCAGCTGCGGACCCTTGATCTTTGTCTCTGTTTTCAAGTGCACGTGGAGGCGGGGCCTGGTGGCGGTGCAGACAGGCTGGGTCTCGACCCCACAGCACCTGGATCTGACCTTCACGTTGAGAACAGAAGGTCCTTTGTAAAGTAGGGCGGGGAGGAGATCTGGGCAGGGTCCTCAGTCATGATGACGTGGGGTTGTCCAAAGAGAGGGCGATTTGGGACCAGATCTGAGCGTGCCTCCCCAGGCAAAAGGGGATCCTACACATGGCCGCAGAAGGGATGCCCAGTGTGGGTCTCCTGAGGCAGCACGGGCGGGCGGGGAAGCGGGCCCGCTGGTCTTCCTGCTGACGCGCCCGCTGCCGAGAAGCCAAGCCTGGCGCCGTGCCCGCCCTGCGCAGCCTCCCTGTGGGTGAAGGACGGGAACCGGCGCCGTCCTTGCCTGGCAGTGCCCGTCGCTCCTCGTGCGGCGTGCTGCGACTTGGCTGCCTGCTCGCCCTTCCTAGCGTGCACAGGGCCGGGAGGTGCTGCAGCCTCTCCCCAGCACAGGGCCGAGCACCCGCGGGGTGCAGTCTCCTAGGCGGCCCTAGCAGAGCACCGCAGACTGGCGGCTGACAGGACAGTGGTTGACGGTCTCAGGGTCTGTCTGGGGTCTGGAAGTCCCAGGTCATGGGCACCGGGGCTGGGCCTCTTCTGAGGCCCCAGAGGGGGGTCTGCTCCAGGCCCCTCCCAGCTTTGGGGGTTTCAGGGAGCCCTGGCCTTCCTCAGCGTGGGGAGCATCGGCCCGTCTCGGCCCCCTCTTCACATGGCATTGTCCCCGGGCGTGTCTGTGTCCTGATCCCCCTCTGTAAGGACGCCCGTCATGTCGGGTCAGAGCCACCTTGCTGCACTGGGACCTCCTCCTAACCAGTTAAATCCACAAACGAGGCCCCATTCTGAGGTCCTGGGGGTGAGGACTGCAACAAGAGGACTTGGAGGATACTCAGGAATAACTGGCCTTGGGACGTGGCCGTGGTGTCACTGCACACTTTGGGAGCAGGGTGATGGTGGTGCTGTTAGGGCCTCTGCTTCTGAGGTGCATCGCCCCGCCACTCTGATGGCCACTGAGACACTCTACTTTAGTGGAAGACCACTGGGCCTAAATGCATTCAGGGCGCCCTGTTTACCAGTTCGCAGTGGTGGGGAGACTCGCTCAGAGGCCTCCGTCTGTTCGCTCCTGAGCGTCGCACAGTAACGTAGCTCCTGTGCTCTCGGGATCCCTCGAGCAGACGGCAGGCGCCAGACACACTGCTGGGAAATGCGCAGCCTTCCCGTGGTCTCTGGAAACCTGTAGCTCGCCTTTGATCTGTCAGCACGGCCTCGTCCACAGGGAGGTGGCTTACCCTTCCCAGGTGACACAGCTGGGCTCCTGGAGTGTGCTCACTGCCCCCACAGCTAGAGAGTCTGGGTTCTCACGCGTGACCCAGAGGCCATCACATGCTGCGTCCTTCTGGCTGCCGCCAGCTCTGGAGTGCGAGTGGGCACGTGAAGGTCCAGCCCAGATGACTGTCCTCAGGCAGGTCTCCAGCGTCTGTTCCTCTCCTGACCTTCAAAAGGCACTGGCGCTGGACGCGGCCCTTCCCAGCCCCCTCCATGTGCCGGCCCAGCAGAGGGTCTCTGCTGGTTCAGAGCACCTGCTCGTCTAGAATAGCGTGGATGACGGCGAGGGCGGAAGCTGGCACTATTTGAAAAACAGCAGTTTCCGGTTTATGGAAAGGTGGAGCAGAGAATAGAGTTTCTGTCTACCCAGCCCATGCGGCTTCTCTTACTCTAATACCCATCCGGCCTTGGTGTGGTACTTTTGTTACAGCTGACAGCAACATCGACACATTGTCATTGACTGAAGTCCACGGTTCACGCGGTTTGCCCTCCATGTCGTATGTTCTGTGTCGTGTATCCACCGTAAGCGTCATGCAGAGTGCTCTCTGGTCACCTTCCTCCAGCCCCGGCAGCCGTTGCCCTCTGCTGTCTCCACGTGACATTCTGCCTGTTCCAGAACGTCGCAGCGTCGGACTCACACAGCATGGAGCCTTTTCAGATTGGCTTCTTTTACTTAGTGATGCTCATTCCAGGTTCCTCCGTGCGTTTTCATGGCCTGATACTCCACTGTCTGGATGGACCACAGTTTACCCATCTCTTACTGAAGGACATCTCGGTTGCTTCTGAGTTTTGGCGATTATGAATAAAGCTGCCGTGAACCTGTGAGTGCGGGGTTTTGTGTGCAGAAGTTTTAGCTCATTTGGGTAAATACCAAGGAGCATGACTGCTGGGTCCTGTGATGAGGGTACATTTAGCTTTGCAAGAACTCTCGTGCATGACGCGTGTGTGACGTTGGCATCTTTGTATCTCATTGGACGTCTGGGTACGCTTGTTGCTGAGATGTCTGTCTGTCTCGGTCTTTTGCACGTTTTTAAGATGAGTTTGTATCTTGATGACTTAAGAGTTCTTTGGATACAGGTTCTTTAGTAGATACTTGTTGCAAATATTTTTTCTCAGTCCATTGCCTGTCTTTTCATTTTCTTAGGCATTATTTTAATGTAAATATAAGTAAGTAAATACATACGTATACGATACATATTTTAAAGAAGTAGTAATGTTTTAATTTCTGCTGGACTGTTCCGTTGAAATTGTTTCAGAAATTTAAAATCAGGACAGCAGCAGTTGTTGGTAGCCTACTGAGTAACAGATGGGATGTTAAAGACCCACTTCCCATTCGATGCTGCCTGAGGCTGCTGGGTGTGGCTTCCTCACTCAGCCTGGTCCCCCAGCTGTGGCGCGAGTTCCAGCTCTCGGCGTTTGTGTTGCGGACAGTTACTGACCATGAACCATCAGTGGGGACGCTCCTCGGTGCTGGAGCGGCAGCCCACGGCGTGGCTCGCGCGCTGCCTGGGGTGTCCAGCTGAGAGGACAGTCGCAGATGCAAGCGGCAGCGATGCCCACGAGCGGGGAGACTTCCCGACAGAGCTGCAAACAGTGCTGCGGCCCCGGGGTGTGGACTCAGCTCAATTTGGGTCTGAAAGATCAGTGACAGCCTCACAGAGGGAGTAGCTTTTGACCGAACTTTGAAGTGCATTTTGATGCCAGAGCTGAAAGAAGTCATTTCAAGCTGGAAGACGGTGGGGAAGGCGTTTGGGATCCGCACGGTGTCACGAGGGCCGGGAGGTGGTTAAGTGACAGTCCAGCAAGGGCCTGAGCGCACACCTTCTGCAGCCTGGCTTAGGCACGGTCAGCGTCGCCGTCCTGTCGTTGGTGTCGTGGACTGCTGACAGGTCAGCGGGGCCTGTGGGGGAGGGGCGGGTCGACGACGTGCGTGCTGGGCTTGGGCGTGTGGCCGCTTCTGCACCTTCCCTCCGCCCCGGGGGCGGCGCTGGCCGCAGTGCGCGTGCGCGTGGGCTCCGCAGTAGCGCGTTGGCAGCTTCAGTCCCAGAGAGTGCCAGGCTTGCCGGCAGGCACGTGGCGGGCGCGTCGCATCGTGAAGCCCCTCAGCTGTGAGGGCCAGTGCCCCTGCTGAGTGGCCAGGCAAATGGGAAGGACCCAACCCTTGTCTGCTGTCACAAAGCGACGCACGGGGCACCGCTCGCCCCACGAGCTCTGTCCCTGGTGCCGACACGCGGGCTGCCCAGTGATAGCCCCTCAAGGTGCTGGCCTAGTCAGCTCACCCTGCGCCTGGGAGACAGTCCCCTCCAGTCCAGTTACGAGTCAGACAGTCATGTCATCCAGGTAGAACATAACTCCTAACTGGTGAATTTAAACAAGCTCAAAGCCACTTACACAGCTCTCTGGAGCACCGTCCAGTTTATTGTATTGTACTGAAACTTACTGCGTTCAGGGACTAACACGTGGCCTAGGATTCTGAATACCGAGATCCAGGAGGCTTTTGGAAATGGGGAGGCCGTAATGTCTTGATGGTTTAATAATGTGAGGTAATATGTATATTTTTTCATTTGCATGTACAGGTATCGTGTTTGGCATATTAAAATTTTAAATGAGGCTTTATTCAGGAGATGATTACAAAATCTGATTAAATTTGCATTGAAGACTTGGTCTCCTTTCACAGTTGGAATAGTAAGGCCTGACCCTGCTGCGGCCCTAACGTCCGCTAGTTCCCGAAACACTGCTGCTCGCAGTGAGCGCCCGCCACCCGCCCGGGGGGCTGCAGGCACTGGCAGCCACGCCGACCCCTCGCGGTGCAGGCTCAGTGATCTCCGTTTGTGGTGCTCAGCTCCTGATTAAGGGAGTTGAAGATGGTGAGTGTTTCTCCTCCGACCAGCTCCGTGCTCCTCATTCACGGTTTGTTGAGTTGTCCCTGTACTAGGAACTTTATAAATTGAAAACAGTGTCACACGTTCTGAACTTAGTGCCATCCAGGGTCAGAGAGAAAGACTGTCGGGCACAGACATTCCGTCTCTGCAGCAGTGAGTGGATTCCAAGGCTCCCGTTGGTCTCTGTCTGGTCCTTTAAGCCCTCATCGAGACGACGCAAGGACGCCCACTCCCCTCCAGACTGAGCCAGAGGAGGACGTCCCAAAGGGAGGCGGATGCTGGGGCCTCCCCGCTCCTCTGTGGGCAGGGCAGGCCACCTGCAGGCCGGCATGCATCGCGCACTGGCATGGCCCCTGCCCTGTGGTGTGCGGTGGGAGTGGGGCACGGGCACACCTTCCCGTCGCTTTCCATTTCAAGCTTTCGGAGATGGAACTCAGGTAGCAGGTTGAAATCCATGTTTGAAGTGTGTTGTGTTTGTAACTCAAAAACAATTTCATGCACTTTTTGCAAAAATGAGAAAAACATTTTTTCAGACTTTTCCTTTTTGACTCTTAGTCTTTACATTTCTACATTCTCTTCATTTTTTAAATACCCTTTTTGGGGAGCAGTAGTACCGTCTGGATCTGGTAAGGGTGGGAACAGCCATCTGGGGTACCGGTGGAGAAAGCATCTACTTGACGGATGTCGTGCTTCTCAGAGGCAGACTGGAGACATGCTCACGGGCGATTAAACTCCAGAGGAGAAGCACGTGCCTCTGGAGCTCACTCGGCAAAGAATCGGCACTTGGCAGGTGCGGGCTTGGCACAGGGCAGCCCCAGGCCGGGCCAGTCTGTCTCCACCGGCTCCCCTCACTCGTCG
Source organism: Pteropus medius (assembly GCF_902729225.1). NCBI lineage: Eukaryota > Metazoa > Chordata > Mammalia > Chiroptera > Pteropodidae > Pteropus > Pteropus medius. The sequence goes on along the minus strand of NW_024347788.1, from coordinate 13,757,850 downwards.
CCTGCGGGGAGAGTAAATGGCTTGTTTGGGGACTGCTGGGTAAGCAGAGGCTTCGCCAGACGGGGCGTGGACACACCCTCTTCCTCTCTGTAAGATTTTACCTGGATCACAGAACCCGTGAGGAGCAGAACGTCTCTGTGTGGAGATAATCGGCGGTGACTACTGAGGGTGGGGAAAAGTAGGGCTCAAGACAGGCCATTCCTGAGACCCTGCAAAACGAGGGCAGGTTGGGGTGCCGCCATCATCGCCTGGTCACCATTTAAAAATGTTTAAAAACTTCTTTTTAAAAGGGTCTGCTATAGACGTACAGTAAATTATGTTGAAATGTTTAAATATACATTGAAATTCATAAAAAAGGAAGAAAATGTATCTTCGCCACCATTAATGACCTAGTTATGAGCTCTGACTACGGGTTTGCTGTTAGTCATGGCAATGAAGAATGCGCTCAGTTACAAAGTTCTTTGTTCCTCAAAAGAAGTCACTTTTGGAGAGGCGCATGCTAACCTTTGAAAGGACTTTCCACATGGGTCTTACATAAGGGACGTTGGGTGACATGAATGTCAGCTGTCCAGCAAGGGCAGAAGCGGGCGTCTCACAGCCACGCCTTCCCTGCGGCTCCAGAAGCCAGCGGGACACCAGGCACCTCCATAGGGACGGAGCAGAGGTGGGGTCAGCGGTCACCCTCTAATTCCTGGTTCTTCGCTTGACTTCAGGAAACACCGCACGTTATGGGGAATTTCGAAGTCATTTCAGCTCTTTTATGAAGTTTAAGTTTGTATTGACTTCATTACCCAAGTTTGTACTCTGAATATTTTGTTTGAATTGAGATTATTCATTCCTTAAGTGTGTGTATATTGACGTTCTGTGAATATTTAAGTGTGAGCACAGACGGCTCAGCTCATAATCATGCTCACTGACATCACGAATCGCTGAGAATCAATTTAATGGTTGGCTGAGCTGGGACATTTTATGTGATAGTTCTTAGTCTTTTGTTAGGACACGTGCTTCTAAAGTGTATCATTAAAAAGAGAATTTGAGAGACTACTAAGATCATGTGTAAGCACCAGTGCACGACTCAGCAATTACAGTAAGTTCCAGAAGTTAGAAATGAGGGCTGTGGATGTACCTTAATGAAAAAAATAAAGCCTCGTTTTGCACCACAGTGAACTTTTTCCTAATGTAGAAAGTGACTCACGCGTCTGAGCGGCTCATAGAGGCGCGTGCTCCTGCCGGGGTGCGAAGTCGCAGCGCCTGGGGTCTCCGCCAGCTCACGAGGCGCGCTGTCAGCACGTAGCGCAAGTCCCTTCCTGCGTGAAAAACAGCGACCGGTTCATTTCACGACCGTCTCCGGATGCTGAGCGCGCGAGTATCGATCGACGCCGCTGCCCGGCGTGTTGCACGTGGGCCTTACTGTCCCTGCAGGACGGCAGGCGGCCCCCCGAGCCTGGGCGTCCTGTCCCCGGCCCCGCAGGGGCAGGCGCCGCGGTGGAGCGGGCCACACTCCTGCTCTCGCAGCACGTCCAGGAGTTGTCGTCACCGCGGTCGCTCGTGTGTGCGGCAGCACCATGTCCACCCCTTAATTCAGAATCCTCCATGGCTACGACATGCTGACCGTCACCTGCGCCCGGGGGCGTCGTGGTCTTCCCGGGGCAGGGGTGTCTGCTCGAGGCCGAGGGCTGCCGCCTGACGAGGAGGGGTGAGCTGTGCCGCGGGGCGACGCTCCCTTTCGCCTTCCCACACATCTTCTCTGGAGCCCGTGGTGCTGCTGGGTGGCACTGTGCCCACGGGACTTCCGTGAGAGCTGGAGTCGGTCCTCGAACCCTGCTGCTGCTTCGTCCGCTGAGCTGTGTCGAATTCTCGGTCCTTCGACGTCGTTTCGAGGGTCTGCACAGCACCCTCGCCCGGAGCGGTTCCATCTCAGTCACCCTTTCTTTGCTGCCTGCGAGAAGCAGCTCCTGGCCGCTCAGCTGCCGTCGCGGGGCAGCATCTCCGGGCGCGTCTCCAGGCTCCACCGCTGGTTCCAGATCTCGTGCCGTGTCCACCACGTCTGCGGTCACCTCCTGTCCTGGTCTCACGCCCCTGCAAGTCATCCACGGGGGTGGGAGTCAACTTCTTACAAACTCCTGTTAACATTGAGGTTTTGGTCTCTTCCCATGAGTCATTAATATTCTTTACGGCATCTGGAATGAAGGATTCTTTCCAGAAGGTTTTCAATTCACTTTGTCCAGATCCGTCAGAGGAATCACTATCTATGGCAGCTGTAGCCTTACGAAACGAGACTTAATAATGAGACTTAGAAGCCGAAGGTACTCCTCGAGCCATGGGCCGCAGAGTGGGTGCTGTGTTAGCCGCATGAAAACAGCTTTCGTCTCTTCGTCCATCGCCATCGGGGCTCGTGGGTGACCAGCTGCCTTGCCAATGAGCTGTACTGTTTCGAAAGGAATACTTTTTTCTGAGCAGCAGGTCTCAATAGACGCCTCCAAATACCCAGTAAACCACGTCGTGGCAGACGTGCGGCCGTCAGGCTCGTCGATCCCCGTACGGAGCCAGATCGTCAGGAGGCATTGACTGAGGGAGGGTCGACTTCGGCTTAAAGTCGCCAGCCGCGTGCGCCCAGCACGAGAGCCGGACTGTCTTGGCCTCCGACACGCCCTCCTCCCCACGCTCGCTGGTTTCCAGGATTTTATTTAAAGCGAGAGACTCGGTGACCCTTTCTTTCACGTGACACCGACAGGGTATTGATTGGTCTGGTTTATCGTCGTCGTGTCCGGGAGGAGGGAGAGAAGGAGCAGAGCCGTCCGTGGCGCCGCCGGAAACTCACACTCAGTGACTGAGTTCGCCGTCTGCTCTGCGCACTGGTCACGCTGCCCCAGGCACAGTGGTGATGGCGCAGGTCACTGGTCCCAGACCACCGTGACAGAAACAGCCGCCGTGGACATCTTTGAAATGCCGCATGGACTTCCAGAACGGGGCGGAGACCCGAAGTGAGCAAGCTCGGCCGGGAAACGCCCGGTGGCCGCAGACGGTGTTCGTAGGGAGCGCCGTGCGGCGCAGTGCGGCGGGATGCGGTCCCGCGTGTCTGAGGGCGCGTGTCCCCCCCCAGCACGTGCACGGACACGCCTCCTCTGACAGCCACTGCAGCCTGCGTCCCCTGAGCTGTCCGTCGTAAGTGCCGGCTCCCTCAGTGTACGAGTGCGCTGCGAGGCCTCTGCTCGGGCGCGTCCGGGTTCCCGGTCCCCTCGCCTGCGCGTTTCCCACCCCGCGCTCGCCCGTCACCCCTTTCTCCTCGCTTGGCGTGCAGCCTGGGTCACCCCTTTGCTCCTCGCCTGGCGTGCAGCCCGGGCCCCGCCCCCTGTGCGGGCAGCCGCTCTCCCCGAGGCCGGGCCGCCCTGTGATTCGTGTGACCCCTGTGCCGTGTGAGTGGGACGTTGGCAGTCTCGGTCACCTGCGTGGGCAGCTCCTCCCTCTGTATTTTCAGTGTAGGAGATTTCAGCGCTGGTCCTTTGTCCGCCGTCTGCTTTTATTTCTCCAACTGTCACCTGACGAGTTTGATCCCCAAACGTGAACGTCAGCCTTGACTTGTGTCCAGACCACCAGAGCCTCCTTCTGAAATCCGCTGAGATGTTCACACCGATGGCCACCGTCTCCGCTCCCTCCCGACACCCATCGCCTCTGCCCTCTGCCCTCCTCCTCGTCGCGGCCCCACTGACTCGACACGAATCCCCGGCCGGCCCGCCCCTCCTTGTGACCGCGTCACCGGGTCCTCGGCCGACGGGGCATCTGGCTCTCGGGTGTGCCCCTCTGTCATCTTGCTTTGTCTTCCCACGGCCTTGTTGCCTGGCCTGGACAGGGTCCCGGTGTGCGGACTGGTCCCTCCAGCTGCCCAGAGTCAAGGACTGCACCCTTCAGGGCCTGCTGCAGCCCTTCCCTAGGTCCTGGTCACCAAGGGGAGACATGGGGCCTGCAATGGGGCAGGTGGTCCTCACGCCCACCTCTGCTGCACCCTGAGCCGGCCTGTGCCACTCCGTGTCTGCCCTGCAGCTGACAGTTGCCGTCTGTGCCTCCGCCTCCAGTGGCTTCAGCTACTGCCCGTTAGATCGGAGCAAAGGTGGCTGTGCGCCCGCCGTCTGTCTCTCTGTGGCTGGGTGGGCTTTGGGAGGGCACACAGGGCCAGGAGGGCCATGTCGCACAAAGCGTAAAGCAGGCAGCAGGCATGCAGCTGGTTCGTGTCGACCTTCCACCGTAGCCACACAGCAACACTGCCGGGAATTCGGGCCGTCGCAAGATTTGTTTTAAGGAAATCGACTTAAGGAACTGTGGGGCTGGCACCTCTGCATCCTGTGTGGCGGCCGCAGGCTGTTGACCCCAGGGAGAGTGGAGTCTGCAGCCCGCACCAAAGCCCATCTGGGCGCAGGGTTCCCTCCTCCCCGGGGCAGGGCCTTCAGCTGATTGGCAGAGGCTCGCTCCCAGGTCCCCGATCTCAGTGTCGATGCTCTCGGAAAACGCCTTCAGAGCAACCTGCAGGCGGCGTGTGGCCAGACACCTGGGTACCGGGCCCAGCGGGGCGGACACACGCGGCCAGCTGTGCCAGGTGGCAGGGCTCTGGCCCTTGGCGTTTCGATGCCTGGAGTGTGGCCTGGGACCAGGGGCCCGGGCGGCGTCGCACGCTGTAGCAGTGCACAGCCGCAGGCCCTGGCGAGGTTGCGAGCGGGGGGTGCAGTCCTGGCTCCCCGGGCCAGCGCGGCATGTCAGCTCTGTGGACGTCGTGGAGCTGAGGTCGAGGGCAGTGAGCCCCCCGACCCCGGGGCTCCTCTGGGGAGCTGGTCCTACCAGGCAGGTCGCCTGCAGTAGGGCCCGGTGGAGGAGGCGGGCTGGCCCGGACGGCGCGCATCTCAGCAGGAGTCAGGCTTCCGCAGCTGAAGGCTCCACAGCTTCAGACGTTTTAACTTCATTGTGCTCTAAAAGCGGTTTCTTCTGGTCACCCTGGCAGTTGTAAGGGGAGGCCGCATGCACCCGGGGACAGGAATGGAGGCCCAGAGTGACAGTGAGGGTTTGGGCCCAGAGAACTGACAGTCTGTTTTCCTGGGTAAAATGCTTCAAGTGCTTCTCTCTGTTTTCTGCCGAGGTCCACATTTTTCAGTCCTTCACCAGTTGCATCTTCCGCTGTCTTGTTTCTATGGCGACGCCCATGAACTGTAACTCGAATGCTCTGGCTCGTCGCAGCCCCGGGCCCTTCAGGCTTATCCGGAGCCTCCGAAACAGCCCCTCTTGGTGTGCGTGCTGAGCGGGTGGCAAGCCCGCGGGTGATGGGACATGGTCGGCGTCTCCTGCCAGCTGGACAGGCGCCTCCTTTTAGTGGGTGGGACGTGGCGTGTGTAGACAGGACTGTCCCAGCGGATTCCGACCCTTCCAACCAGTATGTCTTCTGTGTTCGTTTTCGCTGTTGCTCTGTGTGGACTGTCTTCGTTTTCATGTCTGAGTGGGAAGAGCTGACCGGAGGGAACAAAGCACAGGACTGGCCGTCAGAGGCCACACCACAGTGGGTCCCCAGGGCGGGCGCCCTGATGGGAAGCCACCTCCGAGGGTGAGTCTGGGTGGGGGCCGCCCCGGTCGACGGGATGCGCTCAGTTCATATTGGGAGACCCGCGGCCTGCACATTTCTGCCTCTCACCATCCTCGCTGGCCTCAGTGAGCCACTCACCGTTGGACACGGCTCTGGCTCTCTTCTTAAAGAAGTCTGCAGAACATTCCAGATGCAGCAATTTCCCGGGACACAGTCTTGGGGCCGGCCGCATGCCTGAGCTCTCTGCCTGCATCATGGAAGCTCTCCCCCAGCCCAGTGTGTCTCCAAAAATACTTCTAGAATTTGGAAGCTAATTTGGAAATGAATCACCTCAAATGTGAGGTAGAACCTGAGATGCCAGCACAGTGCTCACGGCCCCCGGTGCACTGGGGATGTGGTGACCTGCAGAGGGGCATCCTGTGCAGATGCTCCTCCCCGACCCTGTGGCAGGTCTGAGGGGGTGTGACCTGCGCAGCCGCTGTGGAGTGCAGACAGGTGTGTGCTGGCCACACTGAGAGCTGGACCATGCTCTGGGACGCCACTTATAGATGCAGTGACCGGCCAGTGTCTGCACATGGACGTTACAGAAATCACAGAAGCGCTTCTGATGTGTCACTGTTTACTAAGTGTGCAGCTGCGTGGTGCCCGGCGGGTGGGCGTGTGCTGCAGCAGCTTGTGCATGGAGATGGGGACATTTTACAGCCAGCTCCTCGGGGGCTAACGTGCTTTTTAGAAAGTGCTGTGGCCATGCTGTTCTCAAGAGGCTCTGGGGAAAGGCGAAGCGGACCTGCATCCTCAGCCTCGGACATCTGGCTTCCTCCAGCTCTCGCGTGCCTTGAAGTTTTCACTGGATTTGCCCTTTCTTCTCAGCATTTGTAGTAGACGCTGCGCATCCTTCCAGAATGCTGCTGGGAATGAATGTTTTCTGTTAGCAGCTTGAAAAACTTCACAGCAATAAAAGGAACATGAGGAGTGTGACTGTAGCCTCTGCAGAGACCCCACTGTGCGGAGTCGAGCAGCTGACCACGCCCGCAGCCGTGTGTGACATGTGCCGGCTGTCCTGCAGAGGACGCCGCTCAGCAATTCCGAGCTGACGACGACGCCTTTGTTACAGGAGGCACGCCGACAGGTGTGGCCGTTGAGACGTTGCACGTGCAGCAAGCTCTGGGGGCCGAGGGTGTCTCGCAGGGCGCCGTGGTGACGTGGCAGGCGACAGCGTGGAGCCAGCTGGCTCTCCAGCCAGCAGTGTGTGACGCTGGACAGGGCGATGCGTGTGCGTGGCGTGTAGAGCTCACGTGGGCCTTTATGTTTACGCAGGTTCGGCCTCCGCAAGGTATCGCGCTTAGACCTGGAGAATCCCTTCGTGCGTGTGGACGTGCGCGTTGGTCCTTGTTCCAGTGGAAGCGCGTGGCTTGTGGTCGCATGAGAAAGGGAGGGTGTCGCAGTGAGTGAGGAGGGTGCATGGGCATCTTGGTGTCCGTAGGCCCTGGCCCGGACCCGCGGACACCAGACTGTGTGGTGCTCACGCCCCACTGAAGGCAGGTGCCGCTTGCACGAGACCTGCGCGTGCCCTCCGCATGCGGACTCATCTCTGGGTCACCCACGGTGCCCAGCGCACAGTGGGTGCTGTGGGAACTGTTGTCATACTGCACGTTGAGAGAATAATGACACAAAAGGCCAGGAGCCGGGGGCGCCCTGCCCTCCAGGGCCGCGTGCACGTCTGTGCTGGACCCGTGGTCCTGAAACTTGCGGGGCTCCCTACACACGTTCTCCAGCCTATGCCCTGGGTGACGGCCACCCCCAGGAGCCGTGCCATCATGCAGGGGCCTTCGGGGGAAAGCAGCCGCTGGCCCCGGTGTCCTGGGACCCACACTGGGAGCCCACGAAAGCCTGTTCATTGTGGTCTTCGGTGAGGGTGAGACTAGACCAACTCGGCGACATGAGTCCTGGGAGAATGGATGACGTTCTGTGGGCCCCTGCCCTGGTGGCCGTCATCAGAATCTGGTGATCGGGGTTGAGGCCACCCCGCTGTCTGCTCACCGCCGTCAGTGGGTTTCCGCAGCATAGTGTCTGGACACTTTCTCGGGGCCACATGCTGTGCTGGGCACGTGCTGGCCTCGTGACGGGGGTGGCTGGGGACTGAGGCAGGCCCTCCGGCCGCGGCACACCTGCCTAACGTCGCTGCGTGCTGGAAAAGGGGTTCAGGGCTGCAAGGGCCCCACTGCGCCTGAGGGGGTGACGGCTCCAGGCACTCTGTGGGGATGAAGACAGAGCACCGGGCCCTGCGCTCAGCATGCTGGCGGCTCGGTGGTGACAAGGGGCCGTGTGTGCACCACGCTTCCGACTCCGGCCCCTCTGGGAGCACTGACGCCCTGCAGACCCTTGCTCTGAGCCGTCACTTGGCCAAGACCCGTGGCTGGAGCTGGTGTGGGCAGGGGCCATACACACACCTCAGCAAACGCGATGGATGACCTCAGGTGTGTGTCAGCCCTGGGGGTTCCACACCGTGAGCAACACACTACGGTTTGTGACTCCGAAGATCCCTGAGCTCCTGCGTGCAGTAGCCGTGGTGGCAGCCTGAGTGGCCGCAGTGTCCCCGCCCAGCGCCAGGAGAAAGTGACGTCACCCGTGGACAAGGCTGGAATTGTTTTCCTGTAGACAGGATTTAATAGTCTAGTAAATCAGATCACCCCTTGCGGTCACAGTGTCCAGCACAGGGCTGCTCGAGGCACTCGCGTTTTATCAACGAGCTGATGGTTGTAGGGATGAGCCCCATGGCTACCCACCAGGTGTCCCCCAAGCGGGCGCAGGACACACACCCTCAGTGCTTCCCCTCAGCTCCAGAGCTTGCAAAGGGTTTCGTGTTCCAAAAGCCATCTTGTTGTTGGCAAACTAGTGTGTGTTGTTCTTGTTTGTTTGGCAAACGACGAAGGGGCCGCGGACGGATGGTCTGCGCTTTTAAGTTGGGCTTGGTGACTAGGACATTTGTGAGTGACAGGGTGAACGTCCCTCTTGTCCTTGTGCCTTCATCATTGTGAACACGTTTCCCGTGGGAGCACACAGGGAGGTTCCGCCCACTTCGCGTGTGTGCGGCTGCTGTCACGATGCACGTGGTTAGTGTTCACATCGACCCCAATCGGCCCCTTCTCTGAAGAACTTTCAGCAGATGACGTACAGTGGAATCTCCAGCTCATTCGAGGAATTTTGTTTCGAGTTCAGTTCGGTCTCGAAGCGGCTTCGCTCCCGCTTCCCCCGGCGTGCGCTAGCGCAGACGTGAGGCGCGGGTGCGGGGGGCAGGCCGGGGCGAGCGTCCGCCGCGGAGCGCGCCACACGCCCGGCTCTCTGTTCCCAGGTCAGCAGGGCAGGGCGATCACAGGGAGCCTGAAACACGGGGTGTTTTCATGCTGCACGATCTTCTCCACAGGCGGGGTGGGGCCGGCAGACCTTCCGGTGGATCTGAGTAAGTTTGCAGACTCTGCTGTCTGAACCGCTTCACGGCCCAGAGAAAGCTGTCGGCTCGGAAGCTTTGAACGAGCACTGTGCACTGTCCGTGAGTTATGGATCAGAAGCCGCCCCGTGAACCTGCCTTCACAGCCACTGTTGTTAAAGGCGGCTTTTATATCTCTAACAGCAAAGCCTCTGCCCTAATGGGAACCTCACACGCTGTTGTGTTTCATTTCCTGTTCCGTTTGCCAGTCCCCATGGGGCGGGTGACAGCACTTGCATTTTCTGAAGTTGACCTGAGACTCGACAGTCAGGTGCTCCCGACTCAGAGCAAGGCGCCGGGTCCCCACACCGACCTCCGAGGGCACATGCTACGGGGGACACAGGATTGCCATCTTCAGAGAGTCACGTGGAGAATGCTAAAGTATCAAATATTTGGAGTAAAATATGGAAAAATGATTCATCGTAAACCTGACGAGCCTCTCAAATAATTTATAAATTATCTTTCCCGTGTTACCTAACGAAAAGGAAATAGAGAAGGCCTGTACTCATTCCCCCGCAGCCCGCAGTCTCTCCGTCTGTCTCTCCGCCGCACTGCTTTTGGAAAACCTGAAATAAGTTTTTCTTTGGTATTTTGTAAGCTCATTGACAGTCACTGATAATGACACTGAGGGTTCCCGCCTCTTCCTTTGTACACTGCTCTGTCGTTCCCTGTTTTTCTTAGGAAACATCTCCCCCCGAAACGAAGAACATGTGATGACTAACCAGATGTCCCCAAGTCGCCCCTCGCAGCAGGCGAAATACTGTTCTTCGTGTTGTCGTTGTTTTTTTTGAGTGAGGGACAGTAGCATTTATAAAAAATCTGGAGATTTCCTGGTCAGTCAGCACCCGTGCTCACCTGTGGTCACCCGCATCACGGGTGTCTGGGTGTCAGGCTCTGGCCAGTGCCCGTGCATCGCCTCATTCAGCCCTCACGACCAACAGGTGCTGCCGTTACGTTCGTTCTGTGGCCCAGGCCCACGAGAGCAGGCGCCAGGACCAAGCGCTGTGTCACCTGTTAAAGACAAGGGCTGGGTGGCCAAGCTGGGAGGAGCCATAGGCATCTGTCATCACTGGACTGTCCCGTCAGGGGCGCTTTGTCACCCAGGCCTTCTCCCCAGAGTCCTGGGGAGATGGATGTCTGCTGTGTTTTAGAAAGTTAAGGCTGTTGAGTAAGCTACAGTTATTTGGCAATTATAATACATGTTTCTGTTTTCGTTATTCATCGTATAATTGCAAATTGGATCTTTTCATTAAATGCATTGAGGTAACTGGTTAATAACGTGTGGATTTCCGTGTACAGCTTTATAATTGGACACTGTGTCCTCTGCCGCGTGCTCACCGCCTGTCACCGCGTTTCATCTCTTCTCCCTCTCTGCCCTCCACACCCCCTTCCCCTCTGGTCATCTCCGTTCTGTTGTCCGTACCTGCGAGTTTTCTTTGTTTTGTTACCCGTTGCTTTTGTTTTATGTTCTCCATACGAGTGAAATTGTATGGTTTTGTCCTTTTACACCTGACTTTTTTCACTTGGCATAATATCCTCAGCATCCATCCGTGTTGTTGCAAATGGCAGGACTTGATCTTTTTCATGGCTGAGTAGTATTCCGTTATAGACATGTACCACCTGTTCTTTGTCCAGTCACCCATCAGCGCACACTCGGGTTGCTCCCGTGTCCTGGCCGTTGGGAACGATGCTGCAGGGAACGTGAGGTGCGGAGATCTTGCGACAGAGTTTTTTTCTTTGGAAAAATCCTGAGAAGTGGATTGCTGACCGATGCGGGGATTCTGGTCGTACGTTTCTAAGGAGCCTCCGTACTGTTCTCCACAGCGGCTGCACCAGCTGACACCGCCCCCAGCAGCGCACAAGCCTCCCTTTCCCCACGTCCTCGCCCACACTTATGCCTCGTCTTTTTGATGACAGCCACGGACGGGTGCGAGGTGACAGCTCACTGGTTTTGATGTGCATCTCCCTGGTGACTGGGGGTGGCGAGCACCTTTCCGTGTCTGTTGGCCACCTGCGTGTCGTCCTTGGGGGATGTCCAGCCAGGCCTCCGCCCACCTTTTAATTGGATTGTCGCTGTTGAGTTGTGCGAGTTCTTTACGTATTTTGGACATTAGTCCCTTATCGGAAGTGTGATTCGCGAATCTCGTCTTTCATTCAGTAGGTCGCCTTTTCACTTCGTTGGTGGTTTTCTTGACTGTGCAGAAGCCTTTTACTCGGATGTGGTTCCACTTGTTAGTCTTTTACTTCACCGTCACCTCATGACCTCACTGTGTTAGATGAGAACAGCACAGAACCATTGCCGACCTGACCATCTTAGCTGACGTGTGTCACCCGTGAACGTGCAGTTTCCATTACGTTTTGAAATATGGAGCATCTCGTGGGTTTCCTTGGTGCCCTCTGCACCGTCTGCAAGCTGCCCTGCGTGGTGCTTGCTGTTTCTCCTGGTTACATGATCCCACTTTCTGGTGCGGCGCTGGCCCCTGGGGCACGGTGACGGAGCGGGGACCCGGACTGCCCCTGCAGGCTCCATTCCCGGTGCCGCACCACGTCCTCAGATGGGGCCCCCAGCGCCGCTGTTGGCGGCGGCTCACGTGCAGCCCCCTCGTTTCTGGCCCAGGTCCAGCTCCCACAGCGCTTGGCGTCTGAGTCCCTCATCATGGCCCGCCTGGCGCAATAGCTCCGTTTTCCCAAGGGGACTTCAGTCTGTCCCTGCCAGCTGTGTGGCTGGACGTGGCCCAAGCTGGCTCCCGCACAGCCCCCTCCGTGTCTGTCCCTGCCATCATGGCTCGCAGCCCCGGGGGAGGAGCGGACTGATGTGTCCGCTGTGGCTGTGGGTGGCAGGGCTGGACGGTACAGCCTGGGCAGGAACGCCGCTGCCCAGGACACGCGGGCGACAGCGCGTTCTCCCCACGGCCTGACGGGGCCCCGTGCGCTGTGACTCCAGAAAGCCCGTCGCTAACGTCACAGCTGTGATTCTCATGGGAGTGTGTAAAGGAGTCCAGGGGTGGCTCACTAACACCGTTCCTGGGGCTCCCGTTGCCCATGGGCCCCCTCGGTAGCCTGTGGGGGTTCCCCATGCTCGAGGGAGACATGGCCCAAGTGAAGCTCGGTGAGTCCAGCTTCACTTCCCGTTCTCAGATCAGCCGAACTGCTGTGTTTGCGTCCCGTCTGTGTGTGTGTGTGTGTGTGTGTGTGTGCGCGTGTGCGTGTGCGTGTGCGTGTGTGTGCGCGCGCGCGCACGCGCACACGCTTTTCATACGAGAGGGAGCACGCGCTGCGTGTGGCAGACGGCGCACCTCGCCAGAGCGGCCTGTCTCTGGCCGGAAGGGGACGGCGCCCCGGCCCCACGTCCGCGAAGCGCGGTCGTCGTGGCGGCTGGCACGCGACGCACTCGCTGGGTGTGGAGTGCTGCACACGAGCGCGCCGCGCGGGCCCCGGAGCCACCGTCAGCGGAGCAGCCGTGACTGACGGCTGTGATGGGCAGGGCGCCCATTGCCCCCATCCGAGTTACCTGGAGAAGCAGGTTGTCCAATGAGGGGGATTTTAATGTTCTGTTTCCTTTCTAGAGAGGCTGCTGTATAGTTATTTAATTTTGCATTTCGTATTTAAAAAAATAATAAAGGCAACTCAAGCAGTATTAGTTCACATTCCAAGGAAAACAAAATTTAACAGATGAGAAGGATCAGAAGTGACTGACGACATAAAATGCTGTGCCGGCCTGAGGCCCGCCGGCGACCCCCCACGTCCCCCCAGTGCAGGCAGCCCAAGTGGAACGCGGAGAGAGGGTCCGTGTGTCGTTCCTGCGTCTGTAAAAAATCAGGTGCCGTGTGCCCCGCAGCCAGGAACGGAAGGCTCCACTGCGTTCTCGCTCCGCCGGACTGCACATCAGCACCGCTGTAACCTTGGCAACCAGCTGCCCAGTGCTTCTGGCTCTTCCCCAGCTGGATGTCCTGTGGCAGGCTGAGGGTGTCGCACTGAAGGCCTTACCTGGGGGAGGAAGCGGGGAGGGGTGGGGGCCAGTACACATCTGGGGTGCAGGTCCAGCCTAGAGGCTGGGGAAGGGTGTCCCTGCTCACGGGGTCTGCTGGGTGACGTACAGGGCCATGAGGGCCCCAGCCGTGCCCCGAGGCCCGCTCCTTGGCTGAGTCCCCCGTGCACCCTTCCACCCGGCCATGGTGCACTCCGAGCTCAAAAGCCCGTCACTGCACACTGCTCCGTGGGCCTCGATGGGCGTGAAACACGTGCGTGCTTCTCCTTGGTTCTGAGAAAGAGCACACGTGTATTTCTAATTACATAAGGAGTGTGAAACGCATTCATCTCGTGACAGAGTGAAAGCAGTCATCCGCTTTCCCGCGGGAATTAGAATGTTTCAGCTGCTTCTCGGATCCGAGAGGCCACCTCAGTAGCCTCACTGTGAGTCGGGGGTAGTGAGTGTGTGTGTGCGTGTCTGTGCACGCGCATGTCTGTGTGCGCATGTCCGTGTATGCACATCTGTCTGTGCACGTCTGTGTGTGCATGTCTGCGTGTACATGTCTGTGTATGTATGTGTACATTTGTGTAGTCCGAGTGTCTGTGTGCATGTCTGTGTATGCCTGTCAGTCCATATGTGCGTGTGTTTGTGTGTGTGTCTGTGTGCATCTATGTGTGCATGTCTGTGTGCCTTCGTGTATGTGTATGTGTAGGTGTGTGTGTTTTTTTGAAAAGTGAGTGACTTTCATGAGCGCGAGTGCTGCTGTGTTTCACAGGAAATGCACAGCTTGTTGGGGACTTCTGGTAAGATTCCTTGCGTTAAAGACGTTTTTCTGACAGGCTTTTATCAAGGCGATATTATGAGTTTTACGCTCCTTGGGGGACCCGCGTCGTAGGAAGGGTGTTCCCCTGGGTTTGTGGTTAGGCTGTCACACTTGTGACGCAGACTGGCGTCTGCTCTGGGAAGCACCCTAACTGATCACGACGCTGTTCTTTTAATAATCCTGCCGCACCCGATTGGCTAACATGTCACTTAGAACTTTTGTGTAGTTCAGAAATCACATTGCTGTGAATTCGGGAGTATTAGTTGTAGCCTAAGCGTGGCCCGCTATTAAAGAATATTGATGGCATTTAGCTGTCAACATAGCCTGAAACAAGACCGGTGTGGCTATTCCCAGATCATGCTGGGAGGGTGGTGCAGTGATCTCTTAAAATAATGGACGCGTTTTCATTCTGTGCCTATCAGAAAATCAACAAGTAAACACTATCTGCCTTAGAGCAGAAAGCTACTGTAGTATCTAAAACAGATAAATTGTAGAAATAGAAACGATGCAACGATGCTTTGGACAATTGAGTTTTAAATACCTCAGAGTCTTGATTTCTCATTGGTAATTTTTATTGCAAAGCCTCATACACAGGCAGCTGACTTTGTAGCCCGTGCTAAGAACTAGCCCCCTGACCTGCTGTGTGGACCCTGATGGGTGCCCTGGGGACTAGCACAGCCATCTCTGGGGCACTAGACCCTGTCATGTCACGTGTACTTGACTTTCCTCTCGGTTAAGCAGCAGCCAGACGATCAGACTGCTCTGGGCCCCGGCCGTCGGTGCTGTCGCGGTGGTTCTTGGCAGCACGTGCATGGACTGTGCATGGACTGTGTGTAGCTCTCTGCAGAATACCGTGCTTGGAAGAGCATAAGAACGTTGTTTTCCTGGAAACCGGGAAGCTGGCCTAGGTGATCGTGACCGTCTGTATGTTACCGATAGGAGGGATCATAGGAAACATACGTCCACACGTAACCCCCAATCGTTGAACTTTTAAAGGGATTTAGGATGATACCTAATAGATACTCATTTTCTAGAAAAATTAAGTTCAACTTTATCAGAAATAGGCTTTGGGGACTGTGCCTGTCTCGCCCAAGTTTGGATTAAGAAGGGCCTGGATCCAGTCATTTGACCACCAGGTCACGTGGTTAGCATGTAATCGGCACATTATTCAGATGTTACTCCGGCATCAAGCGCTAGTTCGGCGGGCGTCACAAACGTCCGACACTTAACGTCAACATTAGCCGCGTTACAGTGAGCAGCGTGGTTCAGAGTAAGTGAACTGAAGCAGGAGTTCACATCAAAGCACGGGAGACAGCTGTCTGTCTGATTGCTCTTCGGTTTTGACGTTTAGGACCAAATAGCCTCCTGGAGAAACGACTTGGTTAACTTCACCTTTGTTTGTCGGGGACCGTCCATTTTCTCCAGTGCAGCCATTAGAAACTTTCCTTCCGCACTGATTTTAGGACCTTCACGCATAGAGCTTTCATGGATTTCTTGTGCAGTTTTATTCGTGCTCTTGGCCACATAAAATAAAAGCATAGACATGTGGTATAGACATGTAATAGAGTATTAGTCAGCCACAGAAAGGGCATCATGCGGTTTCTGCCAGCATCGATGGACCTTGAGGACATTATGCTGAGTGAGACACGTCAGGTGGAAGGCAGTATGAACACCGCACGACCTCGCAGGTGCGATCTGAGAAGGCCGGGCTCACGGAGCAGGACGGTGGCACCGGGGAGGGGCGTGGGGCAGCGTGCATCTGTGCGTGCGTGTCCGTGTCACGGGCACAGACTTCAGTTATGCGACAGGCAGGGGCTGGGCCCCGTGTGCCGTGCGGTGCCCATGGTCTGTAGTGCTCTGCTGTGCATTTGAAATTTGCCGGGAGAAGACATCTTATTTGTAAGACAAAGTGACTCTGTGAGGTGACGGACGTATTCATCCACTGGGTTGCGGTCATCATTTCACGGTGTACATGCGTGTCAAATCACCATGTCGTACGTACACTTTGAATGTATGCAGTGTTATTTTTCACACCCACCTCAGTAGAGCTGGAGAAAAATTAGAAGCCTAGGCGTTTTTCCTCAGTAAAGAAGTGTGGTTTTTTGTTGCTGGTCTTGAGTTGAAAGATGTAAATAAATCAGTATTTGCTGGGATACCTGAGCAAAATCTTCAGCCCCCAAAACAGTCGCAAGACTTACATAGCAGCTGCAGACCTGGCCGTGTGAGCGGAGCGCAGCGCAGCGCCTCGGCCGAGCCGCCGTGGGCCTGGCGTGCGACGGGCCGGCGCAGGGAGGCGGCGGGACTTCGAAGCGATGTTTGGAGCCTCGGAGAGATGGAAACGCTTCGGAAATGCAAATGCCACTGCCCCGCTGTTTTTCTTTCTTCCCGTCCATGGGGACGTGGCAGGAAAGCACGAGGAAGCGTGGAAGACCGTTTCTGTGAACTGTGGGTTGACAGAAGCCACCTGTCATAGGTGTGCGTGAGCCAACATGGGGGACGGGCACGGTCACCTAGCAGTGGTCAGTTGTATTTCTGGAAAAACACATTGGGAGGTGCGTGTGGATGCGGACGCCGAATGTGGTGACCGCACTGAGGGCTGGGGGCGGCGACAGCAGGAAAGGTTGGTCTTTCCATCACCAGCGGCCACTTTTCAAATTGAGTGATGGGATTAAAACGCGCCACACGCGTGTTAAGTCGCGAGCTGTGCCCTCCCCTCCCCGCATGGCGCCTCGTGGTCCGAGGGCCCTTTCACGCTCTTCCAGGGGACGTTCCGGGGGTGAGCAGGGCGATGTCCTGTCGGGACAGGGAGCCCCCAGGCATGGCGCTGGCCGTTGCATGTCCGGCCTCGTTTCTGATCCCCACGGGTTTAGACCCCACGCTCTAACTGACGTCCGCTGCCAACGGCTCCGACGAGAGATTTATAGGCGGGCACACGGCCCAGCGCCCAGAGCAGGGACTTGGGGAGTGAGGGGCGCTCCGGGCCGCCTCGCCGTGGCGCCAGCTCAGGCAGCTGTGCCTGGGCCAAGCCGCCCTGGCCGAGGAGAGGCCCCACGAGGGCTGTGGGGAGCGTAGCCCCAGCAGCGCAGTCTCTGGCACAGAATCCAGCTTGCGTCAGTAACGACCTTCCTAGAGTTCTGCACCCGGACGTGGGTGTCCCTGGCGGTGCCAGGAGGGACTGGAGAGTCACCTGAAACCCGAGACCATAGGGGAAAGCAGGTTTCTGCCCAGGAGGACAGTGGAGACCCAGGAGGCCTGGCCCTATCCACCCTGACGCCTCCAGTGTTAGAATCGAGTCACCTCACGTGTGCGTCACGTCACGGTCAACGGACACGGAAGATGCTTGATAGGTAGCACCTTCTGGTCCAGCGGCCCCCACTCCAGCTCCCCAGCCCCCCTCCTCACCCCTTCATCGCCTCGTGCACTGGAACACCCAAACTGCACTTTGAAATGGAAGTTACTGTATTAGATGCTTGGCGACCACACCAAGGTATCACAGACTGAGGCTTAAACGTCCAAGTTTGTTCCTCACCATCTGGGGACTGGAGGTCCAAGGTCAGGGCACTGGCAGGTGTGTGTTCTCCTGAGCCGTCTCTTCCGGGCTGGACCAAGCTCTCGGTGAGGCTCTCTCGCCAGGCTGCTGCTCGTGGTCTGCAAAGGAGCCTTTCGGTTCTGAAACCGGGTTTCGGGTCCTCAGGGTGCTTTGTCTCTTTATTTTACTGATTTGTCCTTTCCCAGTTCACGGGGAAGGAAAGCGCTCTCACCCACTTGACCGTTCCGTGTTGTTGTTTCGATGCGCTTTTAAGATCCAGTCTAAAGTCCTGAAGTCACAGCCAGTTGTCACTGCTCTGCATTGTCCCAGCACGGCCTCGAGCTGACGGCAGCTCCTCTGCTGCCAGCCCCAAACCCGCAGCCCTCGCCCTTCTCTGGGGTCGCCCCTGCCAGTGCTCGCTGTTGGTCTGCAGACATGGAGCCCAGGTGGCCCTGGAGCAGGGGGCCGCTCTGACCCCGGCGTCTTCCCGCCCGCCGTGGCAGGGGGGCTGGCCTCCGACATGCTCTCAGTCCCGCTCTAGATGCCATCCTGAGGTCTCAGTGTCTCACCCGCCCTCTGCCATCGGATGTCACCCGTGATCAGAAGTCTCTCCTTTTCTTCAGACGCCCTGTCTTTTCACTGAGACGCGTGACAGATGTCCCTTGCTTGCCTCCGCTGGTCTTCACCCATCAGCCTTCTTTGATCAGACTTTATTAACTGCTGTGTTTCAGTTTTAGATTATTTCTTTATACTTTTAAAAATATTACCCATAATTTCCACAGTGAACTCATATTAAGCTTATAATTAGTAAGCATCCTATGAAATTTTATACAGGAGAGTTTATAAATTAGCTTATTTTCATTTATTAAAAAAGATTTGAAAACATGTATCCCAAAGTATTTTACCATCTCCTAGGATGTGGAAACGTAGAAACTTCTACTTTCTGCTACATGAGCAGTTCTGCCATGGGGACCTTTTCAAACATTTGACATGACAGTTCTGCTTTTTCATTAAAGATCTGAAGATCTTTGAAGTTCTGGGAGGTTGCTATAGAGATTTTTGTGGGTATTAACTGGTAATAAAATTAAGAATTACAAGGTGGCTCACCAGTAAACTGAAAGGTTTACACAAAGTTTTCTTTTCCAAAAAGAATGTACAGTAAATAAGCCATCGGTTCTGAGCACCTGCGCTTCATAATTTACATCGAATAAAAATGGGTCAGCATCTTCCTTGGCAGCCCCGGATCAGAGGCGGAGAGGGACAAGCGCCCAGCACTGGAGGGTCTGGGAATGGGGGGCTGTGTTCTCAGGACCGACACGTGATTTGGGATGGTTTGGGCCAGCAGAGGACGCCTTTTGTAAAAATTCTGCGAGAAGGTAAAGCGTGGCATTTTTGCCTCTGACACGTGCACGGGCACACATGTGGCATGCCTTTCCCCTACATTCCTGCTGTCGGAGGCTTTTGGGGACATGCTGTCTTCCAAGTGTAAAACGCACTATGGCATCCTGTTGGCCATCGGAATTCCTTCACCAGAGCAGTAAGACCTCAAAAACTGTCACTCCTGTACAGCTGGGAAGCAGGGGGACCCCGACCTGTCCTCGGAGAAGTGTGCCGTCAAGGGAAGCTGTGAGCGAATGGCACAGGTGATGCCGGCGGGTGGACAGCCACACCAGCACTGTGGCTGCGAACTTCTTCTCCAAACTGTTTACCTCCTCCCAGGAGAGGTTTGCTCAGAGCAAGTGGAAACCCATAGGAATAAAGGTCTGTTTCCTGAGGTTTGATTTTGGCAACTCATGGGACCTCATCTCTGCAGGGAACTCGGAGGGCGAATGGTATTGGCCATTTCTGTCACCACTGGGCAATATTTTCTCATTTGTAAAGTGATCCGCCCTATTCTCTGCACAAAGCTGTTATAAGAATAAAATGAAAACACGTAAAGGGGCCTGAAAAGGTGGGGAAGTTTTATAACCTGGTGGGTCGTAAGTGAGCATGTGGCCGCCCACTGCGGGATTTCTCTCTGACATGGGCTGGGCTGAGACTGTTCTCCAGAATCTCTGCACTAACGTGTTTAGTTTCCTGTTTCCCCACCATGGTTCCCGTCTCCTGCATCCTCACGTGGTGACCAGTCACCTCCACAGTCCCCACCTCCTGGCACCATCACATAGGGGGTCAGGCTTTCCGCATACGAATTTAGGGGATCCAAGATGTTCAGTCTGTAGCAACTATGATTAAGGAGTTGGAAAACAGATCTAGATATGCAGTGGATCTCAGCAAGGTCCTAAGGTCAAGTACAGTCCTTTATGTGGCACCTGAAATGCTTCAGAACATGGCCTGTTGCACCTCTGCTCCCCCTTTCCCCGCATTTAACACGTGCACCCACCGCGCCAGCCACACGGAGTTTCTGTGTGTCCCCCTCTCGTACCTGTTCTCTTCAGTCCGATCTGCCGAACAGTGAGCAGTCCCTGTGCCCTGGAGAGGCTTGTTCACACCTGTGACATGCCCGTCTCCCCTGAGACACCGCTGAGAACACCCTGGCGGAGCCGCTGCGCAGATGAAGCTCTGTGTCTCTGTCCTTAGCTCAGTGACTAGCAGGAAGTGTGTGCATGGGGAGGGGAGGGGAGGGGAGGGGAGCATATTTTCCCTTCTACCTTTGCGCTGGGGCCCCACACATTAGACTCACAAGACAGAGTGACACAGAAGAAGAGTTTCCTGCCTTGCACATCACGTGCACAGGGAGCACACGGAGGCGAGCAGCTCAAGGGAGTGGTTGGCACTCGGGCTCACACAGCACCCTGACACAGGACAGCAGTTTTGTGGCGCAGGGGCCAGGCAGACGACAGACGGCGGGACGGCCAAGCCGTGGGAAGCTCGTGGTGCATGAGGGCTAGTTGCAGCAGGTTGCCGTGTGGGTTCCTTGTGCTGTCCCCAGCCGGCAAGGGTCCCCAGTGCCTCCAGCGATCGACTCTCTTTTTCCTGGTGGTGACACTTGTGTAGGTTTGTGCTCAGCCTTTAGGCAGATGGAGGCAGAGGGCAGAGGGCGTTTCTTGCACCTGCTTCTTCTCAGTTGTGTTCAGCTCAAAACGATCACGTGTCTGAGCTGCGGAGTCCGGGGTGGCTGTGTTTGGCTGCCCGTCACCCGGCAGCATTTTTCGAAAGGACAGGAATCCCATCACACTGCAGCGTGACCTTCACTGTAGACCTGGCGACCGCGCAGGTGTGCGGCTGTTTCTGCTCTGCACGTTGGCGTCGCTGGTCTCAGGCCCCGTGCCAGTGCCCTGCCGCCCTGGTCTCTGTCATCGTCGCTCACCTCGGATTTCTCTTCTTCCGCTAAGTTCTTTTGTTCCCTCCGGCTGCCCCGCCTCTCCCGCCCGCGTGGCCCTGCCTCGCACCCGCGGCCCTGCCCCTGCCTGCAGAAGCCCTGCCCCTCACACCTCTGGTCTCTTTCGGCTTCTTCCTTCCCGCTGCCCGGCTCTTTATGTGAACTTAGCGGCTTCATTTGAGGATGGATAGCTCCCTGGATTTGCTTGCAATTTGTTAAAGATAGAGATTAAACATAGTTTTCTAATTGTTTATTGTTGTTATATAGAAATAAATGTTTTACTGACCTTGTTTCTAGTCATCTTTCTATACTTCTATTAATTTATTCCAATTTACTTTTTCTGAAGATATTTTAAACTTTCTACGTTGGCTACACATGTCAGTTTTATTTTCGGGTGGTTTTATTCATAATCTGGCTTTACCGTGCTGGCCAGGACCTCCAAGGGCACAGTGAATAGTAGTGATATATTGGACACCCAAGTGGCACTCACAGATTCTGTGAGGGGGACTCCAGTGTTTCCATATTAAATACGGTGTTTACCATAGGACAGGTAGATACCCTTTATTAGGTGAAGACAACGTCTTTTTAGTTCTTACCTGCTTAAAATTTATATCATAAGTTGAATTTTATGTTTTCTATCAAGATGATTTTTTTTAGTCTTTATTCTCTCATATGGTATTAATATTGATTGATTTTTGAATGATAAACCACACTTGCGTTCCTGAAATAAACACAATATTTTTGTGCTTTTTCTATCCTTTTGAAATATTGCATAATATTTGCTAATGTTTTGTTTAGCACTTTTGCATGTATATTTACAACAGATCGCCTACTTTGTTTTTTAATCTCTTTGTCTTGGAATTAAGGTTCATCTGACCTCAGAATAAATTGAGGAAGTGTTCTTTCTGCTTTGAATAGTTTGTGTAATTCGTATTATTTATTCTCTAAAACATCGGAAATATTTCTGGGGGAGCCATCTGCCTCTGGTGGTTCTTTTATGTCAAGGTTTACATCTATTCGCTGTTTTGTTTTTTCTCCTTTCTTGCCTTCTGCCGTATTAATCAAGATTTAGTAGCCCATCTTGTCCTCTTTGTGCTTTTCATTTGCTCATCCTAGTGCTGCCTGTTGCTTTCCCTCAGGATTCCCACGGCCACCCTCACGTCACTGGAGATGGGCTGTTCCCATCACTTTCCAGCCCCTGCTAAGACCTTCGAGCTGTCACCCCTTTTCTTCCCTTCCTGCTTTGTGTTATTTTAGTTAGAGATTTAAATTCTGCACGTTTTTAAGCTCAGCCAGACACTACTTGTGTTGTTTAACGTCGCTGGTGTTAGTTCATGTTTATTTACCCCGTGTTCCTTTCTTAGCTCTTCGCCGTCCTGTTATCTTCTCGTTTCTGTCTGGGACTGTGTTCCTCCTCCCTGAAGAACTGCCTGGATTTTGGCTGCAGTGAGGTCTGTTGGCAACAGACTCACTCACTTTTTGTTTGCCTAGAAATGCCAGGTTGTCCTTGTCCTTTTCCAGAGTGTCCTCTCAGGCCAAGGACGTGGAGGTCAGCAGTTACGTCCCTTCGGCTTTTGCCTCCCAGTGCTTTTCGGCGAGGTCGGCGCCTGGCTTCTCCTTCATGTCCTTTGTCTTCGCTCTTCACGAGCTCCCTGTTGGTTCTCGGCCTGTCTGCAAGTGCCTGCAGTCGGGCCGGAGGGTCTTCTCCGGGCCGGGCGGCCCCTGCCGGCTGCAGCAGGAGTCCCTTTGGGCCAGAGATGGGGACTGCTAGTCGGTCACTCTTCCAGACCACCTCCTACGGCTTCTGAAACCCCAGGAGGAAGGGTCGCCCTGGTCTGCAGGACGGCGCCACCCAGTTTCCATGTTACCCCAGTGTCGGGGAGGGACAGCAAAATTATCACCACGATGCGTCGTCACCAGTGGGCCGGAGACCATGGACGTTGGGCTTGGACAGCTGGGCGACTTACGTGACAATCTGGCAGCTGCGTACCATTATTGTGAATGTACTATTTAAAGTTGTTTCTTGTCAGATAATGTTTTTCAGAGTTTAAAAATAATACAAATATGAAAAACATATGTAATATTACTCTGTGATAGTTTGTCAGTCTGATATAATTCTTTTGTACACGTGTGACACGCACATACGCGCGCATACCTGGTGTTGTGTCACCTGTCTGATCTGGTGTTCTGCTGTCTTCGTCCACACTATGCAGGTAACACTTAGATTGTACCTGTGTTTTTTTGAACCATCGCAGGCTCCTATTCCACTGTAAATAGAATCTTATTTATTGAACTGTGTCCCTATCATCAGACTCCTAGGTGGTTCCAGTTTTTAAAAACACCTGTTCGTGCTGTTGCTCTGAGCCTCTTTTCACACAAACCTTTGACTTCACTTTTGGTTATTTCGTTAGAAGCTATTAGAGTTTAATTACAGAGCAAACATTTTTACGGGTCATGATATATAAAGGCAAATTGCTTTTCTGATTGTTTGAACAAATTTATGTTCCCATGAGTTCCTGCACCCCAGTCTTACTAGCGTTAAATTGTAGTTCATTTTTTATCTTTTCCAAATGAAAAGGCAACAATTGTATCTTGTTTCAATTTGCAATCCTTTGTTTCCTAGAGAGGCACATCTGTGTTAAACTATTTACTGGGGATTTGTATTTGTTTTGTACATTTTATTTGCGGGCATTTATCTGCTTTGCTATGGGCGGGTTAGTGGTTTTCTTAATGTTTTCTAAGGTTTTTTTGGTGTAATATTGATACTGACATTTTTATTTTTCGATACATGTTTCCAGTTGGACTTTTGCCTTTTTATTGTGTAAATAGTATTTTTAACATATAAATCGTGATGTCGTCTTTCTCCCGGAATATACCATTCATTTGCCGTATACTTAAGAGTACAGAGTTGAGTGGACCATTTTACCTCAGAGAAACAGCAGTAGATATTCAAGTGAGATAACGTGCGGCCTCGGAGGCTGTCAGTCAGTCACTGAATGGTGCTTACTGTATTTTGTTTTCTGTGTTCTATTATTGTATTCTAGTGAAATAGGAAAATATGTATTCATTTTTCCCTTGAAGGGGAGGAAAAGTAATTTTCCCTCTCCCTCCAGCATTCTTGGCTGAGAGCCTCATAAGTGAAAGGCTGATGAGACAAAAACCAGTTTACTAACCTCAGAACACCTGGGAGTGACCCCAGGCAAACCCTGCGGTGGCCGAGGGTTCAGGAGTCAACACCGCCTTAACCGGCAGAGGGAGGGGGATGGCCCTAGAACAACAGATGGGGCGTACGACATCTTGTGACAAACTTTGGGTTGTGGGGTTGCATAGAGTCTCCTTCCTGCCCTGTGACAAGAGTCCATCGTCTGGGCTGCTGACACTCGGGGGAGTGGAGCAGTGACAGATCGTCCCCTGGAGGACCTGTCTTGGGTGACAGGGGAGTTCAGGGAAGCCAGTCCTGCACTTGCTGTCTGCCCTGTGCCTTTGGCTTGAGGCGGCAGGTTTGGGGTCTGGTGTCTTGAACTTCTAGTCATCTCGTGGAGTGGCATCTTCTATTCTTCACAGGGGACACTGTTCTTTGAATGACTTATGAATATAGAGCCAGGAGTTAAGAAAGCCGTAGATCAAGTGCAGGCTCTGAGGGCCCGGAGGGAGACGCTAGGTCTCTTCTGGCCAAGGCGGGGCGCTGCGAGATGGCCCCGGCTGACTGGCCCATCTGAGGTTGTGGGGCAGAGAGGAGGGTCCCCCGCTCTGTGTCTGCTGTCTTCAGGGTGCTCACATAGAACCGGCGCCCTCCCAGGCGCGCAGGTGAACGGAGACCTCCAAGCGCAGACGGGCCAGACCCGGGCCACGCTTCGCCTCTTGGTGGCTCCGTCCAGAGCCTCGCTGCGTCCTCACAGACGGCGGCTCTTCTCGCTCGCCACTTGCTTTTGACGCGAAAAGCTGCCGTGAAGCAGCACGTTGAAAGGAGCGGCCCTCGCCCGCGCGGACGTCTTCCTTGGCGATGTATTTGGCAGTCGTGAAAATTCCGCCGTCCTCTCGGGAGCTAACCCCGGACTCGCCCCCTGTGCCCCTCCTTCAGCTGCTGCCAGGAGAAGGGAGCCGGTCTGTTCCCCAGACCGTCGCGTCTGAGGAAACCTCCTCTGCGCCGTGCTCTCGAGACCCACTCGCCGCGCGGGGCGATGAGTCCCTGACTTTTCAGACCCCGAGTGGCGCCGGCGTCAGGCAGAAAAGCTGTTCCTCTGGGTCTCGGCAGACAGTCGTCAGCCCGAGTTCAGAACAGGTCCAGATGACCGTCGTGTCCTCAGAAGGAGAACAGGGCTCCAGCGCGGCTGTGTCCACGTCCAAGCCTGTCTGCGCCAGAGCCGGGAGCCACTGCCGCCCGTTCGTCGCCCGCTCCCCGGCCCCGAGCCCGTGTAGGTCTCTCTGCCCGTCGCGCGGTTATTGCACGTCGTCCTCTGCCACCTACGACTCCATGCGGCTTTCCGTGGAGTTGCTGTGTATAGTTCTGGCTGAATTAATGAACCTGTTTTTCTTTTTTTTTTTTTGCTTTAGTGCGAAATTATTAAACAACATTAGGGGGACATTGGAAACCATTAACTTTGGTTTTAACGTTTTGTGGGCATTTCGCAGTGTGACCTGTTAAGGACAGTCCCTCATAATCGGGACTCCTTCGTGCGGCCGGACAGGCCATCTCAGTGTCTGGCCGTGCTGCGTGGCGCACGCTCGCAACCGTAACTCTTAAGATGAAGACACAGCGTGATGTTCTTCAGACCCATTTCAGTGACAAAATCCCACGCAGCGAAGTCTTGATCACTATGCCTAAGACTTGCCTAGGGACAATGCCCGTGCGTGAGGGTGTCCGGCTGGCGACAGGCTGTGCCGAGGATGCCCGTCCCCTCCCGGACGGGCACGTCCCCAGGCGCCCTGTTCCCCCGGCTTCGTCGAGGTGGAATCGACAGCTCCGTGCACGTCCGAGGCGCACACGTGCCTGATGACCACTGGAGCACCACACGGTCACCACGTCTTTCTGTGGGGAGGACGCTCACGATCTCGCTTAGGACGGCGATCATATTTTATTGCTCCACCGTTTGAAAAAGAAAGAAAAAAGAGGAAGGAAACGAGCAAGGGAGGAGAAAAGCGAAATAACATAAAAATGTGCTAAATTGAGCATTTAGGTTTTCTCCTGATGAATTTCCTTTGCCTTCTCTTGGAATGAGGACAATGCTGTCACAGGCCTGTGGCGCGGCTGCTCCTCCGGCGTCACCCAGGGCTCCCGTAAACGCCGCCAGGGGGCCGGGAGGGGGCGGGCCATTTCTGTCTCCTTCTGGAATTGCGATGTTCTTTCTTTTTTTAATGGAAAAATAACACACTGTCTTTCAGAGCTGAGGGATCAAACGTAACTTAGTCTTGTCCATTGCTGCTGCTGTTTAGAAACCTCCAGTTTAAAGGAAATGTCACCTTCGACCCCAGTGCTGCCGCTGTTACTGAGGTTTGGAGCCCCTGCCTGTTGCTGCAGGGAAATCAGTCACTAGGTGTTGGCCTGACTTGGGTCAGTGGAAAGGACTGCTGGTCTGGGACAGGGTGACAGCCAACCAGACTTCGGTCCTTCCTTCCTTGGGCACCGTAGGCCACGCGGCCGCGCCGGCCGCGGGCTCCAGCCCTGGCCCCTGGCAGACACTCCCGTCAGCTTCCTTGGCCTTCGACTCGTGATCCGAGGTCTGGCTCCCAGCAGGCAGGAGCGGCGACGTCGCTGTTCCTGACAGTCACGGCGTCTCCCTGTGAGGTCGGCATTAACGCCTCCCCGGCGTGGTCTCGCTGCCCATTAGGTTTCTGCCTCAGGCGCGGAGCGTCCCAAGGGAGAACACCCCCAAAGGGCAGCCGTTTCTCCGTCAGGACGGCTGGGAAAGTCGGCACCGGGGTTCTGCCCAGGCGGCTTCCCCCGGGGACCCCTGCTGTGAGGCCGTGGGGAAGATGGGGTTCAGGGGTGGAGTGGAGAAGGGTGCGCAGAAAATCGCAATCTTTCATCTTTTCCGTGAAGGGTTAAAGGGGCCTCTGTGGCCACGTTGCGTGGACAGCTGCCCTTCCGGTGGTGACTGTCCTCTCCTGAGGAGCTGGGCGATCCCACCTGGCTTTGACCTCAGGCGGTTCCCACGTGCCCGGCGGCGACGTCCAGCGTCCTCCAGTGGCTCCGCCGCACCAGGCCCAGCGTGGCCCTCGATGGGGCTCCCTCGTGTGGTTCTCGCCAGGTCCGGCGCCCGTCTCGGAGGAGCGGGTCCCGCCACCCAGAGGCTCCTCAGCCTGGCCGCTTCCCGCACCACTGGCGTGGCTCCCGTGCGAGGTACCAGGGCGTGGAGTCAGCGTGTCCCTTTCTTGTGCACAGACGATCTAGCTATGAGGCCTGCGCTGGACCAGCCAGGGTCCGCGGCCCGCTGTCTGCCTGGCCGCCCCCGAGGGAACAGCCCTCAACCACAGGGTCTCAGAGGGGAGGTGGCTGAGCTGCGGCCGCTGCATCGGGTGCTGGAGGAGGAGACAGGCGGGCACACCTTGCTGAACGCCGCGGAACGCCTCACGCTCTGCCGTGCACGCCCTGGCTGGAGCTCGGCCCCGGGGCCGCTCCAGGGCCCTGAGAAATGCCACCGCCCTCTGACAAGGCCGTGATCTCAGGACGAAGAGGCCGGCCTGGCGTGCAGGGCGTCTGGCCTCTGCCACCGTCACTCTGTGGAGGTCGGCACTCTGGTCCCACCCCTGCTCTCTGCCCAGGCACGTTGACCGAGGACTAGGGCTGAAACACGGTCTCTGTGACCCCAGGTCCTCACGTGTAGCCAGGAACGGCCTTGACACCACAGCCTCACACAGTATCTGGCCCTGCTCAGCCTTTGGGAACGCTGTGGCCTCTACCCTCACATGCCCAGCAGCACGCCCGTGAGCACCCCAGGGTGCTGCTCGGTGGAGCCGCAGTTCCACGGACACAAACGAGAAGCTGTGCCCTGAACACCTCCTTGTCCCATGACCTGTAACCAGCAAGTTCCCAGGTCCCGTTGGCTGTATCTGTGAGTCACCTTAACTGTGCTGCCAACGCTACAGCCCAGCCTGACACTGCGGCTTCCCACTAAGGCGTTCCGCTGGGGGGCCCCACTGCACAGGGTTGTCAAAGCAGTGGCACAGGGGCCAGGGGCCCCTGACTTGTGCAGACGGGCTGGGTCCACGCAGGTGGGGTGACTCTCTCCGGGGAGCACCGCGAGGGGAGGGTGAAGTGCTCGGTGCCGCTGCTCACGGTGGGTCAGGTCCTGGACTCCTGACCGGGAGGGTCAGGGCTGGCTGTTGGCCATGCGACTCAGGCCCCCTCTCTGCCTGGACTCCCGACGTCCGGCCTTCCCGCCGTCTCGTTCCCCTGACGCCGTGGCTGGCTTCCCCGCTTTCCAGCGCCTTCTGCGTGTCCCACAGCCTTCCTGCTGCACACCGAAGACCTCATGACGGCGCCAGCCCCAGCGGCTTCCGTCTGCGTCCCTGTGAGGGGAGCTGGGGTCCTCTCCCTTACCCGTCCCCGCCGAGCCCGGTTCCGAGCCTCAGAAACTGGTTCCCTGTCCTCAGAGGCTCGGGATGGCGGTGCTTTCCGGTCTCTAGGCTGTGTCACAGGAAGTGGGAGGGCAGGGGTCGTCACTACATTCAAGGGACATTGGCCAGCCTGCCGCATTGTCTGAGTGGCCTTGTGGACGGCGAGGACGGGCGTTGGTCGTGAGTGCCGGGGCGAGGGGGCAGCCCGTCCTGCTCGTGGTCCTCACGGAAGCCGCGTCGGAGCACAGCCAGCATGGCCCTCGAATCTCCCATCTCTTTGGCCCTCGGGACTGCTGCCCCGGGACCTGTGTCCAGGCCATCTCCCCTCCTTACCCTCTGCTCTCGCCAAGCCTGCCCGTGCGGCCCTCCATGGCCACAGCGGCCGTGCCAGCAGTTTGGCGTGGTTTCCCGTGAGCACAGGGCCACTCACCCTGGCGCGTGGGGACCTTTCAGCTGACGTTCCCTGAAGGAGTGGCGCGGGCGCGGGCGCGCGCTTGCACGTGGCCCTCCGTCCCCGGTGTCCTCGTGCGGCTCGCTGTGGCACCAGCGGCTTGCCGTCAGCCCGTGTTTGCAGAGAGGCCACGGGGCTTCCTGCTCGAGGTGAGGCTGGCGGTGAGGAGTGACAGCGATGGGTGGCTGGCTGCATTCTTACCGCTTACCAGGACCCGTGTGCTCATTCAGCAACCTCAGGAAACTCGTTCTAAAAATGGTCAGTGGGACTTTCCAGCAAAGCCCCTGGTGCAGGAGGGTGTTTAAGGCAGCAGGTTTGTGGTGCAGCGTGGGCAGGTTGCCAGGCAACCGCCCACTCGCAGGCTGGCCCGGAGCAGCGCCTGGGCTCGGGCAGCAGGGAGGCCCCACCTGTAGGGCCGGCCAGGCAGGCGTCGTCGGGCGCTTCTGGGACCGGCGGGGTCTGGGCACGGACAGCAGGAAGCCCTGACACACTCGTTTTCCAGGTCACAGAAACCATATGTTGCTCTCTGTGTTCAGAATCCAGGGGCCCTCCTGGCATCCTCGAAGTTCGCAGCTTCCCCGGAGCTGCACGGACTTCTGACCCGTGTGCAAGGCTGTGGCGCAGGGCCCCACGGGGGGTGTGGGGCGACCGTGCTGTGCTGTGTCCGCAGTGGAGCAGCGCTGAGCACCCCCAGGCGTGGGTGGCCGAGGGTTAGGGCGCAGGGGTGTTCAGCATTTCACTTTGTGGCTTCAGAGTCATCAGTGTATTTGATTGTAAGTCATAAAATGTAGTTTTTAGGAGTGGCCGTGTTTAATGTGTTTTAAGCTCATGAGATTTTAACAGTTAGCCGTCCAGCCACGGTGAGTCACTCCAGGACGCCACCGAAGGCTCCAAGTGGCCAGCACTTGTCTCCTCATTGTTGAGACCTCGTCACATGAAAAGGGACTTGCCCTGGCCACCGGGAGCATCTGCGCATACCCAGGGGCTGAGCTGGCTCCGTGACAGGTGAGATTTAAAACACGAGGCGGTGCGCACAGAGCCCGCACCCTTCCACTGCTTGCGCCGAGAAACAAGCAGATGCGATCTCATCGCATGTGTGCGTTACATGCACGTGCGTCTGCGTGTGTGCGTGCGTGCCTTTGTCACCTGATACGTCCCTTAGAGTACACACGCCACAGTGTCTCATGTACTGGTGCCACAGAATGCCAGCTTTGACTTCACGATTGGTTTACAATGAACATCACTATGTCCTGAGTAATTTCATCAATTCATTGGTTCAATGTAGAATTATACACATTAGGGCACATGTACGAGTGATTTTATAGACGTGACACTTCCGTGACACTTTGGCTCTGAGCGGTGGCTGTCTGTGGAAGTTACTCCGTTCCAGCTCTGCTGACCAACGTGACGCTGTCACAGGCAGCAGTGCCCTGGTGTGCCCCACTGTGCGAAGCACCGTGCCACCAGGGGGTCAGTCACAGGAGCCCCCAGTCGCCATCGCTGGTGTTCAGACCAGTGATTCTGTCCTCGGCCGTGTGAGTCACCCCGGCATTCTGGGGAGGCCCTCCTGGGAGCGGGACCAGGAGATTGGGCCTCTCGGAATGACCTCCTGTGACAGCAGGGTCTGTGCGGACGTCCTGGTGAAAGGAGTCAGTGCAAAGTCAGGGCCGAGTGACAGTCCCCTTCAGGGCCTGCTCTCCAGGTGCCAGTTCCTGGTCCCCTGGGAGTGAGGCCCAGGGGTCCATGTTTGCTGCAAGGTCTGAGGTTCTCGCACGCGTGAGTCTGTGAGTTGGAGGGGTGGGCTTGCACAGGAGAAGAGGGAGGGACGGCCCGCGGGACAGCGCACAGACAGGACATGACGGCCACTCGTCCATGGCGGTCACCTGTCCACGTAGCGGGCGTTTGTGCAGGAGCGTCCACCCCCGTCACGGCTTTGTTTCCCGCAAGCCCAGCAGTGGCTGGGACAGGGACACCTCACGTGCGGGAAAGGAAGCCTCAGCCAGTTACAGCACCCATTCCCCACTGGAGACCGGCAGCTCGCTGGCTCGTGTCGTTACCGGTAGAAACCATGAATCCAGGAGAAGTTAAATGAGCTCCAAGATCGTCAGGTTGTAAACTGTGCAGTGACCCAGTAATCACGCGTGGTGGTGTGAAGAGACCCCATGACAGATGCACACGCATGTCAGCGCCACGGTAGGGCTCAGAGCGAATGCTACGTGTACCCCTTCCACGTGTCACGATGTCAGGGCCCTAACGTCACTTAGTAACCAATCGCCCACAGTGGACGGCCAGAGCGTGAACACGCGCAGGTGCAGCCTGGACCCGGAGCCATGTGCAGTGTTTACGACGTGGGGTCCACGACCCAGCACTGCCGTCACGTGGGTGCTGTCATGGCACACGCGTTCCCCGGGCCCAGGAGCATGGAAGGGAGGTGCGCGAAGCAGTCACGGCACAGGTTTGGCTACAGCAGCGGTCTGATCTCTCAGTTCTCAGTGTAGCTTCTTAAACTCCGAGACGGCGTCGCTCAGACGCGCTGCCGTGTGAACGCTCCCAGCCTCCGCGCCCTGCGGCCTGTTTCCGGCCGAGGAGCAGTGGGCGGGTGCTCGTCCGTGTCCGTGTCCGTGTCCGCGTCCACGTCCGTGCCCTGGGACCCTTCCCGGTGGAAAGGGAGCTGCACGTGCCCGTGAGAATCCTTGCTCAGCTGCTCTGCGGGGACTCGAGAGGCCGGCAGGCGGTGGACGTGTGGTGCTCCCGTCCCTCTGTAAGCCCCAGCGTCCTGCTGTGACCGTGGCTCGGAAGAGCTGGACCCAGGGACAGGCAGCAGGGCTCCGGGGGAGGGTGCGAGCGGGGGAGGTGCTGTGGGAGCTGCTTTCAGCCTGGGCCATGTGACAGTCATTTGTGGAAGTGACATGCCTTTCTTAGACAGAGCTGTTCTGCTTTCTGTCTCTCAAGTGACAGTGGTGATCAGACAAGCGGCCCGCCCTAGAATGAGCCACAGACTGGAGGCAGGGTGCTCGCTCAGCCCTGTGCTGTCCCCATGCTGGTGTCCCAGGGTGGGACACCTGTTCTCAGGAGTGACCCCCTCCCCGTAGAGGCTGCTGGCCTCACTCGGGGCTTCATCCCCTTCATCATGTTCTGTTCTCTCACAGGACTCTGGTGGCATGACTGGCTTGGGTCGTTGCTATGTGGCCAGGGTAGATTTGTCCCCGACCATCACAGCTTCGTGTTCTGGTTCACATGGACCCAGATCCAGCCCTGAGCAGGGG
The DNA here is from genome assembly GCF_902729225.1 of Pteropus medius. Taxonomy (NCBI): domain Eukaryota; kingdom Metazoa; phylum Chordata; class Mammalia; order Chiroptera; family Pteropodidae; genus Pteropus; species Pteropus medius. Next base: position 13,725,885 of record NW_024347788.1, on the reverse strand, counting down.
TCTGGAGGCTGTGGCCGGGCTGTCACTCAGAGCGGGGCTAAACAGGTGGTGGGGACAGGTGTCGTTGGTGACATGGGTGTCGCAAAGTTTTTGTGAGTCATCTTCTAGTGCCTGAGTGTCACAGAGACCTGGCAGGATAAATGGGCATGGGATGACCCCGGCCTGTCCCCCAGCCGTGACTAGAAAGCCAGGCCTGCTTCTATGGGTCTAGACCAGGTATTTCTGCAAATGTTATTATTCTGACTCCTTGAGGTCAAAAAAAAAAAAAAAGAAAAAAAAATCAATATTTTATGTCAAAAGTAGTTCTTAAGTATTCAAAAAAGTAAACTTAAAAAGTTTAAAATTTGACTTTAAAATTAAAAAAATAAAATGTATTTTAAGTATTACTAAAAAGTAATTTTTAGTGGCCAGCCATAGAAGTGGGGTGGTGGGTGCAGGGCTGGGGGTGCTGGGGAGTGTTTGATGGGGACAGTGTTAGTTTGGGACGATGTGGAACCTGGAGATGACGGTGACAAGTGCGCAACGTCCTAAACGCGTTTGCCACTGAACTGTGCGCTCAGAACGGTTACGGTGGTGCTTTTCATGTTGTGTCCATTACCACAGCTTTAAAAATTAGAACAAAAAGTAGTTCTTCCAGCTGAAGCTTCTGACTGCCGTCCTAATTAGATGTGACGTCAGGTGTCTCATGCGCAAGGGGCCGTAGGGCTCCAGCCCCGGCACCCTCAGCCTGAGGACCCCCGCGTTTCCTGGGATTCCATGGTGGCAAAGGAGCCAGAGCCGACGCTCAGAGTTATGTGACCCCTGTGGGGGTCCACTGTAACGAGGTGACATTCCCCAGGGGTCTCCACTGAAGTCAGGGAGACTGGAGCTGACTCTCAGAGCCGTGGGGAGCACAGCACGTCCGCGCACCCCAGAATCTGTCAGGTGGCGCGGACATGAGCCCGTGAGCCTGAGGACTGGGCGCTGGGCTGCCACAGGTCTCCCAGGGGTCCACGGAGGACTGGAGGGGAAGCGCCGTGGCACGGGGCACCGGCCACCGGCCACAGGCACACGCGCACCCGTGTGCTGGGGCCCAGCCCCAGCAGCCTGCAGGGAGCCCCCGTGGGCGGGAGCTGAGACCACCCATCGTGGCAGGCGGCGCCCGAGAGGCCCTGCTGCCCGCCCGCCCTTCTTGTTGTGACAACAGTAAGCTTCTCCCTTGTCCCCAGGAGTGTGAGCTGGACGGCTTCCTCCATGGCAGCAGGTGGTAGCACGGAGCTCGCAGTGAAGCCCAGCAGTGAGCTCAGTGGTCCTGCCGTGATCCAGGCTGCCCCTGTCACACCCGCCCGCCACCACCTCAGGTCCCCTCGCCGGGGACACTGCTTATCAAATATCAACACTTTCCTGACACTTTGCCAGAGTGAGCACGCGCCTGATTTTCTTTAAAGCATGGACTTGTGAGACGCGCTCGGGATCAGGTTTCAGGGGGGGACTCACATGTCCGGGGCTCAGTGCGTCCTTGTGAATGTCACCAACTGTAAGCATCACACCAGCATTGCATTTGTGAGCTAAAATGCCCTTCATCTACAGACAGATAGCTTTATCCTAAACCTCAAGTCACCCTGGTAGGCTTGTGCTAATGAAGGTCACAGCGTGTCCCTTGGCTCCCATTCAGAGAGGGGACAGTCGTGTATGTGTGTCCGTCAGTAGTGGGAACAGGACAGAACACCAGAGTGTATCTCTGCCTTCTGCTGTCACATGATTTGGTTGGACTCTTGGGGACAGTGTGTAGTTGGACACCAGCCCCTCACGGGATGGGGCACCGGTCCACTTTGATTTCACGTGGCACCTCACCCTTAAAGTGAATCCGAAGTCCCAATGACTTAGCTACACGGCACCGTGCACAGCGTGTGTGGTGGGCCTGGTGCACGTGGAGCCTCAGACCCCGCCCCTGCGGGCTGTGCGCGCACGTGCTTAGTGCTGGGCGGTCGTGTGCCTCACTCTGCATCGCGACCACCACCGGCACGTGAGGACCCAGTGAGTGGGTGCCACCGGCGTGGGCCGTCACGTCTCCGTGGATTCCAGCCAGGCTCCCAAGAGCGTCTGTCAGGCTGCAGTCTGGACAATTCCCGGGTCGTACAGAGAGGTGGACGGTGGATGGAACGATGGAACATTCCGGTGGGAAGGGATGGGCGGTTGTCAGGAAGCTGCCCTCTCAGCTTCCTCCCGAACATAGTGGTTTAGCGACAGAACTGGCGCCCAGGCCCGGAGCCCCCAGCACAGCCAGGAGATCGCCGATGATGCCGCCTGGGGAGCCGGACAGAAAGTGGGGCCTGTGACAGCCAGGAGGCCTCAGGCCCGGGTGGGTGCGACAGCACGCTCTCGCCACCTGTCAGGAGATGACAGGGGCGGCGGCGATGCGCCAGCCAGGCTACAGAGCGGTGGCCGGAGGACCAGACGCCGTCGCAGGTCCCGTTCCCACGCACGATGGAGGCTCCCGCGGCGGGAGAACTGTAAGCCCTGGGGCCCTGGTTGCTCTGGGCTGACGTCTATGAGGCTACGCTTTCCTTGACGGCGGCAGCACAGACAGCACAGCCTGAGAACCTCTTCGTGTGTGTAAGTGTGTACGTGGAATCACACAGGACGCGCGACCTTTCGTACGTAGTGCAGACCCGTCCTAGACGTCACCGCACGGGCAGTCTCGTGTATGTGTGCACCGCACGCTGCGTAACACACTCTTGTTCTCAAGGTCCCGCTCCTGTGAATGACCGGCCCTCAGCAAGCCAGGCTCCGTACGGGCTGCAGATGGCCTTCCCCAGAGCCAGGCTGCTGGGACGCTCGTGCCCCCTGATTCTGCCGCGTGTGGGACTCTTTGCCAGAGCCACATATGTGTTTATCTTCTCTCCATATGTTCCTGGAGTGCTTTCTGCTCGGGGCGGCGGGGGATCCCATCCGCTGACTCCGTCAGGGCTCCAGACAGAACACGTGACCTCCTGGCCCAGCGCATGACTTGTCGGGGCCACCCCGCTGCCCCCGACGTCTGTGCAGGCGGGAGTCTGTGCCCGGGCCGACCCTGCCAGACGGACGTGTGGTGTCCTTGCCGGGTCCTGCCGAGGCTGGCCTGTCCCCGGCCCACGTGGCTGCCTTGCTTTGCGTCTTTTCCTCTCGGCCAGTGTTTACTTCCATCACGTTTCAATCTCAGAGAAAAGGGGCAGAGCCTCAGAAGCACACGTGTCTGTACGTGCAGGCCTGTGATGAGGCCAGCGTGGCAGCCACCTGCTTGCCGCGGGCAAGGTGGGCTGGCCCTGAGCTGGGAGGCCTGGGAAAAGGGGTGTCTGGGTGTGGTCATGGCAGTGGGCGGGGCATCCAGGCCTCCATGGAGAGAATGGGTGGCACGAGGGTGTCCCGAAGGCAGTGGGAGACCGGTTTGCTGGTGTGCGCACGCGGGCGCGCTCGGGGGCGGCTGGCTCTGTGGCAGAATCACCGCGCACTCCTTCAGACAAAACCGACACTTCAGAGCCTCACGGGGGGCCGGTGGCGGGTTTGCCTAGGTGGCAAGGAACTAACTCAGAGGTTGGGCCCCCCATGCGCTGTCTCCCATCATGCTTTTGCTGTAACGTAGAAACCCTGACCCAAGGTATCAACTAACTAAAGTTGGTCAGTATAGCGTTCGGTCTCGTGGGATTTAAACAAACGCAAGTATGTAGGTAAGGTTAGGCCGTTTTCCAGGTAAACTATTCATTATTGCTTAGTTTTGCCCTGACTTAAAGTATGAAAGAATGCAATACAACTTTCAAACCCACCCTGAGTCATTCTGGGATGAAATGTGGAAGCGTTAGCAATTTCAGGGTTGAGGGTTTTCCCACGTTGGCCAAGAATCTCGGCTGCGGCTCTGCTGTTAACTCTAGGAGACCCACGGTCCCCCTGCACCCTGTCAGCATCTGCTGCTTTGGCTTCTGCAGCGGCAAGAACCACCCGAGAGGCCTGTGTGCCCTGTGCTGAGCGTGTACGCTCCCGCAGCCCTGATCAGAGCAGTGACCTGCCCTGGCCTGTCCCCGGCTCCAGCCTCGCAGCCTCTGCCCCTGCACACACACCTGCGTGGGCCTCGCCTGCCGCGGCATGCGCTCTTCGACTGGCCGTGAAGAGAAACGCAAAGTGACTCGTCTGCAGCGTCGCACACGCCACGCAGCCTGGAGTGTTTTCCAGGCTTAATTTCCTTAATCCCTTGAGCTCCCGAGGAAAGGGAGTGTCGTCTGGACTGTTGCTTCCATGTTGCAATTTGGAAAAAAAATCACTTACCGTTTTGGAGAAGGAGACGCCAAGCCGAAATGGGACCTCTGCTTTCCGAGAGGCCACCCCGCCCCAGCAGGACGGCCAGCCGAGGAGGGAGGGCTCCGTGGTCTCACAGGGAGGCCAGAGGGACTGTCTGTGAAGCCCGCAGGTGGCTGCGCTCCCGGCTTTCCCCGGACGCTGCGGGTCCTGCTGCGGACGGGCACTGCGGCCTGGTGGAACCAGCTCTAGCTGTTTACTCCGGTCCCATTTGTTTAGTGTCACCAGTGCTAAAAATGCACATGCTCGTTTTCTTTTCTAATTCAGGTGGCAGCGTAAGTGTGGTGCTCACCGCACAGTTACTTCTCCATGTCGCCCACACATTGTGGTTTTCTTTGCAGTCATAAATTTTTAGAAAACATTCGGCGACATCAGAATATCAATTTCTACATTGACGTGCATTTACATCATTTAACGAACTATTTTAGCATTCATAGCACGCCCTTAAACGTGTAACACGCGATGGGCGAGAACAGAGTGGAAGCGTTGCACGTGCTCCGCGGGCCGCGGCGCACCAGCGGGCCCGGGGCGTGGGGCGCTGGTGCGCTCCCTTGGGAGCAGGTGCCGGGCCCTCGCTGCGCGAGTGCGGGTGGAACCTGGGCGTTCGGTGCCAGCCCGTCACAGCGGGACAGTCTCGGTCGTCGTTGCTGGGACAGAGCCGTGTGCTCGCGGAGGGTGGCTGAGCGTCCGTGTCGTGTTTTCAAGTCCATGAGCAGAGAACTCCAGACGGACGTCCAGCCACATGAACGTTCTTCTTTTTTCCAGAACTAACAAGGACGCAGATCACAGTTTACTTTTCTCGCGAAGCCAGCGTGGTTCTGTTCCCGCTGCCGTGGACCTTTCACACAGGGACGCCCCGACGTGGTGGGGATGGGGCCACGTCCGCCCGGCACCAGTGCGCCGGGCCGTGGCCGAGCGTGAGCCCCGTGCTGCACGAGTGTGCGCCGTGCTTTGCCCGTGGTTGGCGAGAAGCTGCTGGCGCCGCCCAGTCCTGGCGCTGGACGGCCGTGCAAGCCTGCCACGGTCCTTGGAGGGTGTCCTCAGGAGGAGGCGCTGACGAGGCCCAGCGAGAGGGGACAGCCAGGTCACCGCGTGTCCGCCGCCCCCCAGAGCGCCCGGCAGCAGGCGCCACAGCATCTTCCAGCACAGCCAGGACGTGGTCCCTGCGCCGGGCACGTGACGATTTGGTGGAGGTTCACGTGGCGGGTGAACATAAACCCTGTAGAGTGACCGGGACGGGGAGGGTGTCACCTCACGGAGCCCGTCTGGGAGACAGCCTTCGGCCGGCCGCAGCGGCCACTCCCCCAGCGGGTCGTCCAGGCCGACACATCGGTCTTCAGCTCCACAGCATTCGCGTTTAGCTCTCTGTGCGTAACGCTACGGTGTGTGTCGTCCCCACTGCGGTCACTGAGGTGTCTCCCTGGTGCCCCACGTGCCACGTCAGCGTCCGCAGGCTCCCAGCAGGGCGGCTTGGGCGCACCTGCCGCCTCCCTAATCTGGATGCAAACGTGAGAGGAGGACACGTGACACTCGTCACCTGAGGTCCCCTGACTGTATGTGGCCGAGTAACACTGAGTCCCCGGCCGTGCCCACCCCCGGCCTTCCTGAGCCAGCCCACCAGTTGGTACTGGGGGAGAGGGAGCCGGATGGGCAGAATATTTTACCAAGAGCTGCAATTTTAAATGCCAGCGAGAACGGAGCGAGAGGCTCGTCCGCAGACACGGGCCGCACCCCAGAGGCTTGTGGCGCGTTAGGCGGCCGTTCACCACGCCGCTCTGGGGCCTGGAGAGCCTGGATCTGTGAGCTGGGTGCAGAAGGCAGCGGCCACAGGAGCGCGGAGCGTCGGGGTCTCGCGGGAGGCGTGTTAGGTTCTCCGGGGATGCAGAATCGTGCCCGCGTGCGTGGCGCACAGAGGGTGATAGCAAGGTGCTGCCTGTCACGACTGTGCGGCCGGCGAGCCAGGGGCCCGGGAAGCAGCGCTGCTGCTTTGCGTCCGAGGTGGGCGCGTCCGGCGTCCAGGCCTCGGAGCGGCCGGGCAGGGCTCGCCCCTACGCCGCGGGAGGCGCAGCCTTTTCGTTCTGGTCAGACCTCGACTGCTCCGATGAGGCCCCCGCCCCGGGGAGGGCAGCACTGTGCCCGTGCTGTCCCCACGGCCACCTCGCAGACACGCCAGAGTCGTGTCCGAGCAGAAGCCCGCGCCCGTGGCCCAGTCACGTCGACGTGTCCGGTTAACCACCGCAGGAGAGGGCACGGCCCAGAGGCCAAGGACGCACCCTGCTGAGCGCCCTGCCCGGGTGACGGACGAGAGGGAGCGCGGCCACCAGCGACACGGAACGCACGTCTCCGTTCTTGCTCTGGGGACGTCGGGGGGTTATCGATGCGAGGGTGCACTTTGGAGGGCGAGGAGGGCGGGCGTGAGGAGGGCAGGAGTGCCAGCCAGGCAGTGTCCTGCGACACCACCGTGGGACAGCCCACTGGAGCCGCCGCGCACGTCCCCTAGTGACCCGTACACCAGTTGCTAGCTCCTAGTGTCCACGCTGCCCGGGCTGGGCTGATGACATGGGCAAACCACAGTCCCTCTCGTGGGGGCTCCCAGGGAACTTGTCTTACTAAATTTTCCTGAGAAAACAAACGTACTTTTGTTCCTCAAGCCAGTTAAACGTGAAGGAGCAGGTTCCTCGGTTCATGGAGACAGGAAGAGCACCGTGCGTAACGCTCAACACCACACGAGCCGGCAGTGGGTGGTGCGGGCCGGGGAGCACGTGGCGAGCCCCCCACGAGTTGGGGACAAGAGTCTGATTCGTCACTGAGGAGAGGTGACCCCGGGCAGTACTGGAGGTGGCCAGCGGGCGCTGTGGACCGTGGGGACGGCACCGGTGAAGGAGGAAAGCGTGGAATCGAGGGACAACAGGAAGCAGTGAGTGGACAGACCTCCTGGGCGGGAGGGAGGCCACCAGCCCCGCTGTCGGAGGTCAGCCTTCAGGGGCATCTGGGCCAGAGGGGCACATGTAAGTGTCGGTCTAAGGAGCGTGGACGTCACCAAGAACCGCCAGAGGTGTCGGGGCTGTGAAGTTACAGACGGCATTCTCGCCTGATTCCTGGGGGCGGCCGGTGGAGGTGGGCGCGGACGCCCGTACCATGTCGCTGATGAGGCCGGCCGGGCTAGAGCAGCCGGGATCTGGGACGGGGTGAGAAGGGCCACTCGGGGCGGTGGCGGGAGACAGGAGGAGGGCGCCGCCACGGGCACGGAGGGCGCCGCGCGCAGGTTCCGAGAAGGGGGGGCTGCAGCAGGGCTGGTTCGTGGCACAAATGAAGCGTCTGCAGAGCACGGGGGCCGGTGTGTCCGTGGCGGCGCCGTGCTTCGCTTCTAGGTCACAGTGGCGGCCGTGCGTGGTGTGTGCCGGGCTTTCCCCGGTACTAGTGTTTCATGCAATCAGTCGACCTCGCTGATCTGTGGCGTGCGCTGGAAATAACTGCAGATGTCCATCTGCCAGGCAGAATTCCAAGCGCTCGACATGTATCTGCCCAGCGACCACGGCGCCCTGTGGGGTAGACCCCGGCGGCCACGTCGGCTGCAGGTGAGACGCGGGGGCGTGAGGTGTGAGGTGTGAGCGGAGAGGGGCCTGCAGCGCCGGCCAGGCAGTGACCCGCCGCCCGGCCTCCTGCGCCACGGCGACCTTGCCACCAGAAACGCCCTCTCTTGGAATTATGGTCCTGACCCCGGCCGCACAGCGCAGAGGGTGCTTGGCGCACGGCGCGAAACCCCTGCCCCGGCCGGGCGGGGCCGCGGGTCAAGCACTGCGCATCTCTGCGCGTCCGTGAAGCGGCAGGCGCGTCGGTTCCTGTCACCCGTGGACGTTACGCGGAGTGCTGCGTGTGGGGCGCGGGCTGGCGGGCAGAGCTCCGTAGGTGTCGCTGTGATTCGTCAGCATTGCGTGACGGGCGCCCAACCCAGGAGGGCGAGAGGCTCTGGGAGGGGGTTTGCCTTTCGTTTAACTCCACTCGACATCCAGTTGTCCGGGACCCTTTATCAGGTGTCTGTCACTTATGTCCTAGCACTGCGGTAGGACGTAGGACGTGAGATCTTCAAGTCCCGGGTGGGCTGAAGGTCACGCTGCAGGTTGAGGTGGGAGGCGGTTGTGCTTTGCCGTTTCAGGGGCAACCACGGCAGAGCGGCCCAGCTGCGCCCGCAGCTCCCCCTGCCCTAGAAATGCTCTTCACTGCATTCGACCTGCAGACGGGCGGGCGATGAAGGGGACGCATCCGTGTCGTGGAGCAGCGCGTCCCCAGGGACCTGCGGGACGCGGCGGGCGGGGGGAGTGTCTGCTCTGGGTGCTCGGAGGGAAGTCGCGCCTGAGCCCGTCACAGGACGGGGCTGACCTCCGTCCTGGAAGATAGGTGGGTGTTTGTCAGGCAGGCTGGAGCGGGGGGACCCACAGGGCGTCCTAGGCAGAGCGTGCACGTCGAGCGTGCAGTGACCGGGGTGGGGGGCCAGGAGAAGCGTCACGTGGACGGTGTGAGAGTCTGCAGAGGTGGGAGCGCCACGCGGCACCAGAGCGTTCCCTGCGCTGAGCCATCCAGGTCGCTCGGACACGCACTCACAGACGTGAAAAGCCCACCTAACTCTCCCGAAGCACAGACCCTGGTGCACAAGGTTCAAACCCAGGACCCTCTGAGCAGACGCTCTCCCCATGGGTCCCACTAGCTCCTGAGGGTCTTCATCCCATGTGCGTCCACGTGTCTGTGTCGGAAGCCTGGCACTTGCCCTGTGAGTGTCACCTCTCCTCAGATGGCCCAGGATGTGCGTGCCGTGGGGGGAGGTCAGCTTCTCAGGAGGGCCGGGCCACAGAGCCGTGGGTGACTCACCTCCCAAGAGAAGACCAGGACAGCACTGTGCCTCCCCGTGGCACGTGCCCCGGCGCCTGTGGCAGAGGCCCTGGTGCGCGTGATGGTGGTGACGGTCAGGAGTTGTTGGACGCGTCCTGCGTGCCCCTGTGACAGAGGTGGCTACCCGTGTCTGAGGGCCCAGCGCACGGAGCCAACCCTAGCTGGCATGGCGGAGGTCTTCGTGCGCCGGCCTCTGGGACGGGCTGAGCCCGTGCGTTCTGGGCACCAGATGATGCCGAGGGACTATTAGGACCGGCACCGAAGGCACATGGGAGGCTTGCACTAGACGGAGGCCGCAGGGTGCTCCTGGGACCCCCTGGGGGCGTTGGTTCGAGCCCCAGGCGCCGCCTCCAGGAAGCGTCCCCACTTCCGGCTGGCCGCCTGCCGCTGATTCAACACCGCGACACGCGCGAGAGCAGATCCAACCGAGAGAAGAGACGCCAGGGTTAGTGGGGGGAAGTCGCAAGCCAGGTTTGCGGAAACGTCAGGAGATGCAGTGATGGCCTTGAACGTGCACAGGTGGCAAACAGGCCGAGACAGAACGCTCCGGAACGGAAGCAGGTCCCTGCCCAGGTTCCGGTGTCCAGTTTCTCTGCTCCGCTCCCAGGCTCCCCTCCTGGGAGGGAGACGCCCCCAGCACCGTCTCGTCCCCGCCCCCTCCCCCTCGTGCCCCGCCCTTCGAGGATCTCAGATCCGAGGAGAGCGAGGCGGTTGAGATGTGGTTCTGGAGGCCGCCTTCGGGGTTCGGATCCTGCCTTGGTCACTTCTCAGCTGGGTGGCCTCACCAGGTCACCACCCACCGTGCCTCAGTTTCCCCATCTGTCAAATGGAAGGGGAGTGGGGGCACTGCTCAGGCTCGGTGTCGGGGTTGAGAGGGGCCGGTATGTCCGAGGCGCGGTGGGCAGAGGCCTTTGGCGTCTGGGTTGTGGGGAGCTATGTGGCCAGAGCAGCCCAGCCCAGGCCGTGAGTGGTGGGCCTGGCCTCAGGGTCGGCCTGGAACATGCGTGTGACCGCTAGAGGGACAGGCGTGTCTGCTCGGCCCAGTGCAGGCGACTCAGCGGTGTGCCTGCCTCGCCGCCACCGTGACGGAGCGTGGTCAGCGCTCGGTGGCAGCTCCGCTCACCCTGTACTGGAGTGCCTCCTCCTCCTCTGCGGGACGGGATATCCCATGGTGTGGAGGTGACGAGTGGGGGGCTGTGGACGTCTGTGGGGTGATTTTAAGGTCGTGACCTGTGCCGGCCCTGGGAGGGGTGACCTCATGTCTGGGTCCTCTGGGGCAGCACCCACCCCCGGCCCTTACACGGATATTAAGCGTCCGTCTCAAATGCCACAGGCTGTGGGGGCTGGCGTGCCCCGGCTTCTGTGTGGGAGAGGACCATTCTGAGCAGCTGATCCAGAGGCAGCTGCAGAGGCAGCAATTAAATGTCTCTGAAGACAACATTGTGTCACCAAAATAGCACAGGCCACGCAGTAACAACAGCAACACAGAACTTCGGTGATGTTCTCGTGAAGCCTCAAAGCACCTCCCAACGGGCGCAGTGACTCATCCCACCAACCGCGGGCAGGGCGGGTGTGTGTCCCTTCCCCTTCGGGGGCGGCCGGACCACACTGCGTTGGCACGGAGTCTGAGCTGCCAGCGTCGGGGTCGATGGCTGTCTCACACACACGGAGGGAAGGCTCCCCTGCCGTACCCCCAGGAGGTGACTCTTAGGAACCGGTCACTTGTCACTCCAGAGCTCCCAGGGAACAGGACACCAAGTGCACGTGACATCAAATATTTATCTTCAGCATTATTGGGACACCGTGCACACGGGTGGTTGGACGTGTCGCTTAATACAACAGATGACCACTGCGACCCCGCTGTGTGGACAGCGCATCATCCCCAGAAGGGATTGAAGCAAATGCGTGAAGCCGCCCTGCCCTCGGGCGGAGGAGAGAGAAGGAGGCCGTCCCATCTCAGCCGTCTCCAGCGAGCCCCCGGGGCCGCGTGAACGGCTGGGAGTCAGGACAGAGGCAGCGGCGTGTGGGGCGCTCGGCAGCTCAGCCCCTCTGGCGCAGAGAGATGCGGAGGCCCAGACGCCTCTGTGCACGGTGTCCTTGGGGAGACTTGCGCCTCGTGCGGGCTGACCCCCAGAGCTGAGCTCGCATTTGCTCCGTGAACTTCTACCGACGGGTTAGATGAGGTTTCACGTTGTTCAGATTAGGAAGTTTACAAGTCATCTGAAACAGTAAGACTCACATCCGAGATTATTACAACTTAAATATGTACACACGGACACGCACACACACGCACGACGGTCTGAATTACTGAATGAATTCTGGACTACCGAGGAATTTGGTAGAAGTGAAATTTTAACGTCTTCACACCCAGTGGAAATTACGAGAAGCGTGGCTGAGAAGGTGCTGCTGAGCGACTGCTTCAGGGAGTGAATGAGCACGTCGCATACTCGCGCGGGTTGTTTTTCCCTCGTAATCAGTCCTGGCTGTCCGTTTACACGCGGGGGAAGGACGGATTTCAGGGCCCGCGTTACGAGTCAGTCGACGTTGCGTTACAACGTGGGGCGAAGCACAGCCTCCTGGAGTGCGGGGAGAGTGTGTGGACGGAGCACGCATGGCACCGGGCGGCGAGCTGAGAGTGTCCGACAGGCCCTCAGGCCCACGCCGCTTCTCAGGCGCTGGGTGAGGAGATGCAGGGTCGCTTCTAAAGGAATGAGCTGCTGGGAAATGACCCTGGGACCCCACCTCGCCTCGACCAGGTTGGCGGCGGTGTGTGGACAGAATGCCCACTTTCTGGTGCACGGTCTGTCCTGTGGGCTCGGCGGCTGCCTCTGTTGCTGTCACGTCTGGGATGCTCCAGTGAAAGCTCTGTGCGTGGAAAGCATTCGAGATGTCACGTGACGTTTTACTCGGCTCAGATTGGTGAAGGGAAAGCAACGAGTCTTGGGAAGTTAGCCTCTACCACACGTCTGACGGCTTGAGGGCCAGCAGACCGCGTCCCCTTGTTCTTTGTGGGGACAGAAGGCCCGGGGTCCTGTCTCGTTGGTAGTGGTTCCCATTCTAAGCGTTTTATAGAAACCCTCAGGGAAGCTGGAGCTGATCAGGGACAGGTGTCTAATGAGCGAGACGCAGCACGGTGGCCCCGCTGGACGGGGCTGGGGACGGACACCGCCCTGCGCCGTGAGGCGGCCGCGTGCAGACGCACCCCGCTGGCCTCAGGCCTGGGCTGTGGGGCGCCTCCCAGTTAGACTCTCTCCTCTGCGTTTCCTGCCTTTCCTTGTGCCTCGGTTTCCACCAGTGGCTCTGCGCTTGTTTCTGGCCACGTGCTCCAGAATGACTCTCGTCCTTCTATCATTGAGAGCAGCCCCGTGGCCACGTGCTTCCCTGCGGAATCTGTCCTCGGCGCTTGTTAGAACGATGCCTTTCTCTTCGCGTCCTCAAGGACAGTCATTAGCAGTTGTTCAGAATGATTCATGGCGTTTCCGTTCATGCCGGGGCGCGTATTCATCACGGGACTGTCCATCTGGACTGTTCCTGCGGGGACAGTGCTGCTCAGCAACGCAGCTCTCGCCCAGCCCTGCGGCCCCAAGGGAGCCACCCGCCCGCGCCCGGCTCGCGTCAGCTCGCCTCTGACGCCTGGTGGCAGAGTGGGGGCCCACACCTCGAGGTGCAATGCCCTTGGCCTTCAGCCTTCAGCCCGGACTCCTGTTGGAGGACATGGAGACCAGGGCGCCAGGCTCACGCTCACACAGCCTTGTCCTGAAACCTGCGTCCCGACCTTGCTGGACGGATGCCGAGGGCAGCCCCAGAGCAGGAGGCGGCAGGCTGTGGGCCCTGGAGTCTGGCGGAGGCACGTTCAGCTGGCGGGGGCAGCCCCCTGAGCAGGGGCGTTTGGCTCCCCCAGTGCCCAGCGGCAGGAGGAAAGGTGTGGGCCCTGCTGTCGGTCATGGGGTGGGGCTGCACTCCAGGGACACCCGCCACGAGGGCCAGGGTACTGGGGCACTGTGAGCAGGGGCAGGGCTGCACCCCTCCAGGCCCGGAGAGGACGGGAGGACAGGAAGAGGCCGGAGGGCAGAGGAGCAGCGTCGGGAGCTGGGGGGCGATCTGTGAGCAGGGTGGTTGGGGTGGTTGGGGTGGCCCCGTGCAGACCCATGGGAGACTGCACACAGTGAGGAAGGGGCCGGTGGGCGTGACCGTGGCGCTGGCCCGCCTGACAGCTGCGGGCCGCGTCCCTGCTCAGGCCAGCGTGGACGGCGGCTGTGGGACGGGAGGGGCTGCCGCCCCGTGCAGAGCCCGTGGCAAGGGCTTCCCTCCTCCTGGAGCTCAGGCCCGGCCCCAGGCGGGCCTCCAGGGCCGTGTCCTGTGCAGTCTTCAGCCTGCCCACGGCCTCCGCCTGTGCCGACCTTGGACCGTGCCATCCACACCCCAGTGCCCGAGGGGTGCTGCGTCCCGGACGGGCGAGGACGGAGCTCGGCGGTGCCCACCGGAAGTGCCACCTGTCCACTGTGCAGACGCCGCCGTGTTCCTGCCCTTCTGTGTGCATGTGCAGTTCAGTCCCCAGCCCCAGACCGAGGCTTGGTTTCAGGCCCTGTGCCAGGCGCCCTGCAGCGGTGGCCCAGCATCAGGGTCCCCAGTGCACTTGCGTCGCATGGCCCATGAGCTCGTCTGTTGAGACCTTGTGATCGGGCGACACCGTCTTCAGCTCCAGCACAGTCCACTGTCTGAACAGGACGCCGAGGCTGCGGGAACAGAGCCACGCCAACCAGGGCCCAAGCTGCAGGAAGTTACGGCCCTCGGTTCGGACGGCGAGAGTCTGAAACCGGGGTGTGGGCCGGGGCGGGCAGTGCCCCCGCCTGAGGCCCAAGGGGCGGCTCTGTCCGCCCCGTCCCCTCACTTCTGGCCGTTCCCTGCTGGCAGCGGGACTGCAGCCCTCCCCCAGCGTCCACGCTGCATCTCTGTGTCCCACCCAGCTTGTCCTCTCCGAGGGGCCATGCCATGAGACGGGCAGACCGCGTCCTCAGCAAGGACAGCCAGCCGCACGGCCCGTTTCCAGGACGGTCCCACCCTGCGGTTCTGGGGGACAGCTGGTCCCATTGCAGGTCGCCTCAGCCCTGAGCGATCTGTGTCCGGGAGTACTGTGGCACCGGGGCTGAAACCGTGCTGGGCTGGGCCTGCCCCTGGGACTTCGAAGGAGGCTGGTTTTACGGTGAATCCGAGGCGGAAAATCTTAGAGGCGAGAACCAGCCTCTCGCCCGGAACTGCGGCCCCTTCGCCGGCGCTGTGTGCGTGTCGGCTGAGCCCGCACGGGGCGTCCGCGTCGTGTGTGGCGGCCGCACCCTCTCGCTCAGCTGCCGTGGTTCCGGGCTCGGAAAGCTCGGTCTCGAGTGCTGGTTCCCCCTCGGTGTCATCCTGGCTCGTCCCAGCAGTGCACCCGAGGACGAGGACGTGGCCGTGGCCCCTCCGATGCAGGCCTCCCCTGGGGGGAGCCGGTCAGCTTTTGAATTGTCACTCCGCCCTGGACCTCGTCCTTCGCAGCGTGCTGCGCTCTAACAGAAAGGACTTGGAGTAACTGTGTAATTTCAGTTTACCAGAACGAGAGTGTGATTTAAGCCGACGAAACCACGTAAACGGTGAAAAAGTAATCAGCCCTGGAAGCGTTCGGATTGTTTAATTTCAGAGTTGGGAGGTGCTTATGCTCCTGAGCTTGACGATTTAATTTTCACAACTTAGGGACTCGGAGGGAAACAGCTGTCGCACCGATCAAATGGCTTTTCCAGTCCTTCCGTGGTTTCCACGTGGCAGCGCTCACCTGCCGTGGGCAGCGTCCGTGTCTGTGTCCCGCCATGGCGTGAGGCCATCGCGCTCTGTGGGGCGGGCGGGGGTCGGGGGGGTGGGGGTCTGCAGGTCTGCGGGGAGCCAGCTCCGGCCAGCGCTGCGCCGTGATGGGGTTTGGCCTCTTCGTGCACGAGCTCACGCATGGGGACCGTCACGAGAGCAGTGCTGTCCCAGCTCGATCACAGCGTCGGACAGTGTGGAGGCACCGCATAGTTCTCCAGCTGGCTGGACGGGCTTGGGGCACCGAGGGACGGCACTGGCCGGTACGTGAGCCGGTGCTGGGGTCCAGGTGCCAGGGCGGGGGCGGCTGTGGGGACCGTGAAGCCACTGCCCCCGGGACCTCGGAGGGACTGGGGTAGTACCGAAAGCGCTGAGGCCTGGGGTCATGGGCAAGGCCACGGCCCCTCTATCCTTCCTAGGAGGGGACCCTGGACACGGGC
Source organism: Pteropus medius (assembly GCF_902729225.1). NCBI lineage: Eukaryota > Metazoa > Chordata > Mammalia > Chiroptera > Pteropodidae > Pteropus > Pteropus medius. The sequence goes on along the minus strand of NW_024347788.1, from coordinate 13,710,418 downwards.
AGTTCCCGGAGAGTCTGGTCTCCATAGGACAGGGCCAGGGCACCTCCGAGCCCAGTTGACCTGACTCGGGGTGCTGCCCTGCCCCCTTTCCTGGGAGAAGAAACCCTGCGTCAGGACGCTGCCCCTCCGGGGGCCTTGTGCCTTGTCTTGGAGCCCTGGGCAGGGGACACGCGAGTCTCTCCCTGCTTCCCAGATCCACAGACACCTGTCTCACCTGAACGGGAGCCCCGGTGAGGGCCATCATGACTGAATGAATGAGTGAACGGTGGGGGAGCCAGCGCGGGGGGGAGGGGGAGGCTCCGCGGGCTCCACTTTGCCGTCTCTTCTCCGAGGAGCCGGGGAACTCACCATCGGTCCTTGGTCTTCAACCCCGTTGCCAGCACGGCTCATCTGCTCGCGTGTGGGTCCCCCGCCCTGGGGAGACCGGCCCAACCCTCCGTGGGGCTGAGTGTAGAGAGTGGGGCGTGGCCGGGGTCTCCCGAGGTTGCCCCCATGGGCAGCGTGGCAGCAGGTGCTCTGGTGGGTGGGGGGTGCCGCCAGTGTCAAGTCCCGAATGCCAGGGCTGTGGCAGCGGGGCCGGGGGCCTCTCGGGCCCTGCCATGGGGGACCACGGGCTGGTCAGACCCCATCTGGACACGTGCTGCGGTCCTGAAACGTGTCTTCACCCCTAAAGGGGAAGGCCGTGCCTGGCCGTCCGTGCGGCTTCCTCACAGGGGTGCCTGCGCCTGGGGCCCTGGGTAGGCGGCTCCCCGTTTTAGGCTGAGGAGACGGCGGAGCTGACCGCGGCTGTCACGTGACCTGCCGTTTCTCGCAGCCGCGGCCCGGCGCTGGCGTTCGGTGCGATCTGCCTTTCCCTTCCCTTCTCTCCCGGGACAAACTGCAGTGCTCCTCTCCCCGTGCAGGAGTGGCTGAGCGGCAGCCCGCCACGTGTCCTGCCCCGTGGTCGTCAGCCCTGCGTCGGCCATGTCCCCCCTACCCCGCACGGAGCCCCTCGTCAGGCTCATGCCCCCGGGTCCCTTCACCTCCGGTGCTCCTCCCAGGTGCACCTGCCACCGGAGAAGCCGCCCTGAACCCCGAGTCAGCCACGTAATTCCTGCTCGAAACCCGAGCGGCCGGACTGAGCCCGGCCCCTGTGTGTCACCCTTTTAAAACAAGTCAGTCAAGTCCTGGCGTGTGACCCGCCTTCCCGCCCCGCCTCAGGTCCCCACAGGCCACCATGAACAGCCTCAGCGTCAGCTGCGCCCGGTGCACGGGTTTTCCTGTAGCCCCTGAACGTCCGCAGGTGCCCGTGACTGCCTCCCCCACACACCGACTGTGCCCCAGGTCCTGGCCAGGGCTGCACCTCGAGTCAGCCGGGCCGGCAGTTGTTGCGTCGGGGGGCACACCGTAGACCACGTTTCCCTCAAAACCGCACGGTACGGACTGAACACGTGCCCTTAGGGCCTGAAGGATTTGGAGCTATAACCCCCAAGGGAGGGGGACAGTCACCGTGAGATGGCAGTGTTGTGGGGGACGCTGGCAGGTGCCGCGGAGGCGGGTGGCGGGCCAGCCGATTCGCCGCGGCAGCCGCAGCTGACCCCTCAGAGGGTCGACGGCCACGGGGAAACACAGACAGCACTTCAGCAAAGGGAGCTGGGACCTACGCACGGCCACAGGAGAAGCAGGAAGTCGCCCGCCCCGCACAGTGTGTCCCAGCAGCACCCCGAAACGCGTCAGACCTGAACGTCGGAGCTAAGACTGTGAAGCAGCGTGGGTATAAATCTTTGTGCTCTTAGCTGAAACGATGGTTTCTCAGATGTCACACCAAAACCACAAGCAGCAGAAGGGAAAAAAAAGACTAATTGAACTTCATCAAAATTAAAAATGTTTGCGTCTTAGCCAGGGATCCCGCAGCTAAGGGATGGGCAGAGGCACTGTGGCGGCAGCTGGCCGGTCCCCGTGACGTTCGGGGGGCGGGGTGGGGCGCCTCGACGCATGCTGGGAAGGGCAGGAACAGAGCAGGGAGAGGCGGCGCGGTGAACTGCCAGGCTGGAGTCTCGTGCTGACATTTGTCCCTGTTGTTTATGTATTTCCGACGGCCGCCGCTTAGTTCAAGGGAACGTCTGTGCCTTCTCACGCACCTGGGGCGCGTAGGGTTAGGGCTCCTGTGCGTGCCTGCCAAGCACTTTGCAGTCACCACGTAACATCTGGTCACTTCAGCGTTCAGAATGACCAAGTAAAATTAACAAGTTAAGGACAGAAACAAACCTAAAAATGGAGGTCCTAGAAATTCGCAGTCGGATCTCGAGCCATATAAGTGATTCATTTGCTGGTCGCAGTCATGTCCGGGAACTTGCTAACGGGTGACTGGATGCTGCCCTTCAGACCCTCACCTCTCGCCCGCCCCTCTGCGCCTTTCTGCGGGTGCCACTGGTCACTGGTCCGTGGCTGCAGAAAGCCCGGGGGCTCCCTGGTCTTACTTTTGTTCAGCCTCGTTCACCGCGGGGCCCGCGCGGAGCCTCTGAACTCGGGGTCACGCGCGCTCTTCAGCTCATCACAGAGGGAAGTGTGTGGTCCTGGAAGCTGTGTTCTCAGCCCGAGGTGAGGCTCCGTCTCGGGTCTGCTCGCTCTCCGCTTACAGTGACGTTTTGTGTGGTCCGAGCAATCACAGAGGCTCTTGTCCAAAAATAAATGCAGCACAGATCCAGGACCCCACCAAGTGACAGAAGTGGAGAAAATAGATTACGATAGGTTAAAAAAATAGAAAAACACAGATTCAAGTAAAATTAAAGTGTGACAGCCACCATCTAGCGAATGTCCCGTTAACCATCACAGAGTCCTTTCTGTGTGGCAGTGTGACTGATGAGCCCACACTAGGCCAATAAGTGACCACTCTGCACAGGGCACTAAATGAGGCCTTGCTCACCAGCTCCTGTGAGTCCTGTAATAAATGACCGCCTCGCCACCAGTGGGGAAAAGGCTTAAAAACAAGTGATATTTTGCTGACACTTTTGGAACAAGCTACGGACAGCCTGACGTCAGGGGAGGTGTTTGACACAGAAGGTTCTCGGGAGCGTTTGCAGTCCGAGCAGTGGAGGGGGCGCTGGCAGTCTCGGACCTGCTGCTGCCCGTGGGGATGGGACAGGCCGTGTCCTCCGCCCGCGCCCGCCGTCAGCCTGTTGCAGACTCCTCGACCCCTTCGGCGTTCCGTGCGGTCTTCATTGTGACGGTAATAGAGCAGGTCAACCCCGAGGCTAATGTTTACTTCTGTGTGTGACTGTCAGAAATAGATGTGGAACGTGACCGAACACCTCTTTTAAAACACTGAAAAATGTTTGTGACACCCGTGGACGTGGCATCCTGTGAGAAGGGTGCTCGCTGTGTACACGCGTGTCCATGTGCATGTCCGCCTGTGTGTGCCGACCTGAGCGTGAGGGCCAGAGGTGGTGGGAACATGTGTGTGGCTTGTATGTGTGCTCGTGTTACACGTGTTTACATGTGACTATACTGTGTGTGCGCACACGTCTGTTTCTGCAGTTAGACTCCTGTGGGAGCATCAGGTGAACGGCGGAGCCGCACGCGACAGCTGGTGGGGTGCATGGAGACGACTATGTCCTGACGCCCGTGGACGGGTGGGCTAGCCGGGGCCCAGCCTGAGGATCTGGGGACAGCTCTGCAGAGGGGCGTGGCTCTCCCTCCTCCAAGACGCCTCCCTGGGCACAGTGGTGACGGAGGCCTGGCCGTGGCCTCAGGACACCCCTGGTCTAGTTGGAGGCGATCCCTAAACCCTGATGAGCGTGAAGAGCCGCACGCCCAGCGGGGAGTGGTCAGGTTTCCGCCCGGAGGTGCTGGCGAGAGGTGGTCGGCCGGGCCATCTCGGGGGGGGCTCACCCCCAGGTGGCGAGCACGCATTTGGGGTGAGTAGTAACGGGACTCCGTTTTTCTTCGGAGACTCCAGTAAACCACTTACATTGCTTTGGCCAAGCTTACTCTGAGGGCCAGTCTGCTCCCCAGGAACGTCCCCAAGTCAGTGTGACATGCCAGGATCCGGCTGCGGAGGGGAGGGCGGGGGTGTCGCTGCCAGCACGTGGCCGGGCCCCCTTGCGGTGTAGGAAGCCGGGGGTTGTGGATGTGTGAGGGGCGAGCTCAGAGCACAAGGTGCTGGTCGTTATGACCACAGCCATGTCTCCAGCACGGAAGACGCTGGGGACCTGAGAGATTTCAGTCAGGACCTGTTGGCGGGAGGAAGGCAGGGGTGAAGGGGGGTGCTCTCGCAGGCGGCTGAGCGTCCGTGCGTTAGCGGTAGTCATGGACACTCCACTCTACACGTCACTGAGGGTCCCGAGCAGGGGGCAGTGACCAGCAGTGGCTCCCACATGACATAAGACAGCGTCATTCATCTACTTGCCATGGATTTTCCGTTTTCTCTTCTGAGGCTCGTGGCTTTTTAAAGGTGCCAGTTTCCTGCTTTGTTGCACATTTTCAGTGGACTTGAGCTCGTTAGAATCCGGTACCCACAGTCGCCGACTGACTGGCCTGTCCTGCATGCTCACCCTCAGCTGACAGCGGCACACGCGTGCCATCGGCACATCTCCTAGTCTCTGGGGGGCTCCTTCCTGTGTTTCGTAAGTACTGGAGGAGGCCGAACACACTTCCCACGACTCTTTGGATACTGCATTTTCCTGATGTGTATTAAAAGGTAACAGGTGGCACATAAAAGCCTCCTGCCCGGTGGACTTTGAAATGAGTGCAGACAAGCGGGTGTACTGTCCTCTCCAGGCCCTGCCGTCAGCCCCCGCCGGGCCTGCCAAGCCCCGCAGCACCCACCGCCTGGGCCGACACGCTCCTCACCCCCGCCTCGGCTCTTCCCTGGGTCTGCCAGGCGGGCCCCGCCCACCCTCATCAGCCATCAGCGAGAACTCTCTAGAAATTGCTGACGTTTGCCAGTCGGCCAGTAGGTGCTGGGTGTGGGGACGAAGCAGCTACAGGGCCACCTCTTGCCTTTGGACAGCTCCGGGGACAGCTCTCTCAGTCCCCTGGACAGCAAACTTGTGTCCTGTTTGTTTTAAGATTGGAACAAAGGCAAACTCAGATTCGCGATGTTAACAGCTGATATTTAGGACTTACTTCAAGCCGAAAGTATTTGTGCCTTTATACTTAACGTCTTTGCGTTTTAAATATTCCTTCCAAATTAAAAATTATCACACGTTCCCTGAGCGTGGCCCTTACCGGGGCCATACGCCCACGACCCTTCCTCAGAAGCGACTCCTGAGCGCGGTCTGCGCGTAGCTCCTGGGCTTCCCTGCGGCTGTCAGCACGTGGCGCACAGCGGTGCTCGGCCGATGTCGGTTGGGCGACATGATAGATACTGAGAAGGTGAAGAACACGCCTTCAGAAGGAAACGAACAGGTTCTGCCCTTTGACGCTTCTGTTTTTCGAGCGTTGGACATTTTCCTTTCAAGCACGTGAGGTTTTACTCTACAAAGTGTGGTTTGCCTGCGCGGTCCTTGGCTCCAGGGCATGCGGGCTGTTACACCAAGCAATAGTCTCACGTGGTCATGCTGTCGCGTGCCGTATGTCTCACGCATCGTCATACAGCTGATGCCATGTGGGCGTGTCGTCATCTATCACGTGTTGTCACAGTGGTGTCACCTTTGTGTTTTCATGAGTCACGTTGCTGTATGTCACATCGTGTCAAGTCATGGTGTCCGTCACGTCATCATAACTCATGCTGCCACATACCCTGCATCTCCGCACGGTAGCCGTGGGGTCACGTGTCGTGTATGATCGTGTGGCCGTGTCACACAGTTGTCTCGTCACAGTCGTGCCGCCTCACGTCAAGCGCTCGGATGAGAGCCTGCCCGCCCACGTGGCGCCACGCTCTTCGCTGACCGCCGCGGTGGTGTCTGGCTTTGTGGCGGGTCCCCTTGCTCTCTGCCTCCCGTGAAAGGGCAGCGTCACGGTCCGCCTGCGGTGGCTCCCAGCGCCGCGCCGGTCTCAGCAGGGGGCGCAAGGCAGTGTTAAACAGCTCGGAGACTCGGGGGCACAGACGTGGATGGTGTCCTCCCGCCCCCACCAGCCACTGCCCCAGCCGGAGGTCAGAGCAGGACGCAGCGACGTGGTCGTGGGCACAGCAGCCCAGCGCCGCCTTCCCAGCCATCACCGCTGCAGCGTCCCGGCCCCAAACCCTCACCTGCTGCCCCCCTCTGCCCGCACGGCCGCGCCCACAGCAGCACCCCCACTCAGGGCCGCCTGCCGGCCAGCGGGCTCAGAGTAGAGCGAGCTGCCTGTGCTTTCCGCAGCGTGAGCACAGACACCTTCCCTTCCCTGCGGATTCGAAAAGCCGCAGACAGGTGGTGGCCCAGCCTCGGTGCTCTCGAAACCGGCCTGGCCAGCACTGTGGCCGTGCAGCTGAGCTCGGCGGCGGCAGCCTCCAGAGCACCTGTGCCAGCTGCTGCCTCCGCGGGGCACCCTGGACAGCTGCCCTGGGCTCCTTGTGCTGTCGTCAGCTGCACCCTGACCCTTAGGGAACGTGGGGGTGTCGTGGGGCCGTCACCAGGCTCCAGCGGGAGGGGGAGGGAAAGCGGGGGGCTGTGCACGCACAGATACTGTGCCTGCAGGCTCTGTAAACACGTCCGCATGTGTGTGGAATGTGCCCCGTCAGTCAGCGCCCCGGGTTTACCCGGTGCAGCTGGCCCCTCTTTCCTAAGGCCGACGTCGGGGACACACCTGTGCCAACCAGGTGGGGCATCAGCGTTCGCTGTGAGCGTGGGAGTGGGCAGGTCCTCGTGGGCGCACGTGGTCACATGACATCCCTGTCAGGCGAGTCCCCGCCCTGGTGTCACCAGCGTAGGCCGGTGTCGTCTCCTGATTTGGACGAGGCTGCACCCTCATGGTGGGTCCACAGGGTGCTGAGCTGGACTCCCGCCTGCGGCGTGGGTGCCTTCGCTGGGTCCGCTCAGGGAGAGCAGAGATCAGATCCCGCCACGTGCACGGGCGGGCGGGGGCCGGGCGCACTTGGACTTAGAAAAGCGGGTGGGCTCGTGGGAAGAGTCGCTGACCGGCCCCCCTTGGCGTCAGGCACCGCGCTGTGCCAGACGCACTCAGCCTCCCTGCTACCAGCGACAGCTCAGCCCGCCGCCCAGAGGGGTCCCATGGAGGACCGAGGCTCAAGGGCCCCCTGGCCAGCCAACCTGGAGAGGCTGCGGAGCCACTCTCCCTCCCGCGTGTGGTGTGGACGCACACGCGCGTGAGGAGTTGTGAGCGCAGCGCCGGCAGCTTCCCCTCCCCAGTGGGCCCCGCACACAAATGGTGAGACCCGGGGGCGTGTGGCACGGGTCACCGGCCGTCCCCTCGTGTCACCGACCCAGTGGCCTTCTGTGCCTCCGGCCCGTGCACATCTGCCTCACGCAGGCCCAGTCCCCGCCCGCGGCCACCGTCAGCTTAGGTGCTTTGCGCTTTGGGACAGTGGCTGCAATTTGTCTCTGTAAGGAGCCGGGTCCCTGGACTGGCAGCAGGCCCCGACGGCCACTCACCTCCATGACCCGACCCGCTCGTCCACAGCCCGTCCAGGCCACAGCTTGGCCGGGCGCTGCCTCTCCTGCTCCCCGGGTGCAGTGCCTGTGGACACCTGGGCTCCATGCTGTGCCCCCTGCCTGGGATGCACTGCGGCCGCCTGCAGAGAAAGTCCGGCGGTACCCGCGGCTCTGCTCCAGCCATACAGGCAGGCGCTTCACTCTGTGTCCCTGCGTCCTGGCCGGTCCCACGCCTGTCCAAAGTCGCCTCCTTGTTGGTGTCCTGGACGGAGCGCTGGTTTGCAGTCACGTGGCCAGCACTGCGCTGGGCTCAGTGTTTGCACCGAATCGGAGGCCGCAGTGACAGGGTAGCTCGGCGGAGTCCTCAGCAGTGTCGGGGGGCGTCAGTGGAGCGGGCTGCCCCTCCGAGCCGAGGCGAGTGGGCATCTCTGGCCTGGCACTCCCCGCTGCCTGCGTGCTGTATGTGGAGTGTCCGCACCTCGGGGTGGCTTCTCCAGGAACCCCGCACCCAGCACGTCACAGTGCTCTGCAGGGTCCTGTGGTGCGCTCAGCACGTCTTATGTGTTACCAGTGAAGTCACAGTGTCTCTAGGGCTGCAGTCTGAGCTGTGGGGCCCTCTTCCCTGGACACTGAGGCAGAGGGGCCAGGAGAGGCCCAGGCCCAGATGAGAGGCCCGGAGTGGAGGCCGTCGGTCAGGGCGCAGAGGCGGTGCCATTAGGGGGGGCCCGGTTCACATGGGCGCTGGTCTGGACGTCAGCGGTTACTTCGGACCGTGTTTCTGGTGGCGAGGCTAGTGGCGTCTATGATCGCGGCCTGCGTGAGGGGAGACAGGCCTTCTAGCCGTCGGGGCGTCTGTGCACAGGAAGCTCGGGCGCCCTGCGGTCACTCACCGCAGTCCAGGGCGGACCCCTCAGGGCGCGTGGCAGACGTCCCGGCTCTAGCGTTCCCTGTGGCTCGTGGAGGGAGGGCCACCCCAGGCCGTCGGGGCCTGTGCCGTCACAGCGTGCTGCACAGTAACGGGCGAGGGGCCTTGTGTCCCGGGCTCACGGCCCGCGGAGTGACGGCTCCTTCCCCACGACCGTGCTGGGGGCACGTTTTAAAGGACGGGCACCATGAATAGTTGGCGGCCCCGGTGCTCACTGAAGACCCGCCCGGGGGGCGGGCATCGTGCCCTGTTCTGAACGCGCTCAGACGCCAGCGTCAGAGCCCCCAGGCCTGCTGCTGAGCTGCGCTGCGTGAGCGCGGGACCCCGACAGAGACCGAGTCTGCTGGGCACATCGGGTTAAAGTTACGTGAGTGGCGAAAACCCACCGTCTCCGACTTAGGTCGAGCAGACAGCCCAGCGCTGAGTTTTGGTCCTTTGGGGGCCGGGGGCCGGGGGCCGGGGTGCACTGGGCTGAATCCAGCCTCCACGCAGGCAGCTCTGCGCTCGCGTCCGCTCCCTGGCCCGTCGCTGTACCCTCTCCTGTTCCCGTCATCAGCTGGTCAGCGTTCGGGTAGCCCCTGTCTCTCTCCTGTAGATGGGGCGCCTCCCTGAGACACCAGGAAGATTGTGGTCTCAGCTCTGCCCTGTCACCAAGGACAGAGGCTGGGTCGGGGGGCGTCAGACTCTGGTCCCATCATGTGACCTCAGACAGGTCCCTAAGGCGGTTGGCTCGGTGGCCTCCTGCACAGTGCAGGCAGTGAGGAGGGCTTAGCTGCGCTGTGGCCACGCCTGTGTGGTGTGGCGGTGTCAGCGTCCAGCAGGGGCTCTGGGTTGACTGGCACCGTGGGCCTCTGCGGTGGGCCCCTCCTGGCCACTCTGGGACTGCTCACAGCTGACTTGCACAGAGGTGGCAGGGGGACCTTCAGTTGTGTTTGGGACAAATAAAACCAACCAGAGCCTCAGGCCCTTCCCGCACCTTGGTTTCCAGGAAGCCCTCAGGGCTTGGCTTCTCATTGAACCGTCGGTTTCTGGGGTTCTGTGCCTCTGCCAGCAGCTCCGAGGACAAGGAAGATTCGCTTGCAGGTGTGTGACAGCGGAGTGTGGTGACAGCGGAGTGTGGCGACCGGACGCCTGGCGCTGTCTGCTCTGGGGCTCTAGCTTCCGCCGCCCACGCAAGCGCCTGCATTCTGCTGTGCCTCTGGGTCCTGGGGCTCTGTCCCGCCTGGAGCAGAGGCACAGTCAGACCCCCCTGTACGGCTCCTCCGTCTCTGCCCCCCGCGGCCACACCGCGGTGCAGCGGAAGCCCCTGGCACCGCCCCCGAACCTCGCAGGGGCCACGGCCCGCGCCCCGCAGACTGCAGGGAGGGCGTCGTGCGCTGCCCAGGCTCCCTGCACAGAGGCTGCGGGTGGCGGCTTCGCGCCTGGCCCTCTCCGTCTCACCACCTCGGGACCTCGCTCACAAGCGTGTCTGCGGGTGGCTCAGAAGCGAGGGGACACTGTGGGTGCCTGGCTCCGCCTCTCCTCCTGACGCCGCTGGGTCCCAGGTCCTGGTCCCCGCTCTCTCACACGGACCGATTAGCGACAGTTCTGGGCTCAGCACTGTGTCCCTGGAGAGGACACCGTTCAGGCCTGCCCTGCGTCGGGCCAGAAGTGGCAAAGCCATGGCCACTGATCTCGTCTGCGGAGGGAGCGAGCCGTCCAGAGGTCTGTCGCCAGCTGCAGGTCGTGCTGCCCCCGAAGTCACACCAGTCCCGTCAGGCCGAGCGGCCAAGGCCCAGGCTTTGCTCTTTTGCTCTCGTCCGTCCCCTCCAGGCCCCTCCTGCTGCACACGCCTCCTGGGCTGAGCCTCACAGGCTGACGTCCCCCGTCCTCTGCTTCTGTCTGTCCCCACCCGCTCTGTCCTGTCCTAGGCCACCACGAGGCCCTCCTGTGGCGTGACGAGCACGCTGCTGCTCTGTGCTGTGGGACCCCGTGTTGGCTCCTGAGTTTCATCCTTGGAGACCTCAGGTGCTTTTAGGGTGCCAGTGTCCCCCTCAGCCTGTCCTTGATGTGTGCTCTCAGCCTTACCTGACACCCCCTCACCAGCCTGTCCTGCGTGTCACCTGCCTCTTTGCCTTCATTCAGGCCTGTCCTTGGACTTGGGGTGCTTTTTTTTTGTTGAAAACCCTCCTGTCCCTCGGAGTCCCACCCAGCTGATGGGTCTGCTGTGAGTCCTCTGCCGCCACCAGACAGGAGCTGGCACAGAGGGCGCCAGCTTCCCTCCCGTGCTCGGTGCCGGCCGGCCTTGCACTAGCTTCTTCAATGTGCTTGTCACTCACCCCTCTCGTCCCCACATACAGATATCACGGCCCCCATGGCAGAGCTGGGGGGACGGGTCGTTTCCCGGAGTCGCTCTGGGAAATGGACAGTGGTGACGCTGTGCCCCGGCCTGAGTCTGAAGCCTTTCCCATGAAGAAGGCGCGTGCTTGCCGTGCGTGTGCGTGTGCGTGTGCATGTTGCGAGTCTCAGGTGGGTCCAAGGCCACATCCGCAGCACCTTGGTCTGCTCTGCACAGCTGGGTGCTGGGCCTTGCCTGCCTGGGGGGACCTAGGCGACGCCGTGGGTTTCAGTGTTCTTATTGAGTCGTAACGCGGCGCTTCAGCTCATGACGGTTGGTGTCTGAAAGGAGATACAGCAGAGCCGTAAGCAGAGTCAGGCTGCGATGCTGAAACTAAGTCGCAAGACAGGCCCAGCCGTCTGAGGGGCACCCTGACATGGCCCACCGTGCGACGGGTCCTCATCGGGGGGCATCGTGCATAAACGCTCCCCGCGGCCACGTTTGACGCCAGCTGCCTGCACCCTGGCTCGACTGCTGCACGCGTGAGCCGCATGGAGCTGTCGCTGCCGCGTCTGTGGCTTTGCCCGAGGCCTCGAGTAACGGCTTCTCTCTCTCTCTCCACAGAGTCGCAGTGCACGCTGTGCGGGGAGCCGGAAGGTGAGTGTGCGCTGCACCCGCGGGCCACGTGGCGGACGCGGGCTGCTGGAGGCCGAGCGCGCCCGCGGCTCTTCGCGGTGCTGGACGGGACGCGGGGGACGGGGCCGAGCGGGACGGAGCCGGCACCGCGAGGGAAGCGGACGCCGTGACCCGGCAGCAGCGCTGCCTGTCCTGTGGGTTTAAGAATTTCAGTTGGTTTTCCCCACGCACACACAACACACGTGTTTGCATGTAGCACGCACGCACACGCACACGGTAACCCGTGTTCATGCATACACACAACGCACACAAGTACGCACACGACACACCCACACAACACAGCACGTGTTCATGCATAACACACGCACACATGACGCACACATACACGGCACATCACACGGTACAGCACACGTGTTCATGCACAACATGCAGTGCACAACACAAACGCATGCCTGACACGTGCATGCACAGCACACACATGCACACACAACACACGACACATACACACATGCACAACACAACACAAACAGTACACATACACACACGTGTGTACACATGCACACTGCTGGGGACAGTCCCCGTGTGCCGTGTGCACCAGAGACACCGGGGCCCTGTGCCCCCATCCAGGTCTCCCCGTCTGCTGTCTGTGGAGGCCGCGTGTGCCGTGCGGAGTGTGGCCGTCAGCGTGCGCGGTCATAAGGAGCAAATCCACGACTCTTGTGCGGAGATGGGTTCCCTCTAGGGTGCTTGCTCAGTGACGGTGCTGGCCCGTTTCTGGGGACGTCACCGTGCTGGGCTCGACTCTGCAGTGGCCCGAGGCTGACCTAGATGGCCATACAGCCTGACCCCTGCCAGCAGTGGGCGGGGCCCGCTGGCCCAGGAGGAGCCTGTGGGCGCAGCCCCTCCAGACGGTGGCCAGAGCCAGCCCGTCCTGGGCAGAGTCCGGGGAGCACTCCCCCGGCTGCCTGCTCTGGTGCGAGGGCCCCATCACACACACTGTCAGCTGGCACATGCTCGTCCTTGTCCTGGGGGCACACCCGTGGTGGCACTCAGGTGAGGCCGACTTGCCCTCTGGCAGACAAAGGCCAGATCTCCAGCCGAGGAGACCCGAGGGCTGGGCCCGTCGGGCTGGGGTGGGTGACTGTCATGGGAGGTGGACAGGGGCAGTGGCGGCCTCCGCGTGCCTGTCCCCCAGGCTCCCCGGCACCTCTGAAGCTGGTTGCGGTTCAGATTGCAGGAGGGAGCGGGAGGCAGGATCTGGCAGCACGGTCCCAGCTGCGCTGTGTTTTTGAAAGGCCGTCACATGAATATTCATGCGTTTTTCAATCATTTAAGTAATTAGTCTAAGTGAGAGCTGGCTGGGCGCGCTGAGTGGCATCCGAAATCAGCTCTTTTGTTTGGTGATTTCTGTGGCGGCTTCTACCAGTTAACTCACACTCTTGCTCAGAAAGGGTCAGAGCCAGAGGCAGGTGACAACGCAGCCATCGGGGGGTGTGGTGGCCGTCCCGCCCGGCGAGGGCATCACCGCCCGGCTCCTGCTCCTCTGGCTCAGTCCTCAGGGAGCCCTGAGCAGTCCTTCAGGGCTGAACCAGGGGGGCGGGAAACAGCCGTTTGTGTGTCCGTGCTCACCCTCTGCGGAGCAGCCCGAAGGGTCGGCGTTGTCTCAGACGGCGGTGTCTGCCAGCCCCGAGGGTCGGAGCAGAGTTTCGGGGTGCTGGAGACCTCGGCTCTGCACCTGTGGATCCCTACAGTAACGCAGTCCGTTCTTAGAGAACTAAAAACGTTAGTCGTATGTAAAATGTGGATCACAGAGTCCGCATGCACACCGCCTACACTTCACGCGCCGCCAGGTTTCTGAAATTTGGAGACCGATTTGATGGGGCGGAACCTTCGCGGGACGCGCTGCTGCTCGTCGGTGTTTTTCTTCCTGCTCAGATTCGTAGCTCATCGGAGTCTGAGTCTTGACTGGGCACCGGGACCGTGGCGGGCCTTCTCGTGAGGCGGATGCATCGAGCCAGCAAGGCCTCCAGTGACCCGTTCCACACAAAAGACAAAAAAAGAAAAAACTTAAAAATTCACTAGTAACAGTCTCGCTTGTTAAAACGATTTGCTACGATAACACAAGGGAGACCGTCTCAATTCGTATCATTTTCCTCATGGTCCCTGGCGCCTTTTAGACGTCACTGGCAACTGGCTATGATGTAGCAAGGTCACTTGGTCCTTCTCTCTCGACGTCACGGGTACCCCAGAGGTTCTGTGTGACGCTGCCCGTCCATTTTGCACAGGGAAGTGTTTTAAGAGTCCCCGAGCCTTTCAAACTGTTCTGACAGGTACACGACACCACCTGCTTTGTAACGAGACCACAGGGACAGTTACAGACATCAAGCGGGACCACAGGTGTCAGTTCCTGGATTTGTCTGTTCACATTTTTTATGGTTCGTTTGTCCTCTGAGCAAGTGGATCCCCTGACATGGGAAGATGGATGATGAAGGCTGCTGAGGGGAACTTACTTGAAATCCACCCAAGGTCATAACAGCATCTTAGACCTATGTTATTTAACCCAATGAAAGTAGGAAATAAAATAAGCTATGAGTATGTAAGTTTGCACAGAGGGATATGCTGGAAAATGTTGGATTGGATTTGACCATGAAAGGTTTTTAAGTGAAAGAGGCCTAAAGATTATGACTTCAAAAGAAGTTGACTGTTGGCAGTGACATAAATAGGCACTGGATTATTTGGAAATGTTCTTTGTAGAAATTCCAGTCCAAAAGCAAAATGCAGGTTTAAAAAGAAGTTTAAGGTAAAAGATTTTCTTTCTAAATCTTTTTTTTTAACTCTGATCATTTAAAACACGAATCGCTTACTCCTGTCGGCGTTTCAGACAGACGGACAGGTGGATTGTGTTTTACTGTGAGTGGAAGGGGACCTCACCCGCTCCCCCCACAGCTCGGGAGGAAGGACAGTGGGTGTTGTCCTGCATTTAGTGCCGTCACGTTCCTAGTTTCTTAATGCAGATGTTCAAGGGTCTCCCTGCAGGCTACTGAGCGCTGGAATGTTCCCGAGCTGTTTTCACACCGCCGGGGATGAGTCCTCCCGAGGTTTAAATCCCCCTCCACATCTGGGAAAGCTGAGCATCAGGGATTTAGAAGGGAGCATTTCCACCCCCTCCCCGCCAACCCCGTGCCTGTCCCTGGAAACACGGGCGTCACCTTATCAAATGTAACGGCCCCCTCCGTTTTGAGATCGTACCTTTTTAATGGTATTCTTTGGACAAAACCGGTCTTTTCTGATCACTGTTCTACAAACACATGAAATTGCCGTCTAACACGGAGCAGTGTTTCCAGTGCCTTGTTGAGCTGCAGGGAAGAAAGAAAGGGCCCCCCACGTCCCGAGAGCTCGGGGGGGGGGGCTTTAACTGCAGGGGGCGGGTGTGGCGCTCAGGCAGGCGGAGGCCCCGGGAGGGCAGCTTGGATGTCACTTGAGAAGAGGACCGGAGGACACTGGCCCACGAGAGAACAAAGGGAGAGTGTCCCACTTCCAGGGGCTGGGGTGGGGCCGGGTACGGAGTGACCACCAAGAAGCACACGCGCCAGGCGTGGACGCGAATGTCGAGTCCCCAGGAGGGGAGCCGCGCTGGCCTGCGGGCACTCGCGGGGCCGGCCCTGCCCTTCACCACGCCCGCCCGGCGCCCCGCCGGGCTCTCTGCATGTCTGTCCTGTGCCTTCACGGCAGGTGCCTCCAGCCGACTCCTGGGGCTCTGGTCTGACCGCCAGCACAGGCAACTGCAGCCCCCGAACACGACCAGACAGCGGGCAGAGGGGCGAGCCGCGCGTGCCACCTGCTGTCTGAGGTGCTTGCGGTCGTGCATCTGCGAATGACAGATGTGCCGGGAGCCCGACTTTGCAAATTTCCACCTTTTTCGGTTGTCCAGTATCTGAGAGTCAGGCATTCAGCTGGCGTCGAAACCATTCTCCCTCGTTAATTTGCTTGAGGAATAAATACGTAAATATTTTGTTTTCCTGGTCACCGAGCAGTTGAAATACCAGTTCCAGGTCCATTAGGGTTAGATGAAGTCCCGTCTGCTTTCTCGTCCGTCGCTAACCCTGTGCCTGTGGGTTGTGCTTTGAAGCGTGTGTGGGGGGTGAACGCGCACCGAGCACGGGGTCCGGGTGGCAAGGCCCTGGGGACCTTCCCAGCGTCGAAAAGCCGGCTGCCGAGAGCTCACGTGAGGACGGGGCCTGCCGTCCACCTTTGCGGCGGAACATCACCTCTTTGAACGTCAGTCCTTAGTTTTAAACGTGAATATCCCGATATGCGCGTGGGACCCCAGATGTCCCTAGGCCCTGGTGACCCTCAAGCTCCGAGGTGCAGTCAGGCCTCCTGCTCACTGAACTTGAAGTGTCTGCGCAGAGGTCAGAGCCGCAGCTTCCTGTGTGTCGCCCTGTAATGTTCTCTGCACCGGCAAACGTGAGGCCCTCCCGGAGGCTCATCTGACATGGCGCCAAGTCCCTGCCTGTGCCTGCGGCCTGTGCGTGCCGCCCCGTCCTGCTCTGATGGCTCTGGGGGCCCAGGGATGGGAGGCCGGCAGGCGCGCCGCAGGCTCACGGCTTTGTGTGCCCAGGGCTAGCGTCTGCGGCAGCGCTGTCCCGCCCGTCCCCGCCCGTCCCCGCCCGTCCCCGCGTCCTCCTGCCTTTCTCCACGGCGTCCGTGCCCCGTCCCCCCAGCGCTCGGCGAGTCCCAGGGCCGTCCACGTGCAGGAAGGAGAGCTGGAGCGTGCGGCCCGGGGGCGCTCACAGCCCATGCGAGGTTCCACAGTGCTTGGAGAACGTGCTGGAAGGGCCGCCCGCCGTGGGCCCGGTGTCCGTCACGGGTTCCCAGAACAGGCGACGTGAGCCCAGGGCCACAGCGCCCTGGAGTGTTCGGTCAGGTGCTTTGTTTATAGACGTGGGCTGCGTTTCAGGCACTGTTTGTTCTGTTGAGTGACTGACAGAAACAAAAAGCCGTCCGCACCACGACCCTTGTTGTCACCGAGACGTGGTTGTGATTTTGCTTTTCTCTGTTTTGTCTCATTAGCAGCGTGTGAGTGACAAACGATTGAGACCCCACAGCGTTTATCCTTCCAGAATGACCTTGGAAGCAAAGCATTCCAACACAGCCGCCATGTGTCCTCCTCCCGACTTTGTGATCACGTGACCCCGAACTCAAGTTGTGCCCTGGGAAGTGAGCAGAGACGTGACGGACGCTTTGTGTGTGTGCACGAGGCAATCCTTGGTTGATCTGACAGATTGCAATGACTTTGTCAACTTACAGTTCTTTATTTTTTATTTTATTATTTCCGCCTACGGCACCCGGTCTTCCCAGGCGGTCTCCCATCCAAGTGCTAACCAGGCCCGACCTTGCTCGGCTTCCGAGCGCAGACGGATCGGGCGTGCTCAGGGTGGCGTGGCCGCAGGCTACGGACACTGTTTTAAAAGCGGGCATCCCCGTGGTCTCGGAACAGAAAGCAGAGTGGACTTGGAACCACGGTGCTGACACAGTCGACCTGACGGTTTTCCGGGTTCACGTGCGTCGCGTGTGGGGAGAGCCAGTGGCTGGTCGCGTCCGCGTCTGGGGCTGCAGAGCGTTGAGGGGAGACTTTTCCTGCGGACGGCTGCGATGCCCGGCCTCCTGCTCCCCTCGCCCTCGTGCGCCTTCTCACGGCACACGCCCGCCGCCCTCCGGCTCGGGTCACAGCCGCCCACGACATGGAGCTTCCCCTGGGAGGGGCCCCATCGGCCAGATGGCTGCTAGCGCGGGCCTTGAGCGTGCAGGCCGGCGCACCAGACGCCCGAGGTGGCTGGCAGCTGGCGGGGACGTGCCACTCCCACTTCAGACCCGGACGCCGAGCAGGGTCCACGCTGGGCGCCAGGGCCACCCCACAGCACGCCAGGTGCCGTCACCGCGTCAGCGATGGGGGGGACGCACGGTCCCTGGCTCTGCTTCTAAAACCGTTTCTGAAGTACAGTCACGTGCCACGTAACGCTGGGGACGTGTTCTGAGCAGCGTGTCGGTAGGCGATTTCCTTGCGTGACGTCACCGGACACGGGCTGTGTGGCGGGCCACCGTCCCCACGAGGCCCGCCGTCAACCACGCCGTCCTGGCGTGTGCCCGCACCGTCTGCTGTTTGGCTCCTGCCAATTTGCAGGGGACAGGCCGTCGGGGGGCAGCGCTGTGGCGCCTTTGCCATCATGGCGCCCAGCTTCTGGCGACCTGACCTCTGGCCCTCAGGTGGCTGTGCCCAGGACCCCGTGTCTGCACCCGCGTCTGCCGCAGGGTGAAGCTTTGGCTCCCAGTGGGGTGTGGTTGCCGGGGCGTCTGCCCGTGCGTGAACTCGGCGTCCACGGCGTTGTCGTGTCCGCCTGCTGTTCAGGGGCCCGGTGCCTCGTCCGTAGACGTGCGGCAGAGCAGGCCGCCGGGAACCAGCCTTTCAAATTGCCGAAGCTGTCGTGAGCGGGGGGTTCCTGCCGTCAGGCTTATCCCCCACATCGTCATGCATTCCACGGGGGTGAATTTCAGCGCATTATCCGTTACCAGATGAAAAAGTAAAGTGTCAAGTAAATGACGATAAGTGTGTAAAAGAAAAATAGCATGAAAAGGAAAATTAGGAAAACGAGGAGAGAACTAACCAGGTGTTGGTGCGAATCCAGCTTTCTCCCCGTGAACCCCGCTGCCTCTGCCGCCTTCACCGCAGATGGGGCGGGCGCGGTTTGCAGGGGGCGCATCACACGGGGGCCCCGGTCATCAGCAGCTCCACGGGGCTCTCCAGTCTGCAGCCAGGGCCTGCCCCTCCCTCGGCAGAGACCGAGGGGCCCACCCGTCCCCCGGCATCCCTGCCCGTGCGGGCCATGCCAGCGGCTGACACGTGGGCGGAGCGCAGCGGACTCCACAGGGACGCAGCAGTGCGGTTAGGCTGACACTGTCACAGGCCAGACAACGCCCCCCCCCCAGGCACGTGGCCTCTCACCTCAGAGCGTCTGAGTGGGAAACACGTTTCAGTGGACGGGGCAGTAGGGGAGCAGGGTGACGTTTGCTCGGAGAGGCTCAGGGACCACTGAGCAAAGTGCTCGGGTCCTGCCTGGCGGTGAGCTGGGAATCCCTGGTGACACTGAAGAGTGAGCCCCAGTGAGACAGGCCAGCCAGCGGTCAGCCGGGGATCCCAGCCTGGTGGGCCGTGTCCCCGCCGAGCCCCTTGACTGATTATCTGGAGCACCTGACCCAACGCTACCCCGACAAGCACGCCTGGCGTCGCCTTCAGCAGCACACGCAGAGCGATGGCGGTGTTCTCTGCTTTCTCACCTTCCGGAGCGGTTACTACGGAGTCGTGAAGCAGAAACGGGGCGGTGGACATCCCGACGCAAGAAGTGGCTGGAATTTCCTGATTCAGGGTCAGAGATAAGTTGAATGAATTGCTCCCTTCTCAGCTGGCACTTGCATTTAGTGTGATTGGGGCCGTCGAAACGCTAAGTCAGTTCGCGCGACCCAGTGCGCAGAGGGGGTCTGTGCCGAGCTAGGCGACCAGGGTCTCTAGACAGCTGTCATCCGGTGGAGACGCAAGAGCACGTGCACCCTGTAACCTCCACAGCGCGTTCGCCTGTGTCGCGAAGGTGCCAAAGACGCGTGGTTTCAGCTGTGAGAAGGGGTGACCCGGTGCGAGCATCAGCTGTTGGGGAGGCCTCTGAAGCAGGCGGGTGATGGACCCTAAGAGCAGAGGCTCAGGGCCCGTGGGGTCGAGGTGTGGGGGACTCGGGGGCTCAGACTGCACGCGGGTGGCCTGTCACACCGTGCTGCTGATTTTCCGTAGTGCCCCACGTGGGGCCGTGAGCCGTGGGAGCGTGAACGCAGCCCTGTGGGGCAGAAGCAGGCCTGGCTTCGCCGGCCCCCCCAGCGCTGTGTGGCTATGTGGGGGTCCGGCCACCACGGCCTGTGCTGTGGGCCGTGGGCACCTGTGGGCAGTCTCGGCTCGTCGATGCCACGGCACTCTGTGCGTCTGTCCCCGCATGGCTGTCTGGCAGAGCCCACTGGGCTGCTGGGGACCTTGGCCCAGCTCCCGAGTTCCCACCAGGGGCCAACATTGTGGTTGAGTGGACAGGGTGTGCCCGAGTCCCCGCAGAGAGCTGTTTCTGGAAGGCACTTCGTTGCTCTGGGTGGGCTTGTTGGGCAAGTTTGGAGATGGGCCTTCACCCCATCCACAAACCCTGTCTGCCCCCGGTGCCAGGCAGGTAGGCGGCCCGGCTGCGGGGAGGGGAGCTCCCCTGACTGTGCAAGTCAGGGGATTTCAGTCGTCACCGCCTGCCCGGTCCTGCGTGACCCGCGTCCCTCAGCCGCGTGCGTGGCGCAGGGAGCCGAGGCGGCTTTGCCCGGAGGGAGGGGAGGTTGACACGGTCGTCCAGGCCTGCTCTGCAGCTCCGACACGCAGACGGCCGGGCTGGTCCCCCAGGCCCCCGAGCGTGCACAGGTGCTTGGAGTGCACTGCAAAGTGTGCCGCCCTAAACCTGGACGCACCCCAAACCCTGGCCAAGAGGAGTGCTCCCTCCCAGAAGCTGGTTCTGATGAACCGGGGTCTGCGCCACGAGTCCTCTTACGAGGATTGTGTTGCATCCCCAGTGAGGCAGGCAGATTCTGTACTGGGGGTCAGGCTGGGGGACACGGGTGTGTGATGCCGACCCGGAAACTTCAGTTAATGTCCCCGAGCGCAACAGCTGAGTGCGGCCTGACTTCTGCCCCGTGTGCTCTTTGTGCCCCGTGCGCCCAGTGTGCTCCAGGCCTGTGCTCCATGTGCCCCATGTGCTCTGCGTACCCCAGGCCCGTGCCCCGTGTGCCCGTGGTTGGCCGGGCCTGTGCCCCCATGCCCTGCTGACGCGCTGACGCTCGTCCTGCTCCGGGAGACAGTTCGGACCTGAGCCACGCGGGAACCGTCCGTGCACGAAGGCCTTGTCCGCTGCAGTCACGGCTCCGGCACGGTCACGTCAGCTCGGCTGCCTCCGCCTCGTCTGTGTTCGTGTGACCTTCCTACGTTACGGAGAATGCGCTTGTCAATTACATTTTAACTTATTTGGAGCCGAGGTTATTTAAAATAGAGAACAGTCTTATCCTAAAGGCTAGTGTGCTGAGACGCATGCACACACACGCACACGCGTGAACACGCGAACACAATAGGTCCATATCTGCAGGGACACAAAACCTGAAATGAGTGTCTTTAAACTCATTTTCTAAAGCATTTTATTTGTTTATGTTTGTTTTAATCGTGGCCCAGCTCAATTAAAACTAAGCATCGCAAACCCACAGGCTGATGACAAGCAGAGGGGGCCACCGCTGCTCCTGATGGCATCTGCACCCTTCCTGCCCTGGGAGACCGTGCTAGGGACCTTCTGAGGCCCCTCCACCTACAGCAGTGACACCCGCCATGTGCTGCGTCGTGCTCAGTGTTTTGCACCTGTCTGATTTGCTTCTCTCTGCTTATTACTTGTTTTTACTATAATCAACATCACAGCAAAGTCACACCCGGTCTTTGAACCCTGAGAGCCACCTGATACAGCGCCGGGTCTCATGTCCTGAGTCACACAGATGCCGCTCAGCTGTTCCACATGTAACACCCGATCGTGATGCTAACGATGGGGGGAACCTGAGGACCGCGTGATCCTGGCCCCCCAGTCTGCATCAGGCGGCTGGACGCTCCGAGGGCAGCATGCCGACGGCACCTCCCAGCAGCGCTCGTGCAGCAGAGAGCCAGGCGGACGTCCAGCTCGTGGCAGAGAACCCGGAGAGACAGCAGACACGGTGGCAGGTCTGAGCCCCAGATGCCCGAGGGCCAGTCACGTGATGGTGGCCATCACCCGGGTATGAAGCAAATGCTCGCCAAGTGCTGCCCAGGTCCCAGGCCGGCCAGCTCCATTTGGGGACTGCAGCCTGGACAAGACAGGCCTTTGAATCTGGGGCGACGGAAAACAGCGGTGTGGCTGCCAAGCCCGCGTGGAGTCCAGGGCGTGGCTCACTCAGTCTCCCACGAGTGACTCGGCCGCAGTGCGAGCTCATCCTCCTGGCCAGCAAGGCTGCGATGGAGCCAGGGAACAGGCGACAGGTCCCGGCCTGGGCCTTGTGTGCAGCTGCATCTCAGGAACGCTCGCCCGACCCCCCGGCACTGTCCCCTGGGGCGGTGGTTCTTCAGTGCTGCCTCGTTTGGTTTATATAAGTCATATTTATTTTACATTCTGCTGAAAATAATGCGTCTTCGTGGTTTTCACGAGATGTAAACCTGTTCATTGCCGTCTGTTCATCCTCCTCGGTCGGCTCGTGCACGACTCTAGCTGTTGACCGTTAGAGTAGCAAGTGACCGTGTCTCTCATCACTTACGGAACTAGGCACCACGCTTGACCTGTGCCTATTCACTTCATTTAGATAGATTGCCGAATGGCGCACGTTCCACTATATAAATACGTAATAATGGTTTCTGAAGACCTGAAAAGATGCTCAGCCTTCTTAACGATCCAAGAAATATTTTTATGAAGTGGCAAAGGTCAAAGCATTTCTTAATGTGCTGCACTGGTGACGGCCTCAGACACCCCCTCCGCGACCAACACAGCCTCCTTGCCAGGATGTTGAAGGTGCAGAGGAGTGACAGGCAGGAACATGGCGGAGTAAGAAGCTTCGAGGGCTAGTCTACCCCAGAAACAAAAAACGCAGCCTTCGCGAAAGTGAAGTTTAGAAAGTCACTAAAAACACTACTGTAGCCAACCATCAAAGACAGCCAAACCAGGGAAGGCTTTCCAGAGTTACTATAGTTTCCAAGTGTTCGGTTTCCCCCCCAAAAAATCAAAAGACCTGAAAAGGAAGAAAGAGCTGCGGCTCGTTCGAAGCAGCGAAGACGGGAGGGGGTGGGTCAGGCCCGGGAGGAGCAGACGTCGCGCGCCCTGGACGAGGCTTTGACGACGCAGCTCCCACCGACCGCGGTGAGAGGGAGGGGCGCCCGTGGGAGCACGTGCCGGGCACGGGGCCCTGTCGCGGGCGGGGCGCAGTGCGGCCTCGTGGGCAAGGTCCCGCTCCCCCGGTCAGCGTGGCCGTGTGTCCTGTGCACTCCCCGAAACGCATTTGCAAAGGCCCGGGTCTCGGCTCTCGAGAGACCACTGCGTGGCGTGACGGTCCCCACCACTGAAGAAGCCGTCACAACTGAGCCGCCGGTGAAGCCACGGGGCCCAGCAGTCCCACAGCCGCACTTCAAATGCTCCGCGACCTGACAGCTGTTGCGTCTAACCACGTGTCTTCAGAGCGTGAAAAACCTTGTGAGCGGATTCAGTTCTGCCATGGTTTAGAAAAACGCGCTTTCCCGAGCCCACGTCGCATCGTGCGACTTCCCTCGAGCCAGGCCTGCTTCCCGCGCTTCAGCTGCGAGGGTCGAAGTCTGTTTCTGTCGACGTCCTGAAGCCATTGCTGCGTCACTGCGTCGGCATCTCACCGAGTCACCGACTCGAATGTCTTCCTGTCCCAGCTCACGCCCACACAGCGTCCTGAAGACGGCGTCACGCGCAGCACCGCCCTGCTCCGCGTCGGCGGCGGCCGGTCCGCCGGGTGCGTGAAGGGGGCCGTGTCTGCATCGGGCGCCGGGGTGCGTGAGGTGCGTGAAGGGAGATGTGTCTGCGTCGCCCGTGGGGGCCCAGCCACCCCCGCCACCTGCCCTTCCCAGACGCTGTCTCGTCGTGCTGGGCTCTCTGTCCGCCCTGCTGCCGCGGCCCTCCCCACATCTGCCGGGCGGGACCCGCTGCTCCGCCCCCACGGCACCGGGTCCTGTCAGTTCTTTCCCGCCCGGACCCCCTCCCCCCGCACAGCACACCGACCACCTCCGTTCAGACAGAGCCAAGACCACGTGACTTCACTTAGACGTGGAATCTGAGGAGAAAGATGAACAAGCAACAGTAAAAGGACGGATTTGGCTGCAAAAGGACACAGTTGGCTGCAGAACAAATTGAGAACTCAGACGAGTCCGCCCCTCGTAAATGAAATCGTGATAAAAATTCTGAACCTCCGCGTTTCTTAGAACGGGGGGGTGAAGAGAGCGTAACTAGTGAGGCGGAGAGGCTCGGGGTGGGGGCCGGTGCTCAGCCAGTGTCGTGACGCGTGTCGTCTTGATCCCAAGGAGCCGAGGTCAGCGTGAGGGAAACACTGCCGTTTTCTCGTGATCACAACTGGGAAGCATCAGACGAACGGCGAGGACAGCGAAGGTGCTTGAAGGACACAGTCGTGCGCGCACAGTGAGCGTGCGTTGTCTTCATCTTAATACACGATCGCTCCTGCTCCCCCCGCCCCCCGCATGCCGCTTGCCGGCAGTGTAGACGAGATGGCGTGGGGGTCTGGGTGTGGATGACAGGCGGGCGGCCTGCCGAGCTCCCACTGCCCGCTCCCTGCCCGGGCAGCTCACAGAACCGCCTCGTTCGCTTCGGAGTTCACTTCTGTGGAGCGGAGACCCTCACGCACGTCGTCCGCAGGCTGACCTGGTGTGTCCTAGCCGTGGCTGGCACCGGCACCCGTGCTGGCCGGCCACCACCGTGGTCATCATCCAGCCTCAGCACACACTTTTTGGTCGCCCGAGATGGTCCCCCCCACGCAGCCGTCGTGAGAACAGGTGGTTCTCTCTGCTTCTCCCTCCGTGTTCCACTGGGGCAGACAGGTTGTAAGGGCCAGTTGCCAAGATCAGATAATAGCTTTAAAAACTCTCATTGATTCGTTTTGCTTTCTCTATAAAAGCAGCTGCCAGATTTAATCTGAGAAGTCGCTTCTCCATTCAGGAAACGTGGTGAGCCTTCAGGAGGGGGGCGGGGGTAAAACATCGCTCAAAGAGTGAGAGTCACAGCCCATGGCCATTGTAGGGACACAATGCTGCTCCGACACTCGTTTTCATTGTCCCTTAAAGGTCCATGGGTCACACACTCTTGAAAGTGTCACTGAAATTATTGATGGAGGGGGGCGCAGAATAAGGCAGGGTCGTGGACGTGCTGGGCACTGAACGCGCGAAACTGTATCTCTTTACTTTTACTCCTGGGAATCAGAGCCATTTGCGTAAACTGTAAAACCGCGCGTCTGCCGTGTTCGGCGAGCGTGACTGCGGGGGGGAGGGTAGAACGCCCTGGCCAGGCAGCCCGAGAGCACGCCCCCCACCCTCGGAGCCGTCCGGGTTAGGCTGGGTTGTCTGGTCCAGTGCAGTGCTGGGACCCAGGGCCCTCGGGGCCCTGAGCATGGCAGGGGGTCTGGGGTGACATTCCAGATGTCATAGCAGCTTCGCCCAGGCAGCCAGCTCCTCGTCCACTGGGGCCATCCGTTCTCCCTGAGTGGGCTCGGCGCCCTGTGCTCACGCCACAGGGCCGTCGGAGTCACCGCTTGGTGGATCGGAACGGCGGGGGCTGTGTTGCCCGGTCAGCCAGGCTCTCGGGGTGAGGACGCACGGACACAGCACACCGGGGCGGCCTCCTGCGCACGCCAGATGGGCCCGCTCTGTTCTGCCGGCATCATAACGGCCGGGCCAGCGCTGTCTTCCAGACGGCCGTGGGCTGCTCAGCCACTTCTGACACAGGGACGCGGGCTCCTGGGACCTGTCCCTTGCTTAGCAGACGGGCTGACGCGGGGCCCGGCTGTGGAGCGGAGCCCCCGGTCTCCTCGTTAGCTCTGGGCTGCATCGAGCCACTCAGATTTGAGGACTGAGCATCCACTCAGCTCTGAGGCAAGATGGGCATAAGGACCCAAGATGTCCATGTGGGAGGTATGGGGGGGTGACGTGCGGTGGTGACCACCTCCGATGGTGACCGCAGAGTCCCCGCTGGCCTGCCGCCTGAGGACGCAGCTCGGGCGGAGCGCTGTTTCTCCGGGCTCCCAACGGACCTGCCGACGGGAGCAGGTGCTGTGCCCCCGGCCCCCGGCCCCAGCACTGTCGGGAGGGGCGTGCAGCTCACCCGTCAGAATGGGCGGCCTTGCCCATAGTGACAAAGAGGGCTGAGTTCAAGTATTCATTTTGTGCAGATGATTTGCCAAACCGTGGGCTGTTTTCCCACTTTAGAAGTTCTCGCCTCATCCTCAGAGGTCGCTGTCGCTGCCCACACTCTGCGGGCACAGGCGGCGCCGGTTCCGTGTGGACCGCGGTCTCGCTCTCTCGGGGGCCAGCTGTGGTGGTGGGGGGGGTTAGGGTCACAGCGGGCGGAAGCCTACAGATTCGGGACTCACACAGGCGTTGCCCCGAGTCCCAGCTCAGCAACACGATGGCCGTGCGCTTTGAGAGACCCTCTGCGCCCCTTCACGGCGTGGCGAGGGCACTGCCCGCTTCGTCCCCGAGGGTCAGACCCAAGACCAGTGGCTTCTCTGAGGCACCTTGCAAACCCTCCCTTAGCCGTTCAGGGTCCACGAAGGTGTCTCTACGGAGAATCGAAACTGCTGACCTCTTAATCTCACGACGGACAGAGCCGCGATCCCACCGCACACACGTAAGTGGCGACTCGCCCCTGGCGTTCGGCTCGGTCACTCTTTTTAAAGAGAATTAATTCTGTGGTGTTTTAGTGAAATTTGCCACGAAGGAGGAAATGAGAAATGTTTTGTTTAGGGCAGGAACAGGGCACTGAGCCCGAGGTGTTCTCCAAGGGTGGCATTTGCTCCGCTGCACGAGCTGCTTCGGAAAATCACTCGCGTGAGTCTGCAGTTTGGAGAAGGGACGGGCGGTGCCAGCTCAGTCACAGCCTCGTCGCTATGGGAACCAGAGTTCACAAACGTTTCCTGAGCAGACTCGAGCTGGAATTTGAATGGGGTCTGATTCCGATAACCTGGTATCGATTAATATTCCTTATTAGAAATACCACCATCTTCGTGGCCGGTGAACATAAACGTGAAGGTAGGAACATTTCCTTGAAATGTGGGTGGCCGTTTACAAACGTTCTTGGCTGTAAAGCAGTAACAGCTTCGGGTTAGTCTGGGTGCGAACATCAGGGAGAGCTGGGGATTCGTCGTCTGTGCTCAGCAGGAAACTTAGCGACGAGTGACAGTCTGCTGGGCAGAGCGCGTTTGGGCGCTGAGAGCTTTGGGAAGGGAGCACCGGCCACAGACTGCGCCGGAGGTCAGTGCAGTCGGGCCACGTGTGCCCGCCCCGCTGGGCGACCGTCCGAGAGAGCCTTGCCAGCGACCTAGGAGGCAGCGTGCTGCGACGTCTCCGGGGCCTCCCAGGACAGGCACAGCGTGTCCTCAGCCACTGTCCACCGTCGGACCCCGAGCCGCCCTCTTCCTCGTTTGCGGTTTAATGCGTCGCGACCACCCGGATGGGCAGGTGTGACCGCGTCACTCGTCCCAGAGAGGAAGCAACGTTCAGACGGCGGCGTCCCCCCTGCAGCATCGCATGACACGACACGGCAGAGCCGGGACCCAGGGGTCTTCGGTTCCAGGCCGCGCGTTCCAGCCGGGCGGGGATGTGGCGAGCAGCGTTTGTCCTGACGTCAGCCGCCGCTCACGCTCGGCACGCTCCAGCGCGTGCATACGGCCCAGCGGCCAGCGCCCCGGAGACCCACGCGTGTGAGGGGTCGTGTGAGGGGTCGTGTGAGGGGCCCCCGGGCTCCGGCTGCACCTGCTTCACGTGTCCGTTGCTGCCGATGCGCCTCAGCCCGGCTTTTAGGAAGACAGCAGACCGTTTCAGGGTTCCAGCATCCGCTCCGTGCAGAGCTGCGCCCCGTGCTTCACAGGCTCTAACTCTGAGCCCGAGGTGCCCCTGCCGCGGCTCTCGTTCCCGAGGGAGGGGGAAGCGTTAGCAGCGTCCCCCGGAGCGCAGTGCGTGGTGGCACAGCTGCAGCCGGGACCAGCCCTCCGGCTCCAGACTCACTTCAGAACCGCCTGTCACATCTCACTGCTTCGGGGGGTGGAATGTTGGATTTTACGTCTCTTAATTTAAAGAAGGCGAAGAGATGGTGGTCGCAGTCGGGGGAAGGGCCCTGGAAGAACTCCCGCCAAACGTCGGGTGACGAGGCGGTCCGCGTCGTGGCCGCATGGCGCCTGCTCGGCGTGCAGTCCCACTTCACGTCCTTCTGGATCCTCTGCCTTCAGGGACGTGGGCCTGAGCTTGGCCATGCGGCCGCAGCGAAGACAGTTTGTGCCCTGCGCGCTGCGTTCAAGCTTTTCAAAAGTCCGCGTGAGAACCAGCCAGACGGCACGTGCGCACGGTGGGCTCCGAATGGGCCACCCACCTGGCCCAGGTGCAGCAGGCGCTGGGGATCTCGATCCGGCAGAGAGGGAACGAGGAAAGGCTGAAAGACACTCGTTGTCACTGCAGCCACAGCACGCGGTGCATTTGCTGCGAGGATAGTTTAAGGCCAAACCGGAGAAAATGGCAGAAATGAAGAGACTGGGCCCTGGGAGACAGCCGCAGCCTGTCCCACTCCTCAAGTCCTCGCACCGTCCACTCCGTCGGCAGCAGGAGGGGACCGCGCCAGCTGGCCGAGGAGCCGGGGTCGTAGCCCGGGTCGGCATGCTCGGCGCTGCCTGTCGCACAGACTCGGACAGCCACGCGGGTCAGCACGTGTTTGAAACGGCCGCCTTGCTGCACAGGTTGGAGGAGAAGCTCCTGAAACGTCTCATAAAACAAATGCGTGTCAGAGCGGCAGGACCACACTATCAGCCACGATTTTCTACCCGATGGTTGGGGCGTATGTAGAGAAATGAAGCGTACAGGGGTTTCAGTTTAAGGTGGGAAAGCCACTAAGAGGGGAATTCTACACAGAAATAAAATCCGAGAACGAAACTCAAGCCCAAAGAGAGGCAGCTTGAGGGAGTGACGTCTGTGAGACGAGACGCGGCGACGTGGTGGACGCGCAGGCTCTGCTGACGGGCATGGCGCTTTCCTGAGTCCAGGGCCGCAGTTACGGGGGCACTGCTCACACCGTCCTGTGAAAACCCCGCCCTTCCGTGTGTGCTTGGTGAAGAGCACAGATGTCTTCACGCCTCGGGTTTAGTGAAGCGTCTGCTACTGGAGATCGATTGACTTAATTTAAGGCTTCATGTAAAGTGAAACTCAAGTTTGGCGCCACAGATGCAGCTGAAATTTCTTTTCCAAGTTTATAGCACAGAGCGCAGGCGAGCTTGCGCCAACGTCACGGTTTCCACGGGGAAGCGTC
Organism: Pteropus medius; assembly: GCF_902729225.1. Classification (NCBI taxonomy): domain Eukaryota; kingdom Metazoa; phylum Chordata; class Mammalia; order Chiroptera; family Pteropodidae; genus Pteropus; species Pteropus medius. The sequence continues at coordinate 13,681,864 of NW_024347788.1, read as the reverse complement.
CACGTGCCAAACTGGAGGTGCTGGGTGGACGTGTGGCCCCTTCTCAGCGTGCCAGTCAGGTGACTTGTCAACACACGCGCGCATATCCACACGCACACGCGTGTGCACGCACGCGCACACGTTGCGTCCCCGGGCGGGGCTTTCCCTGGCATGGCTGGAACGTGAGCTGTCCCCGAGGCCGGAGAGCCTGTCTGCGGGCGGCTTCGTGAGGCGGGGACGTCCTGCGGTGCTCGTTATCTTAAGAGTCTCGTTTGTTCACATTTAGGGAAACAAGCCGTGGACGTCCCCTCGGTCTTAGATGAAGTGTTGTTCAGCCGTCTGTGTAGATGGAGCCCATCGCACACAAACAGCAGGGACTTGACTCCAGCAGAATCGAAATCCTTCATTTTAAGGACCCGAGAACAAGTGTATCATCTTTGCTTTTTAAATGTGACGTCAGAAATAGCAGAGATGGAGGGAGCCGGTGACAGAGGAAGCAGGGTCCCCAACACGGACAGCAGGAGCGGCAGGGGTGTCCTCGCTTGTGCCCTTGAGTGGCCGACTGCGGGGCGCTCGGCGGTGGTGCTGGGTCCGCGCAGCGGGAGGCGCCAGGGACCTTGGCAGACGGGCTCGCCCAGAGCTGAGCCGAGACTTAGGGTCTCTGCGCGTTGGGCGTCACTCCCGTCCACGAGCCGAGAAGCAGGATCAGCTTGGCCAGGGGTGTCGCCGAGATGCCCGCGGTGGGTTCCGACAGCTACCGCAGAGCTCTCGTGAGCCCGTGCGTGAGGCAGAGCCCACGGTACGCCCCGGGGCGCACCCTGTCTCGGTCGTTCTGCGAGAGAAAGACGCCGCAGCTGCCTGGGCCGGGCGCTCATCCAGTGTGGACCCCCGAGAAACGAGGGCCCTTGCAGCCGCCACGACAGCTCACCCTCCCTCCCCCGCTTCCTGTCAGCGTCTGTGCCCGCGCGTGCCGCAGCCGAGTCACCGCCGCTGTCCCGTTTGCCGAGTTAGGCAGATTGCAGCGCAGGCTCGCCTGCCGGCACGTGGCCAAGCCTTCTTGTCCAGAAGCCCCGCGTCGTTTTCAGTGTCACCTGTCCCCACGGGGGTGTCACGGACGGGCTGCATGCCCTCCACGTGGCGGCTGGCGTTCACCAGACCAGGGCGTTTATCAGAAACAGAATGGGACGTTGACGCGGAGTGGGGGCCCCTGGTGTTGGGCTCGTTAGCCCGGGTGAGACAGGAGTGAGGACATGTGTGCTCTCGGCGCGGGCACACGTGAGCTAGGACCTCCCCTCACAGGCAGGCGCCACGCGTGACGCTCACGGAGGCCGGGCTGCGGGTCTCGAGCGTTTGATCAGAGTGGCTGAGGTGGGACATGGGGGGTCAGCGGCGGTTCTGGGGGGTGCAGAGGTCGGAGGCAGGCGATGCCAGCATCCATTCAGGGCACTTCCTGCGGATTCTGAGCCGCACGCCGGAAGCCGGTCCAAGGCCAGGCCGCGTCGGTGGTGCTCACCGTGTGGCCCTCGGACCAGCAGCTCTAGCCTCGCCACGGCCGTCTCAGAAGGGCAGGTCGAACCCCCGCCCACCTGCTGCAGCCGAGCTCGGGGATCTGCGGACGGTCACCCGCCGCGGCCTGAGCTCAGGCATGGGCAGGGTGACACCACATCAATGAGACTGGAGCGGGGGAGACAAGCCCCTTGTCAGTTACCGTGTGGGGGAGGCCATCCTTGCGTTTCCTGTGGGCCCCGGTGGGACTGAGCCCCACTGGGCTGTGCCGGGGCCTGTCTCATTCCTCCACGATGCGAGTCACCAAGCCGAGTGCCACCAAGCCGAGTGCGTGCCGGCGTGGGTGCCTGTGACGGCTCTGCGTCTGTGCTCTGTGCCACCCACGAGCTCAGCGCATAATTGTGGGCACCAGTCACCTCCAGACTGCACTTGGTGCCGTCTCATGGACATGTCTTGGGGTCTCGTGACAGAAACAGGAATAAACCAGCTGCACCGGGGCCCTGCCCCACCCCGCTGCGGGGCCATCCGGGGCTGGGAGGGAGCAGAGTGCCGTGGTCAGTGCTCACGTCCACGGGGTCGGGAGGGGCAGCAATGAGAATTCGCTGTTGTCAGCAAGTCTCACGTGGAACGTGCGACTGCACAGCCACAAACGCTTTTGGAACAGAAGCCTCTCCCAGGCCTTCGGCGTCCACCAGCCGTGAAGCTCCGGGCCAGAGCCTTTAAAAAAACAAAACCCCCATTAGACAGTTCACTTTGATTTCAGTCTCTATGGAAACTGGGTATTCAGATTTGTTAGGATATTTTTGTCTTTGGAGTTTTGCGTGTCTTGGAATCGGAGCACGTGTACAGACAAAAAGCCTGGCATCCCGTGGGGTCTGTGGGGCATGGGCGGCAGGCTCAGGTGGCCGCGACGGTCTCCGGAGAAGCAGAACCCAAAGTGGCCTCTGTGGAGTGGAGAATCCGAGGGTGGCTAAACAACGGAGTCCGTAGACGTGGACGAGTCTGACGCTCACTGCCCTGGAGGGCGTGGGGTCCCCTTCACAAGCCAGCGTCAGCCTGCGCATGTGGGTGTGCGTGTGTGCACGTGTGCATGTACACGCACGTCGTGTGTGTGTGCATGGGTGTATGTGCGTCCATATGTGTGCACATGTGCATGTGTGTCAGTGTGTGCATGTATGTGTGTGCGCATGCGTGCATTGTGTGTATGCTCGCGTCCACGTGTTGATGTGTGTGCGCATCTGCGTGTGTGTGCATCTGTGTGTGTGTCAGTGTGTGGCGTGTGCGTGCGTGTGTGCATATGTGCGTGCACATACATGCATTGTGTGTCATCCCGCGTGTTGGTGTGTCTGCATATGTGCATCTGTGTGTCGAGGTGTGTGGTGCGATAGTGTGCATGTGTGTGTGCACATGCATGCATTGTGTGTGTGTGTCCATGTGTGTTGATGAGTGTGCGCGTCTCCATATGTGTGCGCATCTGCGTGTGTGTGTGCGTGAGCGTGCGCATGTCAGCAGAGACACTTCCACCATGGTGTCATGTTCGGCCCCGCGGCTGCCCCCTTCCCGCGCGTCCCGCAGGGTGCCTCAGGCTTGAGGGAGGCTTTCCTTCCTGTGCACACTTTTAGGGAGTTTAGTCTGTAATGAAAGCCCCTCTTCAGGGTGTTTGAAGGCCAGCGCTCTCCTGCCTTCCAAGGCCGAAGCCCTCTGTGGAGCTGCCGGGCGGTGGCGGGCGGGTCTGGGCAGCAGGAAGGTGTCGCTGGCCGCGTGCTGGCGGGAAGCGGCTGGGAAGCGCGCCTGCGCAGTAGCGGGTGGCTGGGCGCTTGCTCAGGTCTTTGTTTCGAGGACACAGATCTTCCTCAAGTGGCGCACGCACGTCCGCGCCCCGCTGCCGGGCCGGGCAGGAAACGTCCCCGGATGTGCCCTGTGCTCTTCTCTTGTCACTTTTTCTCTGTGTGTCCCAGTCGGGGTCGGCGAGTTTTCTCTTCTGTGACCCAGAGCTCGGGGCAGCATGCTCGTCCTGGGAAGGGCAGGGCAGACGGCGCTGAGACCCTGCTGGGCTCGGTCTGGAGCCGCCTCCCGCGTGTCCCAGCACTGGCACGGGTGCCACCTCCCCCAGCCGCCCCATGTGCTCGCAGGCGCAGGGCCTCCAAGACCCCTTTCTGCTCTGGGCCGTGCTGAGAGGCCACAGCACCGCAGAGCTGCAGCCGCCCCACTGCGGGGCCCCTGGCCGCCCGCCTGCAGCTCGGTGAAGCGCAGCCACCAGTGAGAACTCAGCTGAACCCGGAGTCTGGGGAGGGGTGTGTGAGGAAGGCAGCCTGAGTGTGCAAGAGCAGCCTGGCCGTACGTGCACACGCACCGCCAGGGCCTGGCTTCCGAGGCGAGCAGAGGTGCCGCCCTGAGGGCCGTCTGCCTGCAGTGACACCATGTCCCTGCTCTGTACGTGCCCTGGCGCCCGGCCAGGTCAGAGGCAGGTGGGTTGTCCCACGTCCTGGGGGACTGACTTAGCCGGTGGTCCGGAGGCTGAGTGCTGGGGAGCAGGGACCCAGAGCCACCTGGCACCAGGCCCAGTGTGCACACGCCGGTTTGCACAGCCTGTGCCAAGTCCACGCCACAGGTGGCAGAGATGCTGCAGCTGGAGAAGCAGACGTGTGCCCATCGGGCCCCAGGCCTGCCCTTGTCTGTCAGGACCCACATTTGGGGGAGAGGACTGAAAACAAGGACAGGCCGAACCAAGCTGCCATTTGTCCTGGTCCCACTGGCGCCTGTTACGGGGGCCAAGGAGTTAGATGCTGCAGCCTGCTCAGGGCCTTCCCCGGACACGCTCGTGTCCCTCCGCCCGGGCCCCTGCCGCCACCGCCCTTCCTCCAAGGGACACAGAAACCCATTCCTTCCTGCCTTAAATATCACCTCCTCAGAGAAGCACCTCTTGACCCTTGGCCTGATGTGACTAAGTCAGTGTGCACAACACACTACACGCCCTTGAGTGAAACTCGCCAACTCACGGCCCCTGCCTGGGTGCAGGCCTGCCAGGGAGACCACAGCGCCCGTGGGGGTCTGTCCCTTCTCCGTCTTGCCCGCCGTGTAGCGACGGGGGCTCACTGAGGGGTCAGCCTGCGCCCAGAGCCGTCGCGGGTCAGGCGCGCTGAGGAGAGCCCATGCGCCGGGCTGGACGTGGCCCACGCCGCCTGGCCCAGTTCACGCCCAGGGACCCGCAGCCAATGGGCATGTAGGGTTTTTGATGGCTCTTCCAGGGCGTTTCATCTGGAAGTGACCTTGACAGCGTTGGGATGACGCCCTTCGTCAGGCAGCGGTGGGTTCTTCCGGCCGCTGACCACGAGGCGGCTGCAGGAGCGTGTCTGCCCCACCCCCAGCTCTCGGCACTGCGGCCGTGTCACCCTCTCCCGGAGCCTGAAGGCGCCTGCCTCGCCGAGTGACGGTGTGGGCGCCCGGCAAAGCGCTTTCGGGCCGTCGCATAGCTGTTCAGAATCGCTTCGGTGTGTTTTGTTGTTTGCAAATAAAAGACTCTTGGGATTGTCACAATGTAGTCTCAAATGACCAATTTAATTAAAAGTAATTTTAAAAAATTATTACCAAAAGTGTCATTTTTTTGCAGCAAATCTTTTAATTAAAAAAAAAAAAGTGGCATCTAAGAAACGCAAAGCACGTTCGTGTAGAGTGAAACTGGCAGTCGACGAATTGTCTGGAACGCTCGTGTGTAAGAATTGCCACGTTTCGAGCACTTGTGCCCTTGACCCAGCCGGCTGTGGCTTAGCAAGGGCAGCGGCGATGACGGTCACTGCGCAGAGCTGAGGCCACCTCCGCGGGGCCTGGGACGTTGGCACACAGCAGCGGGTGGCGGAGGTGGCACCGCCCCTCCCCCGACTTCCTGCCCTCACGGCCTCCGCCTCAGCGGCACGGTAAAAGACTCCCGTTTTGGGGCAAATTGTAACGTTTTTAAGCGTATTCAAGTAGGATGACAGGTTGGACATTTTTCTGTATTTTCGTCCCATTTTATTGTTTTGCTTATTTACGTTTTTTAAAGTAGACCTAAATCTGAGTTATAGTCACACACCACGTGAACGGGCATCGATCGGCGCCCGTGAGGACAGTGCGGAGAAGCAGAGCCACACGTCTGTGCCGCTGCCGTGCGAGGCCTTCCCGGGAGGCCGGGGCCCCAGACGCGCGTGGGAGCCGTGTGTCCCCGCCCGGCAGTCTGCAGCCTGTCACCAGAAACACAGGTTTGTACCCTTAATTAGCGGCTTAAAGACCTGTTCTGAATGCTGATAGGACAAGCCGATGGCACCAAATCAAAGCTTCGAAGCTGATGAGACAGATGGTTCCCTGCAAATACGGCTCCAACCAGCTTCATTCTGAAACACGGTGTCTGGTGTTCACGAAAAATGGCACTTTCTTCATGTCCGTCTCTTGCCTCCTTCCTCCACCATGGTGTCCACTCCGTGGTGAGCAGCTGGG
>NW_024347788.1:13671157-13675864 GCF_902729225.1 Pteropus medius | reverse complement strand
CCCCCCCGCCAGGGAGTACCCCGCCCCCCAGGGCCACCTCCAGGGAGCGCCACCCCACCGGCATCTGCCCTGCGCCTCGCTCTGGCTGGCTTCTCCGGTCGCCCCCCCAGGGCGTGCGCAGCCCGGTGCGGGGTGACACGTGGCCCTCCTGTTCACGGCACCGCTCGCTCGTCTTCGCGAGCCCCGCGCCTTGCCCCGCGGGGCGGTGACCACGTTCGGGGCCACGGAGCACGTTCCCACGGTTGGGACAAAACGGACCTGGTTTCTGTGACTTCAGGTGGAAGTCACTCTAACCCACATCGTCTCTTCCCCTGCATCACGCTGAACCGGATGACATGGCTGACGTTCCTGTGGTTTCGACCTTCAGAAACGTCCGTTTCCTGTGGTTCAGTCCACCGTTTGGTCGAGGGCGTGAGGGGGCCTCAGAGACGGTGGGCAGGCTTCCGAGAGTTCACGAAACCCCAAAGTTCCCCGCCAAACAGTGTGAATGTGCCCGTGACCTCACTGGTCGGTGAGCGGTTCCTGAGCCTGGGGCACGATGCAGTCCTTGGGTGGCAGGAGTGTGTCCTCACCCAGCTCTAGGGACGGGGCATGACCGGTGTGCCTGTGGCTAGCGGTTACGGTCACAAAGGGCACACTCAGCCCCCACACGTGCACTGAAGTGTGGAGGGCACGAGGAGGGAGCCCCAGGACGAAGGGGGGGTACTTCCGCCCGCAGCGTGCACTTGGCCCTGGGACGTCCCAGCACGTGGGACATGCACAGGTGGGGGCACCGAGGCCTGAGCGCTGTGTCGAGAGGTTGTCGCTGGCCACCTGTGCCTCGTTTGCGTTTCAAAGTTGTAGTCATCGTCCGTAATTAACGTCACAGCAGAGGGAAGGGCGTTCGCTCTTGCCCGCCTGCTTACCGCTGCCGGGGAAGTCTACCCAGGCCCTGCCGCTCGCCGTGTCCTTCTGCAGTGGCGTGCTGTGCCCTCCCATCAGGTGGCCGACTGGAGGCCCCCTCGGTCCCCAGCTGAGATTCAGCCAGGCTGTCAGAGACGGCCTCACTGCGTCCCAGGGGGCAGCGTGCACCCTGCGTTCACTCTAAGTGGTGATCCTGCAGCGTGACACTTGGCAAACACGCTGATGCCACTGCTGCTGAAGTCAGGGCGGTGCGTGCAGCCCTCGGGCGCTTTCCCAGGGGTCGGACACGGCACACCGCGCTGGTGGCAGACGGACGTGCACGGGGCATCATCCTCTGATTCCTCCTCAATGTTCGGTGCTCGGCCGAGTCCTCCGCGAGCTAATACCGTGTAACCGAGTGGACCGGTCTCCACAGGCCTGCCGCCTCATGCCCGTGTGCTCCACGCTGGCAACCTGTGGCACCACCACATGTACGCCTGTGTGGGACACACAGCCCAAGCTTCAGAGTCCACCAGCACCCTAAGGCCGATCAAAAATAAATCCCCTTGTGATGCTCGGAACTGCCCTCCTCCCTCTGTGCTCCGGGGACGTCAGCGGCTCCACTGTCCAGCATGCGTGTTCTCAGCTGAGGCCGGCTGGGAAACCTTGGTCCCTCCCCCGGTGCACGTTCTGGTGGTGGTGTCACCCGGTGACATTCCTGAGCCGTCAGTCTTCCCCTCGGTGACTTGCCTTCGGGTGAGACCCACGCGCAACTCTGTGTGTTCTCGTTCTCCCGTCAGCCGTGTTTGCTGAGTGTGGCCGTGCGCTGGGACCCGTGCGCCTCACGTGACAGTCGAGGGTGTCAGCAAACACGCAGGCCAGCTCGCTCCGGGGTGTCCCATGCACATCAGCACCCGCTGTGCGTGTGGCCTGTCACGTCGCCGCCAGAGGCTTCGGCTCCTTCCCTGGGCGGTACGCGACAGCGTGGGGCAGGGTGTGGGGTGCGACACGCTGGAGTGTTCCCAGACCGTCTGGGCCGCAGGAACAAAGGGGCCGAGATCTGAGACCCCACTGTGTCTGCCCAGCTCAGGTCTGTGGATGGGCTGGGAAGTGCGAACCGCAGCCAAACGCCGAGGCAGGCAGCAGAGGACCTTCCAGGAGCGGTGTTCACGGTGGACGCCGCGTGAGGCCGCCCGCTGGGCTGGAGCCAGCTGCACCCCACGCGCTCCCGCCGTGTCCTCTCCCCGCCCCTGTTCTGGCCTCTGAAGACCCTCCCTCCCCATCTCCGGAATCCCTGACGCTTTCCCACCCTGCAGGCCCGACCCACGTGAAGTCTCCGCTCAGCCCCGATGGTGAGGACGCCGGCTCTCGCTGGAGTCCTGGCCGGAGCGCCGTGGCCCGTCAGTCACCTTCGGAGCATCTGTCGGCTCCGATATCTGGTGTCTCAGAGTCCCCTGGCCCCGGCCAGGGTGCCCGGCCTCCTCCCGCCTCGCTGCCAGAAGATGCCTCCTAAGTGGCTTATTCCTTCCCTGATACATTTTCTAACTTATTTTCTAACAGACTCAGGGCCAGTAAGAAATGAGGTTATGGGGCCCAGAATTATTTGAATGCTGGGAAAGGGAAAACGATGCCGGTGACATGATGAGCCAGACCAGCAGAGACCTGGGTGGGGCAGGGCGTCAGGCTGCGCGTCCCCTTCGCAGGCTCAGCACCGTGCACAGCGCCCGTCTGTCTGCGGCCGGTTCCAGAGGAGGGGGGTGCGTTCTGGTTTGGGTTTTTGTTTTTTCATTCTTTGTGTGTAAATGGTCAACGTGACCTTCAGAAACCACCTTTTTCCGAGCCCCTGTGGCCTCGGGTGCTGCTGGTTAAAGCCCCTTGGCCCAACCTGGGCCGTCTGTCCACTTCCTCGTCTCGTTCCCGCAAAGAGCCGTTCGCCCTCGTTGTTTACTTCTCTTTCGGCCGGACATACCAGGTGACTTCTTGTGACCCGTTTCCAGGCTCTGGGGATTTGTGCAGTCACGGGACCCACTCGACTCGTATAAAAAGCGTGTGTAGACAGCTTATTTAGTCACCCTGGTTTCCACACGGTTTCCATAAGGGTTCACAGAACACGGAGGCCACACGCGGAGCCCCGGCTCTGCTCTGCAAGCCGGCCCTGCCCGAGGCCCCCAGCCACTGTCCCCGAGGGCACGCCCGCCAAGCCCGCCCTCCCCCCCATCGCGCCGTCTCCTGCCGACCACGGTGACTGTTGGCACTGGCCTCGTCGCGTTTGCTGACGCAGGGAGGCCCGTACGGCGGGGTGCTGTGCAGCCTCGCTCCTTCACGAGGGCCAGTCGTAGGCGGGCGCGGGTGGAGGAGGGGCGGCTCGCGACACGCCGTGAAACGAGGGAGGGACCCAGGGTCGGAACGCGGGGCTCGCCTCCTACGATGCGTGCGACACGACCTCCAGGAAAACGCCGACTTGAGAGCACCCCGCAAAGGGCCCAGGACTGTTGCGTTCAGCAGCCTCCTCCGGTCCCTCACGGCGACGGCAGCACCAGGAAGCCCGGCGTCCGCAGCGGTGACCACAGCGCACGGAACTACTCTCCAGTGACCCGGGCGACTGAGCGCCAGAGTCGGTTGAGTCTGCAACGATGCTCTGTTTCAAAAACTGAAGGGACTTCCCGCAGCCTAGCTCAGCCACCGGGAGCGCACGCCGGAGCCGCGAGGGGCACATGCAGCGGGAAGCTGGTGAGCGACAGCCAGCACCTGCTCCGAGCGCCCGCCCCGGTGTTTCCAGGACAGACGCGCTCCTGTGTTTTTGCGTCAGAAGCGTCACCCTGAGGAGCCGGCAGGGTTTACAGCCCAGGGGATGAGACACCGCGGCGTGTCGAGTCGCTGGCGCGGTGGGGACGGTGCCTGACAGCTGGGCGGCTCTTGCAGGGCCGGGGGGACAGGCTTCCTTCACGCCGTACCCGACTCACTGCAGAGGGGGAGAGGCGCGTGTCCCTCGCAGGCGGTCGACGGTGTTCTCCGTCTCGTTTTGGGAAGCCACTGGTTCCTGTCTCCCCTGCTGCGCGTGAGAAGGCGTGGCCAGTCCTGAGGTGCAGACGGTCGTGGGGTTCATGGTGGCTCCGTGCGCGCATCAGAAGCCCCCAGGCCCAGGCTGGCTGTCCGGGTCTGGTGCGGAGCTGCATGGAGCTCAGCACGGCGGCGGACAGGCCCTGCGGGGACCGGCATCTGGAGGAGGGCTGGCCGCTGCAGCGCCTCCCCGTCAGGAAGCAGAGCTGCACCCCGAGTCGGGCCGAGCTGGTGTGACTTCTTTCTCGTTTGTTGAATAAAAGCCCAGCCTCTGTCCCATTTGGTCCTCACAGCACCTGTCCTGCAGGTACGATGGCCATCTCCACAAAGGGGCGGAGAGGCCGTGGTTGTGCCGATGTTCGACTCGGCACATCCGGTGACACTGCGCTGCCATCGCTGTCCTCCCGCCTCGCTGCTGACGAAGCAGGAGGCCCGTGGCTGGGCGAGCGTCCCGCCCCTCCGAGCCACGCGCGGTTCAGACGCACCCCTTCTGGGGTCGCTCGGAGGACAGGGGCATTCCGGTCCACGGCCTTTCTTCTGCAGTGTCCGGCGTCAGCACTGTGAAGGGCAGCTGTGTGCAGAGGGCAGGGCGAGGGCGGGCTCGTCACATTTCGCTGTAAAACAACGTAAGCCAAGAGAGAAAGTAGGGATTTCAGCCAGCACGCGGGACAGCCGGTCCCTGGCTGGCCCGTGACACTTAGGAATGATTTGCCAAATTGAGAGAGTTCGTGTTAACGAAATAAGAACAACAAAAACCAGTGTGTT
>NW_024347788.1:13661354-13669258 GCF_902729225.1 Pteropus medius | reverse complement strand
ACACGCAGGCTGGTCGAAGACCGTCCGGAAAGCACACGAAGTCTCAGGAAGCGAAACGAACCGCCGCCTGCAGGTGCTGGTGGTGGCCGTGAGCACCTCGGCGGCCTCCGTCTCCGAGCGAAGCCGGCATCGCGCAGTACCGCGCTCGGCGTGGCTTTTCTCATTGGCGCTGGGAATTCCAGAGCGGTCGGAGCCCCCGGCATGCTGCGCTCCCGCGGCACCGCAGTCTGTCTGACCATTCCGCTCCGACTGGGCATTGGAAAGTCAAGGCTTGCCAGATTGTTGAAAGGGGGAAAACGGAGTGTGCTGCTTACCCTGGAGCCACTCCCGCAACGTCGGGGCGAAGGCGCAATACTCGCTGGGGCCCGCGCCCCGCCCCGCCCCGTGTGGGCATCGTCCCGCGGGGGCAGAGGGCAGCCAGCTGCCACGCATCTCGCAGGTGCTGGAGGTTGGAACGGTGTGTCAGATGACTTGAGAAGGCGTCGAAGTTCATCCGTGGGTGTGTGCGCATGCCGAACGCTAAAGCACCTAGCAGACGCCTCTCCAGGAAGCAGGTGGGGCAGGAGGGACAGGAGAGGCTGGTGTCCCCCCCGAGGGCCGGCCGCAGCTGGCTCCCTGGGTGGGGTCAAGGGTCGGGCCTCTTGTGCTTCGTTGGCGGAGGTGGGGGCGGACCGAGGGGCTTTAGTTCATGCTCATTCCCTTCCACTGAGGGGTGGTTCCCACGTTGGCAACACAGTGACTCACCCGGAGCTGTGAAGTCGTCTGGCCCTGCCTCTCCGGACCTGGACTTGGGTGACAGCGGGCTCTGTGCAGGGCGCAGAGAACGTCGCCTTGGTCTGTCCGAAGTTCACGTGCAGCTAGAGCGCCCTCCGCACTCCATCCACCGCGACTCCCAGCGCAGCCCGCGAGAGCCACCGCCGCCGGCCTCCACGCCGCCCTCTGCCCCGGGCTTTCGTGCGTCACGGGCACGGGCAATGGGCAGGGTGAGGTCTTCGCTTTGTAAAGTGCCCTTTACTCTGCCTTTAAAATAGCATTTCCAGTTTAAACCCCGTGCACACGTCTTCAAGGAAACCTTGGTGCGAAACCTCATTAAACACAGACGGTGGCAGAGCGAATTCAACAGGATGCGTGTCTGGAATTTAGGTTCAAAACCTAGATCGTTGCTTTCGAAACGATCACTGTCCACGTTTCCCAGTGGAGAGATACAGGGTCTCCTTGAAGCTTTCAGGCGTTTGAAGGAGAAGCCACCCGCTTTTTCCTTCGGCACGTTTGGCCCTTTTTCGGAGCCCGGAGACACCCTGAGCTGCGTGTCGTGGTTCTCAGCCACAGCTGAAGTAGTCGAAGATGATTTCACTGTCTGTCTGAACCCACGATGGTGGCAGGTTGCAGGCCCTCAGTGCTCAGAACGGGAGGTGGGGTGTCTCGTGTGCCCCGAGTGTTGATGCCGCTGCCGTGAGCAGTGGTGGCCTCACGGTGACTGAGTTTTTCTCTTCGCCTGATTTAAGTGACATTTAAGTGTTAGGGAAAATTCTGCAGACTTTAGGGCCAGCTTCTGCTGAGACTCGATCCTTGGTCCAAAATAAAATTATGAGCATTTCTGTGGCTTTCAAAGAAAAGCCATCGGTGAGCGTCACAGCAGCGGCGCAGTGCTGGCTGGTGGCACAGCTGTGAATGAGACGGAGACGGAAGCCGGCGTTAAAACTACTCGGAGCCGTTGTCCCGCCCGACAGAGCAGAGACGGAGGCTTGATTCCGGCAGCCTTCACAGCCGCCGTTAGGGCAACGGCGCCGCGGTGACGCGCGCTCGCTTTCCTCAGCGTGAACTTGGGAGGAATGAGAAGAACCTGGAGCTGGGCAAACGGTCCGGTCACCAGATGCTACATCGCTCTCTCAGACACGGAACCCACTGGGCGTCCCTCGTGTGTGTCCCAGAAGTAGCCGCCATCTGTCGTGCCGCAGCGTGGCCCAGCCCCTTGGACGGTCATTCTACCCGCACAGACGGCACCAGTGACTCCTTGACCTCCTCCACCTGTGCCCTGGCCACAGTCACACAGTGGGGACACGTTTTCACAGGTAAACTGGTAACGGACCTGACCCCCCGCTGCCTTCTCACCCAGACGGGAGGCGATGGCAGTTCGAGGGGCTGCGGCTCAGACCCGGCGGCGAGGGAAGTCGGTCGGATCCGAGCAGAGCCACAGGTGCGTGTGGTCTCGGGTACAGGTGCACCGTGAGTCAGGTGGCGCAGGACCTGGGGGAGAGGCGATGGAGATGCTTTCGAGGGCTGGAATGGATGCCCTGGGCTTAAGTGGACAGGAGTGGAGCAGACCACTGTGGGACGGGCCCCAGGGGAGGCCCAGGGCATGGCTGGCCACGGTGACGAGTGGTCCTTGGTGATGGCCGTCGGATTCTGAAACTTTGATTTAACAGCAAAAGTTTCGGATGCAAACGTGTCCTGTCAGTGAAAGGGAGCGCGTGTCCTCAGGAAGCAGAGGGAAGTGAGCTTCCGGTCGGCGCCCGACTCTCCCGCAGCCAGTCCTGGCCGCTCTCGGCCCTGCTCGGAGGCTCCTGGGACCCAGAGACAGTGGACGGGGCCCACCTCACTCGCTCTCCATCTCGGTTCCCCAGAGCTGGGCCGAGCACCCGTCTGTACAGTTTGCAGTTCCCTGCAGGTTTCCTTTGAAAAACAGGATTGAGCTACTAAAAAGCGCGGTGTGGACATCACAGTTCCCTACCGCGTGGGCCTCGGCCCACTCTGTCCAGGACGAAGGGCGTCAGCCTCCCGCTGGGTGCGCGAGGAGAAGCGCCGTGCGCGGGACGCGCGGCGGCAGAGGCTGGGGAGGGGCTGACGGCACGTCCCCGGGCGTCTGCGGTGGCAGGGTGGCAGGGTGCGCCCCTCAGCAGGAAGGCGCTGTGTTGCGAGCAGCCCCCCTCCGGCGTACACGCTTTGCTCTCCTCTGCCCGCGACCCCGGAGGCTTAGTGGTTCCGTTCCCGCCGCCGGCTCAGCGTGGTCGGGAGGCAGCTGCCCCTGGCACGTGGGCTGGTGCGAGGCGACTGTCCTTGCTGAGCCTTCGGGAGGAGGCCACGGATCAGACCTTCAGGAAATGAACAGTCATTCCTTGCTGATGCCTCCAGATGGGTGTGAGGGACGGGGCTGGGCTTTAGGGTCAGCGGCTGTCCCCGGGTGACCTCAGGGGAGGTGCCCGCGTCCGTAGGGCCCCCGGCCGGTTCTGCTGTAGCTGCAGGTGCTGGCCATCAGTGAGCGTGGGGGCATGGCACCTGCGGTGTGCGCCCAGGTGCTGCACATGTCACTTGGCCTCACTGTGTCCCCACGTGGGGCATGAGGTCCCATGAAGGCGCCTTCCTTGGCAGCCCTGAGTGCCTCGGCAGTGGTGAGCGCAGGGCCAGCCCCTCCTCCGGGATGCAGTCGTGGTGGCTGACAGCAGGTCCAGACACAGAGCTGTGTCCGCACCCACCAGCGTGCCCAGGTGAGCCTGCTGGCCTTCACGGGGCGGTGGAGAGATGGCTGCTGCCTCAGAGGAGCTGGGGCGGGGAGGTGCATGCATGTCCTTAGACCTCGTGGCAGGTTGGGGGCCCTGAGAAGGTGACCTCGTCTGAGGTCCTCAGAAGGCGCATGAAGACGTCAGGGGGACACTTCCTGTGGCCTGTCCCATTGCTAGCAGGGTTGCGGGGCAGGGTCCAGACTGTGAGGCTGTGTGTGGTGGAAACATGGTTTCAGTGGGGAAGACAGCCAGGGGACAGGCGGTGGCGGCTCCCAGCAGCAGCAGGCCCAGCGGGGCGTCTCCGCGGGACAGGGTCCCCGCAGAGGCTGCAGCGCGATGCCTGACCCTGGGTCTCCTACCTGCGGAAGGGACAGGGGCCCCAGCGGAGGCCACGGGCAGGGGTCATTCTGCCCTGAAACCCAGATCTGACCCGTGTGCCGACGCGCAGGGTCCGCGCAGCGGGTCCTGGACGTGAGGGGCGGTGCGTGCGGCGCCGGTGACGTCGCAGCCCTGAGCTCTCCCGCGAGCCGCCGTCGCCGTCCCCTCCCCGCGCTGGCGTTTCTGTGAGGCGTGCGCTCGCTGGCGGCAGAAACGTGTCCTTTCCGTGTGTGCGTGTGCGTGCGCGTGCATGTGCACGTGGATGTGTGCCGCTGGATGTGCAGCGCAGCGCAGCAGGATGTGCGCGCTGCGGATGTGTGTGTGTGCGTGTGCGTGCGTGTGTTGACACCCGGGGGCGAGCGAGGTGCGACAGCGAGGACCGCGCGGTGTGCGGAGTCCACGCCGGCCCCGCCCGCAGGCGGGTTCCAGGTGCTGGCGCTGACCGCAGTCCCGCCCCGCGCGCGCGGCATCTGTAAGCGGGTGCGCCCCGCACTGGGCGCGCCCATCGACCCGGGGCGCACGACAGGACCGCGCGGGGGCGCGGGGCGCGGCTGTGACGCGTTAAGTGGCCTGAGGCCACCGCCTGGTGGCGAGCTTCGCGCAGCGTGCGTGCGTGGGTCGTCTGGCGTCTGCGCGCCCTTCTGAAGGCGGGACCGGGGGCGCGCACGCGGGGACCCCACGCGAGCTCGGGTGAGGGGGCCGCGGGCTTCCACCGCCCCCTCTGGTCCCCCGTGGGTTGACTGGAAACGGGCGCACGCCTGCTGAGCGACGCTGGTGGCGGTGCAGGTGGGTGGCTTTGGGGCTGGGCTGACGTGGCCCTCTGGAGCCTGACGTGGCTCGCTGTGTTCCACGTTACCAGCAGGGCGTAAGCGTGGGATTTCCCCCCAAACCCGCCTGCGAGTATCGGAAGCCGCGTCTCCGCGTGCGCAGTCCGGGCGCGAACGTAGGCTTGGGGTTGTGTTTGTGTAACTGTCAAAGTGGGGACGTGTGTGCGCACGTGACAGCCAGCCGCCTGTCCCCGCACGTGCTGTCACGAGCAGTGGCGGCCCTCGCGGGGTCTGGGCATCCGCGGGAAGCGGTGGTCAGCGGGGCAGCGCGCCGCTGGCCCAGGCCCCAAGGACGAGCAGAACGGAGGTGACCTGGCACGTTGAGCGTGGCGACGGAGGCCTCCGACGTGCAGCTTTCCGGGCAGCAGGGGCGTCGTGGGGGGGGAAGAGCGCGGTGGGGTGCTCCCAGGTACCCACCCCAGGGGGAGTGGCCGGGCAGGTAACAGTGCAGCTTTAGTTCTGACACCCGCGGGTCTGGTAACCGCCAGGCGGAGAGGACGACCGCCTGGCCGCAGCGCCTGAGTGGACACCTGCCTGGGCGGTCACTGCTCTGTCCCTGGGGTCTCCCCACAACGCGCAGCTCTGAGTGGCTCTCTGAACGTCCGCGAGGGGAGCGGGTGGTGAAGACCGGCCTGACACTGACAGTGACTCTGTGTCTCTCTTTGCAGAGGAGGACGGCGGGGACCTGGTCCAGCCCGGCATCGGCTTCCCAGGGCCGGCGGACGAGGATCTAGGTAGGGTTCCAGTGATGCCCGGCCTGGCCATCGCACAGGCAGCTGTCGCCCGACCTGCTCGGCCTGGGCTGTCTGCACACCCAGGACTGGAAACCTTTCCACAAGTGTTCTAAGCGTGTGCTTGACTTCAGAGTCTCCTGACGAGACCTAAGTAAAAAGCGAAACGTTTAAAAAGTGGTAGTTTATAAACGTGCGGGAAGCACGTTCTAGTTCAGCTACGGTAAATAGTGCTGGGGCGAACACAGGGGTGCGTAGCTCTGGTTTTGTTGGGGTACGTACCTGCAAGTGGAGTTGCTGGGTCATAGGCGGGGTCTATTTTTAAATTTGGGGGAGCTCCATACTGGTTTCCATAATGGCTGCACCAGTTTACAGTCCCACCGGCAGCGCTGGAGCGTCCCTTTTCTGCACATCCGCGCCCAGGCTCACTGATTTACTGATGACGGCCGTTCTGACAGGTGTGAGGCGATACCGCAGTGTGGTTTTAACTTACCTTTCTCTAATGATTAGTGACCTCAAGCACCTTTTCATGTGTCTGTTGGCCTTTTGTATGTCCTCTTCAGAGAAATGTCTTCAGGTCCTCTGCCCATTTTTTAATTGGTTTGTTTGTGGTTTTGGTGTTAAATTATATGAGTTCTTTACAAAATATCGATATTAATCCCTTATCAGGTGTCTCATAGGTAAATATCTTTTCCCATTCAGTAGGTTGTCTGTCCATTTTGTTGATGGTTCCCTTTGCTGTGCGATGTAGCATATTCAAAATGCCACAGTGGAGGAGGAAACCCCACTTTTTCAAGGAGAGGTCTGGGGAAGACCTCCAGACGCTGGAATGGAGTGGCTCTGCCTGCAGCGTTCTGGGAGCTGGCTCACAGGAGAAAGGGCTTTCTTCATCCTCCTGAATGTGATGCTTGAACCACTGCACAGGGCCGGAGGGTTACACACGTTTATGAGGACTGTCGACACCCACCCAGGTTCGCACTGGTCAATCAATTGCAAGTTGAAATATTTTTAAAAGGCTGATTAAATTATCAAAGAATATTAGGCATATATTATATAAGACACAACACTGAGAAAAATGGATGCATTGTGTAATTTCAAAAATAGTAGAATAGTAAAATAATACCTACCAATATTTAGAGCCTTGTGTGGGGCAGGAACATTATCGTAGAAGTACTTTTATGTCGTAGAACATTAGGTGGCATTGTTTTAAGTCTACACACCATTTAACTGCACGCATGTCTCGTAGTGATTGTGATACGTATCTTATTTTAAAAGAGCTCCATTTTAGAAATTTATATTTTGTGTGTCCTTTGATAAACACTCCTGGCCATCATGTCGACGTGTAACTCGATAGTTTTCCTTAGTTCCTTGAGGTAGTTTCTAGAAGTTTCCAGAAACAGTGGAAGCAGCTCCGTGCCATTTCTGTCTAGACAGTACCAGTGTCTTCACTCGCGGCTCTCTGAGCCCCACCCCACTCCCCACTCTCATTCTCTGATGCTCCCTCTGGGGCCCTCCTTCACCTCGGCACCCCCGCCACCCATGCGGGTTCAGGCCCCGTCACAGAGGCCACCTTTCCCGCGTGACATCCAGAGCCGTCACCACTTGCTGCAGGAAAGGAGGAGGCGTGGCCTCCAGGGAGGGTGACGTGCCAGTTAATGGAGGAACGGTCCAAAAGATGTATTTTATTTTGATAAAGTCATGTGAAAACTTTTTCTACAAATTAAAATTAGTTTTTTCAGTTACTCATATTTAATTTTTGTGGAAATTAGGAATTTGGGTATTGCGTGTAATTTCTGGAATGCACACCCCAGCTTTTCTCCTAAATATCAGTTCTCGACTTGCACGGTCACGGAGCCCGATTGCCGTCAGGTGAATGGGCGCACCCCGTCCCGTCCCCACCCAGTAAACTCTCCTCACTTCGTGCTCAGCCCCATGCCGCGTGCCCTTGACCTGGTCCCCAGGCTGCAGTGACAGCGTGCCATAGGCTGGGCGGCGCGAGAACAGGCTTGTTTCCCATGGTTCTGGCGGGCCCCCCTTCCTGGTTCGTGGTGGCGTCTCGCCGTGTCTGCCCGGAGCCGGGGGAGCGCCGGGGTCTCTGCTGTAGGGAAGCAAGACGTTTCCTGAGGGGCGCGTGTCCACACAGTGTGCACACGTGCAGACTTGAAGTCAACACAGGAAGTCTCCATTCCGCCTGTCAAAGCTGTTCTTCTTGAAATGACACTTTCGCTGAAGCCGGCGGCTTCTAAAATGAGTCAATGACGGGTTTTGCACGAGGCGGCGTGGCGCTGGGTGGGAATGGGCGCGGGGGGGAGCGGTGACAGACGTGTTTGCTGGTGGGAGGTGCGCTCCATTTAATCGGCCGTCCCCTAATTCCGGGAGCAATTTCATTTCGTTTCATCGTCTGATAGTTTATATTTACATGACACTGATTTTTAAACTGTGGGTTACAACTCACGGGGCCATG
This sequence comes from Pteropus medius, assembly GCF_902729225.1. Classification (NCBI taxonomy): domain Eukaryota; kingdom Metazoa; phylum Chordata; class Mammalia; order Chiroptera; family Pteropodidae; genus Pteropus; species Pteropus medius. The sequence goes on along the minus strand of NW_024347788.1, from coordinate 13,661,358 downwards.
AATT
>NW_024347788.1:13648758-13660305 GCF_902729225.1 Pteropus medius | reverse complement strand
TGGATGCGTGGATGTGTGGTGTGGATGTGTGTGTGCACATGTTTGTATGGACGTGTGTGTGCATGTGTGTGGATATGTGGCATATTGGTGTGTGCACATGTGTGTGTCTTAGGTTTCAATGTAAAACACATCTTGCATTGTGGAGCATCGTGAGGAACTTTGGGAGCCACTGGCAGGTCGTGCTTTGCAGAGGCCGGGTGGCAGGATGGGGGGTCACGGCTTCTTGCAGTATTGGGGGACGAGAGGCAGGGTGCACAGTGGACGCCCAGCGGGCTCTGCAGGTGCCCCTGTGCCTGCTGGGGGACCAGACGGTCTGCCTACTCCCCACAGCCTTTGACCCCTGTTCATCGAGAGAAAGCGGGCGGGTAGGAGACAATTAAACCTGATCACACGAGACCTTGGCACATTCATCCCAGTGAGTGACAGATGCCAGCCTCCCGTGACATTGTGATTACTGTGATCATCACGCCCATGTGCTGTCAGCAGATGACACTCACGGATCCGGGCGTAGGAGACTGGCGTCAGCGGCCGCGGGGGCGTGACTGTGGCGCCCGGGGCAGCGGGCCCGGGCTCCTGGCAGACTTGTGCTTCCCGCAGAGTCGTTCTGCAGGGAGCTCCGTGACTGCCAAGTTCATTTGCAAACTGCAATAACTGAAAACACGGGCCTCTGGGACTGTTTTTAGTTCTGAAGATTTTCTGTGTTTGCCTCTTCAACGGTACGTGACTCACACGCAAATGTGCACGATGTCGCACAGCCGGAGACCTCGGCGCGAACGAGGATGGTGGCTGCTTGCTTTGGACGTGAGCTGCGGCTGTGCAGTGTGGCCTCTGGGACACATCTAGGGAAAAGTTAGCGGTCGGGGTGGAGCCGGGCAACCTGGCCAGTCTGTGGGGGCGGAAAGGAGCCGATGCACGGATGCCGGGGCCCCCCACTTCTCGGTGGCTGTGCTGGAGGCATCGAGAATGAGAAGAGGCTCGAAGTAACACGGAGGAGGAATAGGGACTGGCTGTCACCACGGACTGCAGCGTACGCCCCCTCCGGGCACCGCGACAACCTGACGACGATTCTCGGTGCAGGGTGGGGGGCTGGGGCTCGGGTATGCGGTTTGTCCACGTGACTAATGAACCTGCAGCCAGTCAGACCTGAGCTCGGCCAGGCGTGGCGGGGTCGGGCGGCCACTCCGCGAGCCTTCTCCCAGGACGCGGGGCGCCGTGGGTCTGGCCCAGCGCACCTGATGGCGGAGCAGAGGGTCTGTAACTGACGCCGACCCGCACTGGACGAACGTGCTGCCGACGTGTGCGCCGACCGTCTCGCGTGGCTCCCCTTCTGCCCCCGGGCGTCGGGCTGTGCCCCACCCCCAGCCTGTCATGACGCGTCTCTGCGGCGTTCACCCCCTCACCCGGCCGGGAGTCCTTCCACCCAAAGCCGCTGTCCCACGCGGGTCCCACGCGGGTCCCACGGGCAGCCTCACCGGCACCACAGCGCGTGCCAAACACACGCCTCCTCCGTGGAGGCCGACCCTGGTCGGAGCGAGGGCTCCACGTCGGGTGACAGCGGTGGCCACACACGCACGGCGAACCCCGGGGTCTGTTCAGCGCCTGGAACGGGAGCCCGTGCGCCCAGCCCCATCAGGGCAGGGCAGAAAGCGCAACGTTTCCTGTCCGGGTCAGCGCTGCCACGTCGTAGATTCGCCACGAAACGGACGTGAGCCGCGGTGAGCGTCAGCATTCACCGGACCCTGTCAGGCGGGTGCACTGCGCAGCGCCAGCCCGTGACCCCCGACCCCGTGGGAGGAGCACTGAGTGGGGACGCTGCGGGGGAACGCAGCACACAGGCTGCAGCGAGCCTGTCGCTCGCAGACAAAGACCACGGTCTCAGCTGCGTCGCAGGAGCACAAGCTCACACGCACGCACGCTAAGCGGAGTAACGCCCACGAGCCTCACCAGGCGGGCACAGGCCCCGCGTCGCACCTGGGGACGTGGCCGGGCGGACCCTGCTACTCGCATGCATCGCGGTGGCCGGCACTGCCGGGGGCGGGGACGGCTTTAAGTCCGGTGTTGGAGGACAGTGGCTCCAAACCCACAGCCTCCCCCGATGCTTCCCTGTCCCCGAGCAAAGCCAGCAGGTCACAGCAACCTGACACGGTACCTAGATGCCTGCCGAAGATCATTCAGACTTAGCAGCCGCTGCATGGCGGCCGGTCTGGCCTAGCGGCTCTCCTTGCTGAAAGTTCTGGAAGCTCCAGCTGCCTGCAGAAGCCCGTGTGCACAGTCAGCAGCTTCGTCCACAGTGGGGACCGCAGCAGGCTCTGCTGCCGCACACCTCTCCGTCTGGGGGCCCTTAGACCCAACCGTGTGGCTGTGATGACATTTTCTCAAGGGAGTCTCCGTCAGACCTCCAGCCTGGGACCTGAACATGCCGCCCCACTCCCCAAGTACGCGGACTGGCATCGGGGACCCAGGCTGGGGGCAGAGGGGCAGCCCAGAGGTACACGTCTCTGTGGCCGGAGCAGGACGCGCGTCACCGACCCCACAGTCTGCACACGCTCGCCACTGCGTCCGACGTGGCCGGCCCCCAGGACACAGCTCCTGAGCTCTGAAGCAGGCTGAGCCTTCACGGGGCCTCCCGCAGCCAGAGCCGCCACCGGCGCCCCCCCCTCGGAGCCAGAAGGGAGCGTCTGCGGGGCGCGTTGCCCCCAGATGCTCGGTGCTGTGGAAGTGAGGATTCGTCACCTCGCTGCACTAGGAGCCGCGAGCATGTGCTCGTTTGTCAGAGATGAGCCCGGGCGTTGGCCGTGGCCCTGCGGCCGTGAGGAACACAGGGAGGACCGGGCGTGCATGATGGGACCACCAGTGGCGATGGCACAGGGACCCAGTGGCACCCACGGCGGAGGCGTGGCTGTCGTACCGACGTGACATCCGAGGGGACTTCAGGAGTGATGGACCCGATGCCACTGCGAGCCCAGGGAGCCAGCGTGTCTCCGGCAGCCCAGGGGACATGTCCGGGCACTGAGTGTCACGCCCCGTGCTGGGACTCGTCTGTGCACATAGTTTTCCGTCAGGCACAGAATCCAGTGTCCTGGAGCCTGACCTGGGGTGGCTGCTGCTCCCAGACGGTGTCCTGATCGGAGTGAGGTCTGTCGCCGCCTCCTCGGCACCAGGACGAGGTATGTGCTCTTGGGTGTTTCCGTTTGGCTTTGAACCGTCTGCTGTCCTGTCGTGGCGGACCCCGTGTGAGTTACGCCATGCTGAGTGAGGTGAGACAGACGGGAAAGGTCAAGGACCACGTGATTTCACTCATACGTGGGGTAAAAACTGAACACACGGACAAGCAAGGCAAACAGACGAAAACTCGTGGACACAGACAGCAGTGGGTGGTCGCTGGGGGTGGGAATGGAGAGGGGAACGGGGTGGGCGACTCGGCTGTGGGGAGACTGGACGCGGGGTGGGTGGCGAGCACAGAGCGCGGTACGGACGACGCGTCACACGACTATGCAGTTGGAACCCGTACAATTTTATTAACCAGCGTCACACCAGTGCATCCAGTAAAAGTAGAAAAGCTACAAACTGAAGAAAAGTGAGGTCTCAAACGCCACCTTGGAAGGACAAAGCCAAGCACACGCGTGTTCGGGGGTGTGCACAGGAGGCGCGGGCGTCAGCTGGTGTTCACACATGAGCCCCACGGCAGAACGGGCTGACCACTGGGTGCTCACTGCAGTGACGGTCCCCCACTGTCCCACCCAAGTGGGACTGGCCGTGACTGGGGGTCCCCTGTCCCTGCAGTCCATCGCATGCCATGTGAAGCGCCAGGCGCCCAGCCATGAGCCGGTCGGCAGGTGCCACCAGGCATCCGGAGTGGACAGCACGCCAGCTGCTGCGGGCGGGGGTGAGCGGGGGCGTCTCTGAGGGACCGCTCATCCTCACGCTGCGACAAGACCCAGCCCGCACCTGAGGACAGGTGTGTGAACGGAGCCCGTCTGAAGGTTTTCTCTAAAGCCTCAGGGCTTGTGCCGTGCACGCGGACGAGTCACAGGCGGACCCACAGTCTGGACTTCAACGTTCTGCCCGGCAAGGCTTCCAGCCCGGCTCTGGAGCAGGCAAGGCGGCTGGAGGTCTGGGAGTTGAAGCGAATCTGTTAGAAGAGTCACATAAGGCTCGCTTTTCGGGTCAGCGTTTATCTCGTCTCTGTCAAGTGTAGCCGAGTCCTCATGTCAGACGGGGGAGACGGAGCCCATCACTGCGCCCTGCCCGGGCCCTCGCCTCCACTCCCCGCCCCGGCCACCCTGTGCCCGCCGCCCCCAAATCTGCACAGTCTCGTGTTGCCATAGATTCGCTGTTTCAGACCCCAAAAGACAAGTCAGGATGTTCTTGTGGGTTTGGGTTGCCAGCTGCATTTGCCCGAGGCACCGTGTGTGCCGACTGCTGGGTCACCCCCACCCTTCTACAGGCTGGGCCCACTGGTCGCTGTCATGCAGGGCAGGGGCGGGGGAGACGGGCTGTGCGGGCTCGGGCCTGACCCTGCCACGCACTGCCTGTGCGATAGCCGCCCTCTAAGCCCCGGCCTGCAGTCTGGGGAGGGCGGCGGAAACCAGGGTCCCCACCCGTGTGTGAGGGGCCCCGCCGCCCCACAGTGGGCATCCCGTCCCTGGGCCGTGCACCGCGCAGACCACGCGGACCCGGTGTCTGTGTCCTTGGGTCACTGCTGCCATGTGTCCGTCACAACGTGCCAGGAGACGTCCGGCATCCTCCGTGCTGATGGCTGTGACGCCCTGGAGCGTGTGTCACACTCATGCAGGGACGGTCTTTGGCCAAGTCTGTGCAGCCATGATTCATCGCCTGGCGACACGTTGTCTGCTGCAGCCCAGCAAGGTGATCAAGGCCGGACGACCTTGAAGCTCAAGGCAGAGGGGGGGAAGTGAACACGTGACAGGGGGGCCAGCGCAGAGAGCGGCAGTGGCAAGGGGGCGATGGGTGTCGGGATGGTCACCGTGCCACAGCCCGCGGGTCCCCATCCAGATGCTCTGCAACCACTTAGGCTGCGCGGAGGGGATTTAGCTCGCCAGTCGGCTTCCTGCACACGTAACACTGTATGCGTGCCGTGTGCTCCGTGCACGTGGCACGTGTGTGCACGCTCCCTCCATACACGTAGATGCACGTCACGCACAGACGTGTGCGTTACAGGAACACGTCAGATGTGCACGCCACGTACCACGTGTGCACACTGTACACTGCAGTCGCCTGTTTCCTGTGTGGGTTATGAGCATGTTACACGCCACACGTGCACAAAGCACGCAGACCTCACTGAAGACCGCGATGCACCTTTTCCCTCGAGTGTTCACCTGCTTAACACCACAGTCCGGCCCCCAAGGGGCCTGATGGTCGGGCAGACACTGAGTGTTTGTAATTGTAGAACAATATTTGGGGACATCAAAGTGTGTTCCCCTTGAGATTCTTGTACTTCGGAGCAGTCAGTGTGGTATGAAAGGAAGACTGCCCACTTGTCTGCCCCGACCGAAAGTGACCGCTGACCCCGGCGGAAGGGGCCGGCGTGCAGGGCCGCTGCCCGTGTCCCGCAGTCTAACCGCCACCTCTGTTTCCCCAGCAGACCAGCCGTGCACATGGCCTCTGACGCCACACTTCGATGACGAGGGACACTCCTCCACCCCCAGCAGCATGAAAGGCTTGACCGGGAGCCGGAATCAGCCGCAGCTGTGTCCCGGCCACACCTGCGGGTTCACAGCGCTGGACGGCTGTTCACACGCCCACGAGCTGGCCCTCCATGGGCCGGAGGCCAGGCGGCCCTACCTGCTCAGCCCCACGGACAGCTGCCCCGGGGACCGTCACCGCTGCTCCCCCAGGAGCTCCGTCCACTCCGACTGCATGATGGTGCCTGTGGTGCTGGGCGACCACGTGTCCAGCAGCACGTTCCCCAGGACGCACTGCAGCTCACATTACGACACGAGAGACGACTGCGCCGTGTCCCACGCCAGCGCGAAAACGCACCGGATCCCGGCCAACTTGCTGGACCAGTTTGAGAAGCAGCTGCCCCTGCACAGGGACGGGTTCCACACGCTGCAGTACCAGAGGGCGTCGGCCCCCGAGCCCCGCGGCGAGAGCCCCGGCCGCATCCGCCACCTCGTCCACTCCGTGCAGAAGCTCTTCACCAAGTCCCACTCGCTCGAGGGCGCGTCCAAGAGCAACGTCAACGGCACCAAGGGGGATGGCCGCGTGGACGACCACCACGGCCGCCACGCCAAGCACGGCAGACGCAGCAAGAGCAAAGAGCGGGTGCCCGAGGCCAAGCAGCGGTCGGGGCTGGGCAGCTGGTGGAGCTCCGACGACAACCTGGACAGTGACAGCACCTACCGCGCGGCTAGCGTGGCTGCCAGGCATTTCGCAGACCACGGCCCCCACTGCTACCCTGAGCCGTTCCTGGGCCCCTTCGCAGGCCTCTCCCTGAAGCCCTCCAAGAGCAACAGCGACGTCAAGTGCTCAGCCTGCGAGGGCCTGGGCATGGCGCCCGAGGCCACCTACATGAAGCGGAGCTCCTGGTCCACGCTGACCGTGAGCCAGGCCAAGGAGGCCTGCCGCAAGAGCTCCCTGAACTTGGACAGGCCCCTGGCCCACCAGGACATCAAGCCGCCCCTGCGGCCGTGCCACTACCTCCAGGTAAGCAGCTAAGCGGGCGTGACCGCCACGTGCACCGTGGTTCCCACAGCCGTCGCTCGGCGCCCCTGCCCGCCGGCCACAGCCCCGGCCTGAGCACCGGGAGGCAGCATAGGGTGGGCCATGCCACCGAGGGATGCAGTCGAGCGAGAGGAACAGGTGGCCCACGGTGACGCCTCCTTGTCTGAAAGGGGCCGCTCCGGGCCAGCGGGCGTGGGCCTGCAGCCCGGAGGGTCTCGCCGAGCACTCCTGACCACGGCCGCCGTGGCCTTGGGGATGCCGCCGGGCGTGGTTCCGGCACATGCCGTTTCCCCAGGCCGTGGCAGGCGAGGCACTGCGGGTGACCTGGGAGCCTGTGGCGGGACCCTCTGAGGTGTCCTAGGGCCTGCTCACCTCTGGCACTAATCACAGCGTCGCTGCCCGTGGGGGGATGCCTGCCAGGGCCCCCGCCTCTCTCGAGGGCCCCCGCAGTCACCGCCCAACAGCACTGTGTGCAGCGCCAAATGCGTGACGCGTCTCCTTCCCGCGTGCGTGGCCTGTGCTCCCGTCCCGTCATGCCCCTGCTGAGCATCGGCCAGCAGGGACTTCCCAGACGGTGACCAGCAGCGCTGAGTGGTGGCTGCATCGTCAGGCGGCCAGGCAGTGCGGCGGATGACCCCGGCCACGGTGCTCACAAGTCCCCGCAGCGACCCCAGGGCCGTCCTGGTGCGTTGTCTGAAACGCAGGCGTCCTGCTCAGGAGCAAGAGCTCGGCGGGCGGTGTTGTCAGGCAGGTCTGTTAGGAGGCAGGTGGGCCTCAGGTAACACCAGGTTGTAGCACACGGGATGTGAGTTTCACCAGCGGTCAGCCTAGCCGAGCCGCAGGCCCTGGGCGCCCCGACGGGCGAAGCCCTCGTTTCTGTGCCCGACATGGCGTCCACAGGTGTCCCCGGCAGACCACAGTGGAGCCGCAGCCACGGTGTGGCCCCCACTGGCCAGCCATCCCTCAGCCCCCTCTGTCCACCGCGCCCTGCTCCCGCAGCCTCTTCTCGCTGCCAGCGGCTCTTCCTAACGTTTTAGTTGTGGAGAACAGTCCTGTAAAGGGATGATGAACCCCACGCAGTCGTCACCCCGCTTCAAGCCAGTCCGTGCGTGGCTACGCTTGTCCGTCATGTAGAAATGCCCCGCAGCTGCGGCCACCCTGCTCTGGTCCCCGGCCAGCCGCGCTGAGAGGCTGGCTCTCCCCCCGGAGACATGGTCAGGCATCCAGGCCGGCAGTAAGGCTCGTGGGGTCACCCTCCCGGTCACCTTGTGTCCCCGAGGGCAGTTTCTTTTTAACGGCGTGTTAGGTCCGGGCCCGACGGGTGGCTGCCTGTCTCTGTCCTGCTCCCACTGTCCCCGGGGAGTGTTTGGGGGCTGTGGGGCTTAGGGTCCAGCTTGCATGTCTGACAGGTGCCTGCCGCGTGGCTCCCTCTGCGCTGGCCCCCCCATGGTGTCACTGCAGGCGGGTCTCTGGCCCTTGTGTTTCTGCCACCAGGCCAGTGGCCTCCGAGTTTGCTGCCCCGTGGCTTCTCCCGGCACACTGTGGGTCACTGAGGGTTCCACCCTCACGGGCGCCCGGCCAGCTCGAGACCACATCAGACCTGGCCTTCTCCATGCGGCGCATGACCAGGAGGCGAAGGACTTGGGCGTCACCGGCCAGGTGGCTCAGGCCTTGGTCCAGTGACGCAGGAACAACAGTCTGTGATCCGATCTCGTGAGGAAGGGGACCCTAGGGGGCACAGCTCAGACCCCAGCCCCTGCGAGGGGTGATGCAGCAGGCGGAGGTGAGCGAGCGAGCACGTCACCACGTCACCGCCGGCCACGCCCGGTCGTGCACTGCTGCAGGGGCCAGGCCCACACCGGCCGTGCAGACCTCTGGCCCGCTGCCCGGGACCTGGGCCCCGTGTCCCATCCGTGTGCACGACGCAGCGTCCGAACGTCTGGAACACGGCTGCCCCCAGAGCTGTGGATGCGGGCGCCAGGGCGTCCCAGGGGTGCTGTCTCCCCGCAGCCGTGTGACCCCACTGGGGCCCACACCGTCAGAGGCCGTGCGGTTTCCAGCAGCCGCCCCACCCCCACGTCTGTGTGCGGCCACCGCCTCCGGGACATGGATGAGACCCCTCTCCTTGCTGGCTGTCCTCTCGTGGCCACCGCTGGTCACTGCAGATGCGTGGCCATCCCCGGCTGCTCGTCCAGTCTTCCTGTGCTCCAAGGGGCTGAGGCCCACATTCCCCCAGCCCTGCCCTGGCGTGGGAGGCGGGGTCCCGGGACCCGTGGCGGCGCCGTACCCGGGGGAGAGGCTGCACAGCAGGAAGCGGGGTCGGTGCTCCTGCCAAGGATGCCAGAGATCGGGGCTGAGAGTCGTTTTCGGTCTCTCCTCGTGCGTAAGGTGCCGTCAGCATTCGAGGAAGATTTTTTACGTTTCAGGTAGGTTGACGCAGATGACGGGCAGATTGAGAGCAAATCCAGATCCGTTTGTTCTTAGAAAAAAGCTCTTGTTTTCTTGTTTTCTCCACGAACAGACAAGGCATCGAAGGTCAGCCTCGTGACCGTCGCTGATCAGGTGGGCGAGTCACAGCTGAGCTCAGGGAGCACGTGGCCGCGTGTGTCACCTGCGCAGTGAGGTCTGGGGACATGCAGGGTGGGGCTGCAGCCCCGGGAGGGCAGCCGTGCCCCTCTCCCCACGCCCCTCCCACCGCCTCCCGGCCCCGCGCTTCGTCACTCCCCTGTCTCCTGACTTCTGGTCCAGACCCACAGAGTCCCTACTGGGGAGCAGCCACGTCAGCCCCGCGGTTCTGCTTCGCCGTGCTGCGGTTTGTGACGCACGTGTGCGTTTGGACACGGGGGGCGGACACGAGGTGGGGCGCGTCCTGAACCGTGAGAACGTGTCACGTTAAGTAGCACTTCCCGCTGCCCCCGTCTGTCCCACTGATGCTCCATGCTTGATGCTCGGGCCCCGGGCGGGGTCAGGGGCTGCAGGACCGGCCCTGACCGTGTCATAGTGGTGAGGCGACCTGGCCCGCCCCCCAGGAAGGGCACTCGGCCGCGGCGGGCACTTGGAACACTGAACGTCTGCCCTCCCGTCAGCCACCTCTGTTCACCGGGTCGTGCGATGCGGTTCAGAAAAAACCCGTCTTCGCCGGGGCCAGGCTCCCTGTCGCTGCTCCTGCAGAGGCTTTTAACGGTGCGGCCACATGCCCGTGGGATTCCCACGGAGGCAGACGTCAGCTCGGCAGAGGGCTGCGCTGTGTTCGAGGACGGCTGGCTGTCCTCATGTGCTCTCTCTGGCCACCCCCCATCGCCCCGATGTCCCTCCCTATCACCAACTCAGGCCACTCAGCGCTGCCCCTGTCCTGCCTCACAGACCTGCTTGGCCGTCTGTGATCCGTGTCCCCGACGACACTCAGGCCCGGACGCACTCGGGTGGTTGTGGCCTCTGCACCTGGCACAGGCTCACGGCTCAAGCATCTGAATGAAGGACCAGCGAGTCCCTTTGTCCTGGAATGTCCTTGGCCCCTGAAAGCAGAGAGGAAAGCTGCTCACACGCCTTCAGCAGAAGCGTTTTCCAGGCACGGAGGCCCCAGAGCCAGCGCCCAGGGGCGTGACGAGCCCCAGCCCTCGGCCCCCACGGCCCTGCACCCCAGCATGGCCCACCCAGAGAACCAGCTTCTCGGAAAACTACCCAGTGCTGAGAGATTCAGAGGCAAAGAGCGAGGAGAGCGACTGTGTGAGGTTCACAGCCTCAGGGACGATGACGCCTTCCAGGACAGAAGGGCCGCAGCGTCCTCGGCTCTCTCTGCTCCAAGGGCACGTCTGCCGTTCGAAGGGGAGGAGTTTGTCTCAGCTTCTAGTTCCACAGCCTGGCCAGGGACGCACGCGGAACTCGGTCACCCGTGTGACTCTCAAACTGACAAGAGACCAAGTCCGGGAGGCATTTCCGAAGCCCTGTGAGGCCACTTTGCACGTGAATGTGTGACCTTGAAAAGCCACGAAGGTCCACCCTTTGTGGTCCTTGGTCTGTATCCAGCTGTGTCAACTGCAGGCTAAGACACAGAGCGGCTGCCCAGGGTCCTGGCGACACAGCCAGGGGACAGTCTGCAGGCACTTCAGGGGCCCTGGCCATGGTGTCCGTGACACCTCTCATCCACCCAGTCACAGCGCCCGGAGCCCGCTGACTGTCCACAGTGACTTGTCACCTCTGGGAGTGGCGGCATCACAGCCACTTGGGGAGTTGCCTGGACTCTGTGCTGGGTCCCTCCCAGAACACGCTCAGGTGGGCAGGTCCCGCTGGACGCCCCTCAGTGCACCTGGGAACCACTGGCCCCTCAGGCAGTCATCGTCATCGGCTATTTACAGCGTCTGCTTGTGACTCTGAGACGTCCTCATACTGGCACCATCACATTTGCTGGCTCTGTTCAGTCTCTCTCAGGACAGTACTGCAGTTCTGGACACTGGGCACCCCTACAAAGGCTCCCCTGGAAGGGTTTGTCAGGGAGCCGTAAGAGCGAGGGCAGGGACCAAACCACACGGGGTCAGTGACGGTGACAGCCACTCCCCTGGGCCTACGGGGGCGATGCAGGGACAGGTAGCCTGTCCTGGCTGAAGCAGCCCCTGCCGGAGACAGGCCTGGGCCAGGAGGGAGCCGCAGGAATGTGCACACTGGCTCGCTGTCCGCCCGCGCCGCCATCAGCCAAAGCCAGCTGAGCTGGACAGCAAGGGACAGTGCAGTCTCCCTCAGTGTCAGGGGAGGAGCAGGACAGAGAGAGGAGAGTGGATGGGGAGGTGACAAGGGTACACGACTGTCACACGGGGACAGTGACTCTCACGCGGGGACGGTGACCCTCACACGGGGACGGTGACC
>NW_024347788.1:13645062-13645940 GCF_902729225.1 Pteropus medius | reverse complement strand
TGCGCCCCGCTTCTCCCTCTACCCTGCCTCTGTCCCTCCTCCTCCTCACGGGGTAACTTTCCTCGCATTTCCTCAAGTTTAGATTCCCTTGATACCAGAAGAAAGTAAATCTAAACATCAGGAGCGGTTTTTCTAGGCGCTGTGCTTGTCAGTGGGCTTTTCACGCGCTCTGCTTCCCTAGCGTTTTGTCAGTTTTCCCATCACGTTGATCTGTCACTCTCATGATGGGAAGAAAATAGTAATTTCATATCACTGTCCTTTTAGGGCTCCAGGGACAGAGCCTGAAGAAGCACTGCGTGCGCGTCTGACGTTGCGCCGTGGACGGCTGCGAGGGCCCCTGCGTGACAGGGCTGACACGTGCGTGTCTCCTCCCCCAGGTGCCGCAGGACGAATGGGGAGGCTACCCCACGGGCGGCAAGGACGAGGAGATCCCGTGCAGGAGAATGAGAAGCGGGAGCTACATCAAAGCCATGGGCGACGGGGACAGCGGAGAGTCGGACTCCAGCCCGAAGACGTCACCCACGGCGGCCATGCGGCCGGAGCCTTTGCTGCAGTCGGTGGGACAGAGGCCGCTGGGAGACCTGCAAACGTAAGGCGCACTGCCGGCCCCGCTCAGATGCGTGTCCCCGGGACTGTCTGCCGCAGGCCAGCTGGCGACAGCTTAAACATCGCTGAGTTGAAAATAGTACGCTTAACGGCCAGTGATTTTCAAGTCCTCTTGTGAAAAGTCAGGCCTTTGATTACCTATGATTACTTACTAATTAAGGAAGTAGACTTGGGCGAGTTCTGTGTTGAATGTTACTTTTAAAGCAACTGTCATGGCCAGTGCGACCGTCAGTGTCTTCAAAGGTCATGCCAGTTACTTCCTCAGGACCGTG
>NW_024347788.1:13643001-13644187 GCF_902729225.1 Pteropus medius | reverse complement strand
TTGAGCGTGTGTGCATGAGTGAGTGTGTGTGTGTGAGAGACAGGCAGAATCAATGTGATTTTTTTTACTGCAACTTCAGAAATGCATTTGCAGGCATCAGTTTTTTTGAAGGGTGAAGGCAGGACACGGAACAGTTTTACAAGTACGATGGCACGTGCTTTATATATTTGTCCGAAGATGCATTTTTGATCAATTTAACTAATTTCTAAAGTGTGGACAGAGGAAACGGGGGACTCAGCCATTCACGTGCCCGAGCAGAGACGCCTCTGCCCGTAGCAGCTCTGCTGCCGGCCAGGCTGGGGTGCACGGCAGCCGTCCTGCGTGACGGTCAGCAGCAGGGTGACCCGGCCTGTCAGTGCTTCGCCGCTCGCCGTGATGCCCACTGGGATGGGGACGCTGTGGACCAGCTGCCCGGCGTCATTTCTCCAGCCCGGCCCGTTGCTCTTGGACGTTCGCTCACAGGGTGAAAAATAAGTTCTGAGTTGCACCCAGACGCGGCACATAACAGACGGGACCCGTGACCGTTCGGTTACCTCCCACAGCGGTTCTGCGGGGGGTGCAGGGGGCAGCGGGCGAGGCAGACACTCGCGTGTCACTCCACACGTGCCTCACTCGGGGCCTGGTCAGGGACAGCGCCAGAGGCCCACCCTGCGGACGCTCGCAGGCTCGTTGGGGGGAGATGGCAGGTGTCAGGAGCAGTGATCGTGGGCACGGTGTCGGGGACTGTGAGAAGTACGGTGGGGGCGCAGAGGCCACCCCCTGCGGTCACGGCCCAGACACCAGCCTCCCCACCTTTCCTGGGGCTCTGGGAGACGCACATGAGAACTAGGAAGCGCCCGAAACCCCCTGCAGCAGCCGCCGCCGCGTCTGGCAGGTCTGTGGGCTCATAGCCTCGGACGCCCACCCACGGCCGGGTGTGGGACCCCCGGATGCTGGACATCGACATCCCTTCTCATTTTGAAAGTCTGTGATCACTCTGTGATCGTCCACGTTAAAAGCACACGGCGTTTCAGCCACGAGCGGGAGCCAGGTGTCAGAACGACGCACCCGATCGCCCTGTTCTCCCCACGGACTCCCGCGCGCCCGCCTCCCGCCTCGAGTCCTCCTCGCGGACGCTCAGCCCCTCACTCCTCGCGGACGCTCAGCCCCCTCACTCCTCGCGGACGCTCAGCCCCTCACTCCTCGC
>NW_024347788.1:13614663-13642990 GCF_902729225.1 Pteropus medius | reverse complement strand
GTCCCCTCCTGTTGCAGGGACGGCCCAGGTTGGGGACTTGGCACCAGCACTGGCAGCGCTCAGAAGGCGGGGACGTTTGCACTCTTAAGACCCACTTGGCAGAAACAGTGAACGTCTCCTCAAGCACCCGACCGCGGTGACGAGGCCAAGGCCACCCGACAGTGTGACCTGAGTGTTGACGGCCTTTGCCATCCGCCCTCGGGAAGCGAGCGAGACGCCCTAACACAGGCACACACACAGCCACTGCAGGCCCGACGGGAGCGCCGGGAGGTAAACGCATCAGGCTGCCCCCGGTGGCGGCTGCCGAGTGCGAGCCGACCTGTGCTCCTGCCGCACACGCCGCACACGCTGCACACACTACACACGCCACACACACCTCATGCCGCGCAGCATCACACTTTCTCGCACACGCCACACACTGACGCTGCATTTCATGCTGACAGTTATTCTGACATACAATTCTGCACCCCGCTGCCCACTCTACCTAGCAGTTGGGCCCGTTTCCCCCTGCACCCCACACTGCATCACCCCTCCCCTCCACCCAGCGACTCCCCCAGGAAGTGTGCGGATCGTCCTCGCTCAGACCTGGCGCAGCCGCGGGGCTGGCGAGGGGAGAGGGCGGCGCCCCGCGACCTGCCCAGACCGCCCCGCGCCATGCAGTCCATGTGGCTCCCAGGGGACCTCATGCTTTGAGTTAATCTGTTGACATTTCTGCTCAAAAGGACAAGTTATGTTGCTGGGAGGCACGTCGGTTAGCACATCTCACGTTCGTTTAGAATTGTATAGATTTTAACGTAGTTACTGCATTTAAATGACGTCACAACAGCTGTTTACTCGGGGAGGCTGGAACCGCACCCGGGTACCCGGGCCAGACAAGGAGAAACGCGGGCCGAAGGCAGCTGCGAGGCGAGGGCTCGAAGCGAAAGCAGCCGCTGAGCCGCACGCCCCCCAGAAGTGTCCCCTGAGAGCGGCCGGCACGTGCCCCCCAGACTGGAGACCCGCACCCAGGCCCGCCGGGCTGCTGGCCGTTCCCTGAGGGCGCCGCGGTCTCCACACCCCCGCGCCCCTGCTTGTCCTTCAGCACCCAGCTCGGGGTCGCCTCCGGGGTCGCCTCCCCTGGGCGTCTCCGCGTGCACGGTCCTGCAGCGAGCTTCCTCGTCGCCACACTGTCCTCTGCCTCCGCTGACTCGCCGTCCCCAGGAGCCTGCACCCTTCGAGGCCAGCAGACGCCTGTTCCTCGTCACCACCGTGCCTTCTCTGGGTCACCTGCGCTGCGTGTGCACCGAGCGAATGAGTCAGACTAACTGCTTGTGAATCGCTCGTCAGGGATCATTGCTGATCAACTTCATAAATGAGTCGCTACTAAGGGCACCAGTAAAATAATCGCTTTTCAAGATTCTAAAAACAAAGATCATCAGTTTAAAAGCTAATTCACAGTCTCCCAATTCCTGAAACTCTTGAGTGAATCAGAAAAGGGACCGGCACGCAGGCTACCCTCCTCGGAGCGCCACACGCCTGGGGTGCGGCCGTCCAGGTGTCGGCAGCCGTGGGCGTCCCCGTGACGCCCTCACAGAGCTCCCACTGTCACCTGCGGGCTGGCGACCCCGGCCTCCCTCCGTGGCCGGAGGCGCAGGGTTTGGCGGAGCTGTCGCCAGCACCTGCATCGCGCATGTACAGCCCTGACGAGTCGAGACTCCCCGACTCCGAGTCGCTGGGCGCGTCTCAGACGTGCGCGGTCCGGGCGGGAGGGCGGGAGGCCGCGGGCGCTGTGCCTGGCTCCCCACCGGCGGGCAGCAGTCCGGCGTGTGCGTGGCAGATTCAGCAGGCGTCTGTAAGGATGCTGCTGAGACTGTCCTATGGCTCGTCTTCCTCGTGTCCCTGAGCACGTGGCCGGACACCCCCACAGACGGTCACACTTCTGAGGAGCGGCTCGAGACTCCCGCTGGACGGGGTGGCCTCGTCCCGAAGGCCAGTCCCTCTGCGGAGCCCGGCGCCGGTCCACTCCTGTCCGGAGCCTGTTCGGCTCCAGGAGCACAGCTCACGGACGACCCTGCGGGACGGGCACGCGGCCCCGTGGCCTGTCGTGCGGGGGTGTCGGGAAGCTGGGTCCGCACCCGCTGGCGGCCCGGGCTCTCGCTTTTCCGCCGTGTGACTCGTTACTTCGCGTTTCGCGGTTGGCCTCGCTCTTCCGCTCCCTTCGGTCTGCACGTCAGGTCCCTCTCCTCCAGCCGGGCGCTGACTCAGTATGGATGCTCTGGGACAAGGACGCCCTGAGCACGTCTTCGGCCGCACCGCGCCCCCGGCCACCCTGCTTCTGGCTGCTGCGCGTTCACATCCACTCGCTGTGATCGGGGTCGCGTGAATTAGGTGGCGAGAGAGAGGCTTCCAGGGCACATCCGGCCGCGGCCGACTCCCTCCCTTCCCCGTTTTCACACGCGCTTTGCACTAAGCTCTGAAATGCCGGCCCCTCCCCCTCCTGGGATTTGGAAGTAGATTCAGAGACTCAGGGAAAATGTCGTCAGTTTTCCGTTTTTCCCAGCTCTGGTGACATGAGGTCTCACTTTCCTAGAAGCCGAGCCATCGGGCCGATGCTCACGGTCACAGTGTGGTGTCCCCTCCCGCCGGGCCCGTCTGTGCCCCTGCCACAGCCGTCTCACCACGTGACCGCGGGTGTCATCGGGGCTGTTGGCGGAGCACTGAGGGCTGGACGGATGGACGGACGGACGGACGGACGGAGCGTCACACCTGCTCAGGGATGAGTGTTGAGGGTCACCGTTCTTTCGACACAGACTTCCAGGTGGCTGGCAGTGGCCGCATGGTGGGCCCTCTGAATGCTCCTTTGCCCACCGGGCAGGTTCTCTGATGCGGATCAGAACCGGGAGGTGGCGGGAGCAGAGCTGGAAGATCTGAGACAACGTTAAAGAAAATGGAGCCAACGCTAAACCGGAAGCAGCAGCGACTTTCACGAGTCTCACAAGTCGCGTCACGTGTGGGCGTCCCCAACGCGGCGAGGACGCCCGGTGTGCGGGATCCACGTCTCCTCGGAGCGTGACGCTAACGTCTGGGCCCCTTTATCGACGTGTCATCCAGTAAGTACGTGTTCAGGACTGATATGCAAACACGATCATTGCGAAGTAATTACACGAATAAATAGATCCCTAACTCGGACATTAAATAGGCGCCTAAACTAAATAACTAATTAAAAGTTGCAGAAACCACCCTTAGAAAAAAAGTGAAGTTATATTAAATTGCTTTGGAAGTGACCATTTTCATTAGAATAAAAATGCTTTTAAAATCTCTAATCGAGAAATTCAGCAATACATATTGAAAACATTTAATTCCACTTGCGGAATCCCAAGGAAAAAGATTTCAACAAAAAATTTAACTAAAAAAAATATTAAAGCCCTAGGAGAGTTTCTGCTCCTCCCCTGTTATTTGTAGAAAAGAATTAGAAACACTAAGTATTTATTAATGGAGAAACGAAACACTCACTCAGGGACTCTGGCCTCACGTGAGGGCGGCTGCTTTGCTGCGTCTGTAGAGCAGGCTGCAGCACGAGCCCGCGCCCCAGTCTCCACAGCAGAGTCTGGGAGGGCACGAGGCGGGCAGAACGGAGCTGGCCCCCAGGGCCCTGTCCTGGCGGTCCCCTCCCCTCAGGAGCGGACAGGTCCAGGAGCTGTGGTGCGACCACCCTCCCCCCACCTCCATGCTGCGCCTCGCGTGGCAGGTGGTCAGGACCGGGCCCTGACCTAGTCACACAAGCCGGGGGAGCAGAGTTGGCCCTGGCCGGTGGCAGGAGAAGCCGAGGTGATGCGGGAGGGTTTGCCGGTGACTCCTGCCTCGAAGATGGAGAGTCCGGTGGCAAGGACTTGAAGGGGCCTCCGGGAGTCAAGAGGGCCTGGCCGACAGCCAGCGAGGAAAGGGGGCCTCCGTCCTGTCCCCACAAGCAGCCGCGTTGTGCCAGCACCTGAGTGACTGTGGGCGGGGGCGCGAGCTCGGCCCGCTGGCGCCTGGATGCCCGTCCACGGCCAGGCCAGACGCGGGACCTGCAGCTCCAGCGTGAGCGGCTGGAGCGACTCGCGAAGCAACTGAGCTTGTGGTCGCCGTCACGCGTGTGTAGTCAGGGTTCCCCAGAGAAATAGGGCACACGTGTGCGCGCGTATGTGCACACGCGTGCGCATCTGATCACAGCTTCAGGGCGCTGAGTCTTCGCACAGTCGAAGATGAATCTCGTGGACACACCTGACAGAGGTGTGTCTTTAGGAACGGGCACGCACGTGTGCGGGCTGAGTGCAGGTCCTGCGGGCTCGAGGTCCGGGGAGGAGTTGGGGCTGCAGCCCGAGTCAAGGCAGCGTGTAGTGGGATTTCTGTTCCTCAAGGAGACCTTCAGCTGATTAGATGGGGCCCACCCCCGCCGTGGAGGAAATCTGCCTCGCTGAAAGCCTGCCGATGTGCGCGCAGACCGGCGTTCGTCCGAAAGGACACCTTCCCCGCACCGTCTAGGGCAGCCTCTGTGACACGGGACAGGTGCTCCCGTGACCATCTAAGGCCTGATGACCTGAGGCGGAGCCGAGGCGGTGGTGCCGGCGCTGGGGGCGGCTGCAGGTGCAGATGGAGCTTCACTCACCCGCCCACCGCTCACCTCCTCCTGTGCGGTCCGGTTTCTGACAGGACACATAGGGTACCTGTCCACTCCCGGGGGTTGGGGACCCCTGCCCTAGACAGCTGTTCAGCCAAACATCTCGGTACCGTTGTCTAGCTACATTGACACATGCAATTAACCATCACGCACAGCAATGGAAAACAAATACAGAAAGGCACCCAAATGTTAATGACGGCTATTTCTGGGTGGTGGATTTGTGGCTGAATTTCATTTTCTCTTGAGTATTTTCTATTTTTTTTCAAAAGCACATATTAGTGTTAAAATAAGAAAAGATATTGAAAGTCAATCTCATTGTCTTCTAAGATCTCTTGTCCCCTGTAAGTACTATTTTTCCACTAATAACGTGGCATTTTAAAACAAATTATCTTTGTATCACAAAGTCGCCATAGTAATAAATTCATCCTCAGCGGCTTCTTTAGACTTTTCGGCCGTGAGTGGAATTACAACTGGGCGTGCGTCAGAGCTGCAGAGATGGACAGTACATCCGCGCTCCGTCTCCAGGGCTCATGCGGATTGACCTGTGACCCAGGGCGAGAACAGGCTTGGAGTGATGGGGGGCACAGAGCCCGCATGCCTAGACCGGAGTGAGCCTGGAGGAGGAAGCGGGATGTGCCGGGTGTGTCGTGGGATGTGGGGTGCGGGGCAGCTGTGTGGGGCCCATGGCCACGTCCCCAGAGCCCAGGGCCTCGTGTGTCTGAAGGACAGAGGGACCCCGTGGTCCACGCAGATGAGTGAAGCCGCCTGCGTGGCATCGCGAGGCCCATGGGAGGGTGAGGCCGCCCTCCCCGCTGTGCCCGGCACCCTGGCTCACGGTCACCACTCAGCGGGTAGCTTGTGCCAGCCAACTGGGCAGTGGTGACATTCTCGCTGAACATGCGACGTAGTGTGCTGTGCGGCCAACTGGCCGACCCGTCCATCCTTACTGGAACACGTGCACGTCGGCCAGCCTGGCTAGCAGCGTCCGCTCGGTCCTGCCCGGGAGGCTTCTCCTGAATGTGAGTTGCTTATCGGGGACTCAGGCCAGGTTACTGGACCCACCCCTGCCCGGATGGCGTGAGGGCCGCTCTGACCCACGCCCGCTGCTGGCCTGGCCTGGCCGGCCGGTCAACCCAGACACCAGTGGCTGCTCCAGGCCCAGCAGTCACGTCTCCACACAAGATGACGAGAGCAGACGCCCCAACCGCCACCCTCTGTGCGGTGTCCCCCGCTGGGACTGGCCACCCGTTTGCTGTCTTCCCGATTCCTCCTCGGGGTTGGGCCTGGTGGGGACAGGACACTGCCTGGCCAGCCCGCACGTTCTCTCGGCGTTGGCCGGGCAGAAAGCTGCTGCTCGGTACTCGACCGTTTTGTATTTGAGGAGACCCCATGCAAATCACTACACGCGGCTGCTTCTCCAGGAAGGACCCCTGACCCCCCTCCCACCCACCACTGAGGATGCCAGCGCTCCACTTGGCACTCGCGAGGCCAGAGGTCAGTTAGACCGATGAGCATGGGGAGGACGGCGAGGCCCCCTCCCTGACTGGCCGACGCGGTGGACGCTGCTTGCCTGTGGCCAGGACCTGCGTGGCCTCCCGCCGTCCTGCAGGCGCGTGGCTGGGTGCCAGGCTGCTGTCAGCACAGACAGAAACCCGCCTCCCAGCGCCAGGGCAAGCCTGGTTCGCAGGTGTGCTCGTCGTCGTTTGTGGGTGAAACGGATAAAAACCAGATTTTCTGAAAGGTCCCTCAGTGCAGGTCGACCTGCAGTTCTCCGTGTCCAGTCCACAGGCACCCTCAGCAGCAGTGTCTAGAACGTCTGTTAAACGTGAGTCGGGGGCCGACCCCACCCCACTAACTCGTGGGTGGGAGCTGGGAAGCACCTGGCTTTAAAGCAGAAGCTATTATCATAACGTAGGTCATGTTCTGTTAACACACAAAATGTATTTGTTGGTTTTAGCAGGAAAAGCGACTTTATAATAAAGGGGCTTTACTGAGTCAGAACGTGTAATCGAGGCCTGTTTTCCCCTCTGCGGTCCCATTCTTAAAGAAAGGGAGCCGCAGGACCAACGAATCACATCAAGAGTTCACTTTGGGAAGCGAGGAACGTTCTTCCACTGGCCGACGTGGCGTCAGACTTCACAGCCTCGTCCCCTCGCACGCTTTCAGCTCCAGGCCCGTGCGATGGCACGCTCCACTGGGGGGAGACGGCCGGCGGGCCTCGCGGCAGAAGGGGCTCAGTGTGCCGGGGGCTCTCCCGCCGGCACCCGCACGCTCCGCCGGACGCTCAGCATTCCACAGAATGGCAGGAAGGGAGACCAGAGAAAAGACGTTTTTAAGGGAGTTTGGGAGAAAACAATCATTATGATAATAAAACGCGTTTACTTTCGTAGTCTGCTCTTTCTGCCCACGTTACATAATCTAAGTTAAAGCCACAGGAAAGCCTTTTATCTGTCCTTCTGCCTTGCTGGGCCTGTCAGCCGCGGGAAGCTCGCGTGGCTGCGGCGAGACCCACCAGAGGCTTCTGGCTCTGGTCCGAGCCAAGTCCCCCGCCAGGCTGCGCAATGACTGGTGCCGTCAGCTCTTCCTAACAGTGTGGGACGGTCCTAATTTCCTGCCTGGCCAGAACATGTCAGGGTTCAAAGCAATTTTGCAGGTGGCCTCGCTGTCACTTTTGAAGCTCACACCTGTAAGTGTGAACCTCGGAAGCGTGCACAGGCACAGAGGCATCTGCCGAGAGGCAGGCGCCAGCCGACGGCCGTCACTCGCTGCCCCGGGGGACGCTCACGACCACCTTCCCCGTTCTTTCTCTTCCAGCCAGAGCTACCTGCAAGCTGCAAGTGACGGGCCTGCCGGCCACAGCCTGGACCCCTCTGCCCACTACAACTCCCCGAAGTTCCGGTCCCGAAACCAGAGCTACATGAGAGCCGTGAGCACGCTGAGCCAGGCCAGCTGCGTGAGCCAGGTGGGGCTGCCCGTCCCTCTGCCCCGGGCCCAGCCCCCAGCCCACGCTGTCCCACCACATCCCTGCCAGGCACGGGGCCCGCACGTCTCGGGGAGTTACCTGGTCGTGAGCCCGGAGCTGGGTGAGCAGAGGTGGTTCCAACATGTCTGCCACGTGTGACCGGCTGGCCTCTCGGCCTTCTCGCTGGTTCAGCTCAGACCGCCTGCTCTTCCCAGGGGGATTCCCCAATAAAACAGGGCCAGGGGCCATCTCTGGGGACCAGGCACTGACGACGGTGGCTCTGAGTTACGTTCCCAGGCTGAGCCTCGCGCGTCCAGTAGGAAGAGTTGGGAATGCTGGGGGCTGTGTTGCCCGAGGACCGAGTCCGTCAGGCCGGGTGGTGGTGTAGCCCCCAGGGGTTGGGGTCCCCACGTGAACAGGAAGGGAGGCTTTGGCCACCCACAGCGAGGCTGGCGAGCGGGCCCAGCATGGGGAGCAGCCGCAGCGAACAGCAGGGGGCCCCGGTCACGTGTGCTGCAGGACAAGAAGCTCGGCTTACACGTCTGATTAAACGCGCGTCTTTGGAGGTGCTGTGTGCGGCTCCCACCGGACCCGCTCCGCTGGGCCGTGGCCGGGGAGATGCCCAAGCCACCTGACCAGGCTCCTCGTCCAGGGCGGGGTGCGTGACGCGTGAGAACCCACCACCCCAGAACCGTCTGCTGGCGACTCGGGCCACACGGTCCCTGGTCACAGCCCGAGTTCCTCAGGCCTCTTCTTCCTAGGTGACCGTTTTCAGGGCAGGGCTCGCCTGTCCGTCAGCCCCTTGGACAGCACCAAGTGTCGCTGCCACCCCTGAGTGACATGTGACATGGCCTCCGGCCACGGGAGTGCCGGTTCCCGGGGGTGTGGAGCCGTCCCACGGGCCCACACGGCTGGACCTCCCGCTCCGCGCCCTGCCCTGGGCTCCGCCCCACCCAGCACATGACAGGTCACGGCCAATGGCTCACAGAGGCCCGCAAGGCTGTCTCGGTCACTGTCACCAAGCCGTCCCAGACTGGGCTGGCGCTGGGGTGCAGTGCAGGAGGACACGTTAGCGAGAGTGGAACCGAGTCTCAAAGCAGGACGTGTGTGACACGAGGTTGGGTCAGCGTGAGGACCACGCCCGCGGTGACCCATGGAGGTGGCCCCGCCGCCCGTCCCCTCTGCACCAAGCGGCTTCTGTTCCCTCGCCGCGTCCCCACGCCCCACGCAGGGGGCCTGCGTCCCGGGCTGAGGGGCTCAGGGCGCACGATCGCCAGCTGCCGGAACGTGCCACTGCTCCTGGGACAGACTCCTCAGCTCAGCCCGCTCCAGACGAGCCAGCGAGGACACGTCCTGCCTTTTTCAGGTGTGAGGTGGCAGCTGGGTCCAAAATCCAGCCCCGTCCGCAGGCTTCCACTGGCTTCGTCTGCACGAGCACCTGGTGGCCCTGGAGGGCACGTCCCCGAGGCGCCGACATGCTCCTTTTCCCCTGGAATTAGAACACGTTTCTCATCACCACTCAGACCCTAGTGATCGTTCCCTTCGCTGGGCGTGCCAGCTTCCCCGTGACTCTGACCCGACGTCTCTGCCGTAACCGGAGTTCGCAGGCCCCCAGCGGGGTCCCTGAAGCGGCTGCCTGAGGGGGAGCCTGAGGGCACCTGTGGGGGTGAGGCTCACACCCTGGTCCTTGCTGTCACTGTCCTCGGGGCGGCACCTGTCACCCTCCCGAGGCTCAGCCTGGCCACGTCCTCCGGAGTTCTCAGTGGCCGTGACAGTCTCTCCTTTGGCTTGGCTTCTGTCCACCCACGGTCCGGTGGTTGTGCCCGCCTGGCTGTGGCCACGCGCAGAAGGGCGCAGTGCTGGGAACGGCCTGCAGGGGCCGCTGCATCTTCGCTGCAGAGAAGCCGTCCTTCCGCCCTGTCCCCCGCTGTCCTGGTCTGGGCCCTCTGGGCGTGTGGGCGTGACCACAGCCTCCCTCTGCCAGGTGTCCTTTCCCTCGGGTGTGGAGCACGCACCATGGGTGGTGCTGTCTGACCCTTCAGCGCACAGCTCGGGCATCTGCGGTTGCTCGGCTGGGCCACCGTCCCCATCACCGTCCCAGATGGTTTTCACCGTCCACACTGACACTGTTGTCACTGAACACGGACCCCCAGCCCTGCGCCCGCCGCCTCCTTTCCTGTCGGTGGGCTCGCCGCGTCTGGCCTTCCGTGGCTGGCTCCCTCCGCTCGGCACCAGGGCCTCACGGTCCATGCACGTCGAAGCCGGCACAGACGTCCTCCGTCTTCAGGGCTGACCGGCACCCCGTCGTCCAGACACCTCAGCCCTGCTTGCCTGTGCCTCCGTGGACGGGCACTCCTGTCGTCCCCACCACTGGCCACGGTGCCCGCTCACGAGTCCCACTTCTGGCTCTTGTGGACGTAGCCAGATGCGGCCTTGCTGGAGCGTGTGCGACTCTGTTTCTAAGCTTCGAGGAGCTGCCATCGCGTTTTCCACGGAGGCTGCTGCATCTCGCACCCTCCACCAGCTGCGTCCGAGGGCTCCAGCGTCACCTGCTGTGCTTGCTCTGCAAATGTCACCTGTCATGACCGCTGAGGACTCTCTGCCACAGACAAGACAGTCCCCTGCCCACCCTGTCTCCCTTACCATTTTCCTGACCTCTGCTTCGGTTTCGTGGTGCCCCATCCCCTAGTCCAGGAGTCCCCAGACCCCTGGGCCGCATTCCAGTACCGGTCCGTGGCCTGTTAGGAACCGGGCCGCACAGCGGGAGGGGAGTGGCACATGAGCGAAGCTTCGTCTGTATCTGCAGCCGCTCCCCAGCATCGGCATCGCCGCCTCAGCCCCGCCTCAGGTCATCAGGCGTTAGAGTCTCGTAGGAGCACCGGTCCCTGGTGCCACAAAGGCTGGGGACCGCTGGTCTAGGGGGCTGTGTTTCTGAGCTCATGGTTCACAAAAGCGGAGTAGGACGCATCAAACTGCACCGAGCTTTGCTCCAGCCCAGCGCCCTCCTGGGCACGTCCAGTGCAGAGCCACAGTTTGAGTTCCTGTCGCATGGTGGCCACTTTTCCAGATCTCCCTCCAGCTCAGTGACCAAATCAGCCCTCGGAGAACAGGTCACTTCGGTGCCTTTCTAGGCCGAGTGGGCACCCTGCTCCCCTGCGTTTGCTTTGTTTGGGGAAGGGTCACGTTCATTTTGAGAACTGGAACCTCCCTGACGAGGTTCCGTGGCCAGCAGCCCGAGCCGAGTGGTCGTGGCTGACGTTTGAGCGCTGCTCGCAGTGGCCCGTGAGGCCCCTGCTCCCCCTCGTGCGGTGGAGGGTGATCGTGGCCTGGTGGCGTCGCAGACGGCTTCCACCGCGTCCTGCACCCGGGTGCTGGCCAGTGTGAGTGACCACACTCAGGGTTCAGCCTTTTCCAGTTGTCTGATGTGGAACATTGGCATTAATGACGTGAAACAATCAGGGAGTTCTGATATAATTCCACGTAAGGGGAACTTAGGTTGAAAGAAATCTGTAGTCTGGAAAATGTCGCATTTCAACTCCATGAGAGTTTCTGGTGCGTTTCCCTCACGAGGGGCCTGAGGTAGCCGTGACGTTGGGCTGTCACGGTGCGTCTTCTCTGAGTTGGTCGGCTCTGTCCTGCGCTGGACACCTCGGAGCCTCTGGTCTTCTCTGCCCTCCTCCTCATGCTGCGACCTCGGGGGACAGCCCTGCCTCCCGGTACCCCTCGGCGACCTCCTCCGACACCTCTAGGGCCGCGGCTGGGCTGCGGTCCCAGGGTTGTCCAGTGCAGGGAGCTGCTTCTGCAGTGTGCGGGTGACCCAGGGACAGCGCTGAGGTCCGTGGGCAGGTCCACAGCTCGAGGTGGGCAGGAGCCTCGTGCTTTGTCTCCCCACCAAAGAATCAGATTTGTTGACCCGATTCTGCTCCGGTCAGAATGAGACCCTTATTTATCTGTAACGTGACCAGGGCATTCAGGAAATCGGGTGACACGGTAGATGTGTGAGGCCGTGACAGACGTGGGTGTCCGCAGCGGTTTGCGTGGACAATCACCCTGGGTTCTGGACCCGGCCCCCAGGGCAGGCAGGATGGGACAAGGAGATCGTCCCGAGGGAGGGGAGGCCGTCACGGGGATTCCGTGGGCCTCATACCCTGTCACCTCTCCACGAGCCCCAGCCCGTGCCCGTCAGTCTCCCCCGCAGCCCCCAGGGGCTCACGCGCTGCCACACGTGAGGTGGACACCAGAATCAACACCAGGCACAGCGGTGATCGAAGTCCCACCACCCAGACTGGGCACATGACCCCTGCGTCTCTGACCTCTGCCCCGGCCCCTGGGCCCCTGGGCCTCTGGCACAGCCACATCTGCCCAGTGTCCACTGTCCATTCTCGCAGCTCGCGCCCTTTCTGCTGCCCCGTCATCTTCGATCTCATCCCAGGGCCGTGTTTCACTTTATCGAGATTCCACCTAACACCTGCACATTCAGCTCGTGTTACCACCTGTGAACCTCAGGAAAAGCGTATCCCCTGCCCAGGCCATCGACCCCCCAGAGGCCCTTCAGCCCACCAGGGTCACGCCCCTGTGTGCGCCCCTGAGCATCCCTGAGACCCCCCACCCCCCACTGTCCAGAGCCGTGATCCTTTGTCAGTGTTTTGTAAGGAATGACCCAGCGAGCTGCTTCCCGAGCTGACCTCACACCGGCTGTGCTGGGAACAGGCGTGGGGGTGGCCGGCGGGCGGGCGGGTGCTTCCTCTCGGAAGGTGGCCGTGGGGCCCGGCCGGACCTCACCGTCACTGTGTCGTTGCTCGTTCCAGATGAGTGAAGCGGAGCTGAACGGGCAGCTGGAGTCGGTGTGTGAGTCCGTGTTCAGTGAGATGGAGGTGCAGGCCATGGACGCCCTGGGCCTCCCCGGCTGCTTCCGGACGCGGAGCCACAGCTACCTGCGCGCCATCCAGGCCGGCTACTCGCAAGACGACGAGTGCGTGATCACGATGCCGCCGTCCACCGCCACCCCCACCGCCAGGCCCGCGGCAGGTAAAGCCCTCCCCGGGGAGCCGTGCTCGGCCGCAGACGCAGCTTCCACGGCCGCTTCCTTTAGCGTGGCGCAGCGTGGCTTCTGTGGCGGTGTGCGCCACGGCGTCAGGAAGAGCAGGCGTCGCGGTCGGGGTCGGTGCGTGGCGTGGAGCCGGCGGCAGCGGTGCCTAGGCTCCTCCCCGGTGTCCACCGAACGCCGTGGCAGGAGCATAAAGCGGCCGTGGCCGCAACTTTGCTGGTCGGCCCCAGGCCCTGCGGGTGCGGAGTCACCGTTCCCTCCAGCTCTGTGGAAAACCACACCCGGCCCCAACCCGCCTGGCGTCTCGCGTGACACAGGGGACACGCGCGGCCTGGAGGTCCTCACGGACAGGCGTGTGGGAGGGCGCCCAGCCACCCGCGAGGCTGAGTGGAGACGTGGGCACAGCGCCGAACAGCGGGGGGCCTGGGCGGCACGGGATGCGGGACACTGCGGCGCACGGGGGGCTCGGGGGCCGTTCTGGGAGAATGAGGGTGTCGTTCCCCGTAACCGGCTGGGAATGCCGCGGGCAGAAGGGACAGATGGCGTCCGCACCACGAGCAGAGCCTCTGCTTGCGAGCTGGCGCTTAGCAGGGACGTGGGGCGGTGGTGCAGTGCCAGGCGCTCTCGTGGGCCTGCGGCCGTGAGGGCGGTGCACTCAGCTTGTCCGTCACGCGCCCCTCCCGGGGCCTGGCGTGCTGGCTCCTGACCTGAGCCGAGAAGGAGCAGTGCGGGTTGCTTGTCGGGCAGGCCTAGCCATTGGCCATCACAGAGCTGCGGGTCTCAGTGGCACCAGGGCAGGATCTGAGACAGGCACAGCCACGCCTTGGGGCCTTCAGGAGAAGCGTGGTGGGTCGTGGGGCGCCGGGCTGTGTGGGGGGCCGGAGGCGGGCAGCGCCCGGGGCCTCGTCTGGATGTCTGCAGGGCCGCGGACCTCACCCAGGGTGCAGGCGTCTGGGGCTGGCCCGGCTCCCCCGTAGGGCCCTGTCCCGCGGCGCCTTCCATTACGGTTACAGTGTGGGCTGCTCCGCGCTTTGTGCCAACGGTGGGGAAAGGAGCCGCTTCGAGGCCGCAGGAAGGAGCCTGCACCACAGCCATCGCGTTTGGACAAGCACACGCTTCTGGAGGCGCCGCTGCCTGTGCACTGATTCCGCCGAGTGTCTTTCGTGCACAGGTGACGAGCAAACACTCGTCTCCAGAGACGCTTCGAAATGATGGTCGCCTGGTAGGAAACGACTTCTGCTTCAGAGCTGTTGTCATGCAGACAGTGAAACAAGACACGTTCACGGAGCTGACGCAAGAACCAGTTGGAGCCGAGACGCGTCCCAGTCCATGTGCGCAGCGGCGCCCCACGCCCGCGCCCCTGCGCCCCGCACCAGGTCAGCGCGGACGGCGCGTCTCCTCAAGGCTCCTCCTGGGCCCGGCCCTGGCTATCGGTCAGAGCCCGGTCAGAGCCCCCTCCGGCCTGGCCGGGGTGGCCCCAGGTGGGCCGGCCTGAGAAGCAGCAGGATGCCCCGGGCGTGGCCGCCCCATTACAAGCTGCCCTTGTGCAGAAGTGTGAGCGCAGACGAGTCACCGATCCCTCCCCGCGTGACTCCAGGCTTTGTCTGTTAAATGTTTATGATACTTTCTCGATGGCGCGCAGCAGCGCTTTGTTTAATAAGAGTGGGAAAGATGCCCGAGAAACGAGAACCCTCTCCGCGAGACAGAACAGGAGCTCGGAGAGAGCGACCGAGTCTGCGGGGTGCAGACGCCCTGGGGTGACTCGGCACCTGCTGGCCCGGGAGCAGAACGGGCTCCCGGTCACTTTCAGCTCTCACATCCCACAGCTACTTCTGTGCGTGTGCGCGCGTGTGCGCGTCCCTGTGCGCGTGCGCGTGGAGAGAGCTCTGCATGCTTGAAAAACAAACTAGTCGCTAGGTTGTGTCACCTCGTGTGAAGCGCAGGTGCAGGACTTTAACGTTCGTCTGCAGTGACTGCGGTTTTAGCGTGCGCGTGGCGGGCTTGTTGAGCGTTTAGACACGTGTCCGGCGCTGACAGGCTGCTGCTGGACGGACGCTCGGCTCCGTGGGGTCTGAGTCTCCAGGCTCCGCTCAGCCCGGACGCGTAGCACGCACGGCCACAGCCCCCTCTGCAGGAGCCTGAGGGCCCGAACGCGCCGGAGACGTGTGTGCAGCCCGCCCCTGCCCCCCTCCGGAAAGTGCCGCGTGCTGGCCAGTGTCCTCTCGTTCAGCGAAGCGGCTCTGAAAGCACCCAGCTTCCATTTCACGCACGGCTGCTTTCTCATCCGTGAAGTGACTCGTCAGAAATAGCTTTGCCTGTCTAAATATGCATTTCGCCTGATTTTTCTAGGGAGAGAGAGTTACTGATATCACGAAGAGAAATGCTGGAAAATCAGATTCTAATGATTTTTCTCTGGGTCAGAGGTTTTCTCAGCATGTGTCACAGCTGATTCTAGAAGTCGTTAAAACGAAGGGAGGATCCCTCCAGATCACGACAGAGGGAATGACTATAAACTTACTTCATTGTCTGCGTTTCTAGAGTAACTCGTCCCTCCCGGGGACACGATGATTCCGTTTTCAGGACAGGCTCCGGCTTCTGCAGCTTGCGAGCCTCGCCGCTGACGGGGGACACTGACCCGGCCCCACCGTCACGTCTCCCCCGCCTCCCACCTGCGAGGCCTGGCGATTGCACGTGGCCCGCACACGATTCAGGCTGGTTTTCCCATCCCAAGGTCCTGAGCTGCCATCACGTCTGCAGAGTGTCTTCTACCACGTGAGGTGACATGGTCACAGGTGCCAGGGATTGGGATGTGGGCATGGGCGGGGGGCGTTATTGTGTCACCGTGATAGATTTCAGCAGGCAGCGGGTGAGTGCACGCGTGAGGGGCTCCCCTAACCCTTGGCCAGGCCAGCACTGCTCCAGCCCCAGCCAGACGGGAGCCGGGGCCCCCTCTCCCAGGCACGCTGAGCTCGTCCTTGTCACACGTTCCGGTTCATGCCAATGGCAGGAAACGCAGCCCAGCGGCAGCTGCCAGGCAGGGGCCCCGTGAGAAGCACTCGTGCGGCCAGGTGGGGCAGGTGCTGAGGTGCAGGGCTACCCCTGGGTTCTTGGGGTCAGGCTGACCACCAGGGCCACGTCCCTGCCACGAGGGGCAGCACAAATCTGTGCTGCGGTTCGAGCAGCCGGAAACGGTGACGTGGTGCATCGGTTCAGACCTGTTAGCAGATGTCCAAGCGGTTCAAGGTCGTCCCCGTGGTTGTCACGGTCACTTCCGGGATTGCGCGTGATTTGGGATGGGGGTGCGTTTTGGAGAAGAAAGCTGACGGAAGCACGTGCTTTTCGACTCCGCCCAAGGTCCAGGTCCACGGGGGGGCAGGGGGCGGTGGGCTTTCTGCGAACCTGCGTCCGGTCCCCTCCCGCCATCTGCTGTCCGCTCGGCCAGGCTTGGGGTGGAGCCCGGGACACAGCACGGGGCTGGGACTCGCCGAGGGGTCCGTGACACCCTTCGCCAGTGGCCCTCAGGCCCACGGGGCTGAGTGTGACCGTGGCGCCGGTGGCAGCGAATGGTCACAAGGGAGGTCAGATCCTCAGCGTCCGGTTCTGACCAGGGGATCCGGCTCCTGGGGGCCAGTCAGGCCCCAGCTCCACCCTGGGAGACCTCAGAAGCCCCTGCAGGTGCCGACAGAGGCCGCAGCAGCGTCCCCTCCTCTTGAAAACGGGCCGCGGTGGCCTTGGCACTGGCACCGCTGCTGGGGTGCCTGGTACCCTGCGGCTTCCACACGCAACTCTGTGGCCAGAGCTGCCCACTCCCAGGCCTGCCAGGGGACAGGCGGCCTCCCTCCGGGGACAGGTGTGACAGCCGCCCGCAGCCCCTGGCTCCTAGCGGTGCTGCCGGCATGGCCTTCCCGTGTCCAGGCGGAGCCAGCGCCGCCCACGCAGCTCACGTCCACGGCCACAGCCGCCGTGCTTGGCTGCTGCAGACCAGCGGGGCTTTCGATCCCAGCGGGCTCCGAACTAGCCTCTGGTGGGGGGCTCGGGCTTTCGGCACCCCTGACCCCGGCATCTAACCCTCGCTCCCCAAGGTCACGCCTGGCCTGTGATGTGGAGGTTGGGGATTGCATCTCCCCCCCGTGCGATCACCCTGGGCTCGCACACCTGTCATCCACAGAGCAGGTCTGGGGCCTTCCGGGTTTCCTGTCGAACCTTCTGGGTGAAGTAGACCACGTTCAGGTCGTGGTCTCTGAGCCGCAGTGAATGTGAACAAGTCAGAGTTGCCTGTCGTTTGTGCCCGTGCAAGTCGCCTTTGCTTTATCACGTCGCTCATGTTTCCGTGGAAAGTCATTTTTCCTTGAATACAGCAGGAGCTCTCTGTGCGTCACTCTGCATAGGGCAGCAGCCACGCACTCACTGTTCACGTGCAGATGTGAAAACTGGTGATTTCATCAAGCAAAACACCACCTAAGAATTTCCCCCTTCCCAAATTTTGATCGTAAAAATATAGTTCTGGTACAGCTTTAACGTAGACTTCCTTCACGATTAAGCGTCTCAAATGAAGCGAAGTACACACACGTCAGTTCTGAAGATGAGTGACGAGTGCATCTGCTGTGCAGCTCGCAGCATCTCTGAGAACAGATTAATCAGAGTCATCCGGTGTCACTGTTATCAGCCTATCAAAGTTTCCACCAAAAAAAATCGTTCTTTTCAGAAATGTTATTCATCTGAGTTTAAAGCTTCCTGATCTCAAAGACTGGGGACATAATTCTGTCCTCAGCAGTTAAATTTTTGGGGGTGGGGGCGGGGGAGGACCACGCTTTCTTGGTTCCTGTTCTCCAGTCACTGTGACCGCCAGCCAGCCTGTGCCATCGCTGCTGACGAAGCCCTTCGCGGTTACTGTGTCCACGGCCCTTTGGGCATCTGGTACTTGGGACTACAAGGCTCTCCACATAGTTAAAAGTTGGTCATTCTCGGTTCTTCAGAAAATCCAAATTCTTCCTGCATAACGAGATTTTTACGTATTCAGAACGGAAGCAGGAAGTGTCTCGAACACTGGAACAGCTGTCGTCACTGTGCTCTGACCACGGACGCTGAACGCCGGTCGGACTCTGACTTCTTGCCGACTGACACATTTGAGGTAGACGACTTTGCCGCCGAGCTTGGGCGGCCACGAGTTTGTGTAACTTTGGGGAAACCACGTGCGCGTGCTCTTTGACGCACGCTTGCGTTTCGAGACTAACGTTAATGAAGTGTCAAAACAGCTCTACTCTTTTATGCCGAATCTTTCGGCTCTGAAGTTTGGCTTCTGCAACGTCCAGACTCTCATTTGGACGTTCTCGGCTTGTGGCGCCGCCGCCGGGCGGTGTGGCGGCTTCGGTCACGTGCAGGGGGGCATGGCGCTTGCTGCTGGGAGCGCGCCGTCTTCGTCACGTGCCTGTGCTTTCTGCGGTAGAGGGCTGATTTTTAAATTCCCTTTTTGACTTGCGTTGGACTTGTGAGGACTGCATTGGTGTCCGGCATCCCAGGTGCAGCTGGGTCCCAGCATTAAAGAAACGCTGTGTCCACGTTTGAGGTTACTCAGGGTCAGTACAAGTACAGAGTGGGCAGCCGTTGGTTTCTCGTCCGGGTTTGCTGATCTCCAAAGGGGCTTCTCCAGACCCCTTCGGTAGATGTGCTGAGCCTGCAAGCACCTAATGGCAGCCCTCGTGCTGTGTGTCGCCTGTGGGGCAGATGGGGGCGCGTGCTGACGTCGGCCTAGCCTGGCGAGACCTGCCTGGGAACGCTCCACGGCCACGCTGTCCCCACGGCGACCGTCGGCTGCTCGGGGCTGGTGAGTCGTTGAAACGCCGCCAGTGCTACAGAGAGACGCGTTTTTACTTATAGTTCAGATGCTGAGATATTTTAGACGGTTGGGCCGTTGAAATCTGGCTGGTGGCTGTGCTGTTCATGGCCAAATGTGGGCCGCGGCCTTCTGCACGCGGTCGAGATGAAGCCATGAGTCTGGGGCGCGGTCTTAGTGGGATGAGGCTCCCGCCGCCCTCCTCACTCTGCCAGCTGCAGCCTCTTCCGTCTTCCTGCCCAGCAGGCCTTTGACTTGGGGCTTTGAGCAGTTTCCTCAGAAGGGGTTTCCAACGGGGCTTGACTCGGTCCCAAACCTGGGGAGGGAGCCTCCCCGCCTCTCCCAGGCCTCGTTCGCTCAGCCCCCTCAGGGACGGACTCACCCCGTGGGCCACGCGTCCTTTAAGTGTCACTACTTGTAGCTAAACACAATTTGACGAGAATCTTCCCAGAACGTGGCACACGCATGGCTCCTTCCATCTTAAGCCACGTCCCTCACCTTTTCTGAGTGGCACAGGGGCTGACTTGGCCATCGATAGGAGCGCCTCGCAGACCTGCCTCTTCCCCTCACCCCCGTCATCCTTTGGCCCCCACCAACGGACCTGCTCTCCGAGACATAAGCCGAATCCAGACACTGAGCAGCTGGATTAGAAAACACACGTATGTTTTCATCTCTCTCCTGGAATTGGGGAGGCACTTGAAAAGTCGCTGGGGTTTGCGTAGCATTATGCACCTGGAGAAGAAATCAGCGACAGGCTTTAAAGCCAAAGGGATGTTCATGCCTGGACTCAAAAAGTATATATAGGTTTTCAGCTACCTTAAGATATTAAATAGTCATTTTGTGTTTTTTTTTCAAAATTCATACACGATCACTTATAGTTAAAGCCAATGTGATGTTTAGAGATCTCTGTTGATTCACCTGGTTCTTGAAGATGTACAAACTTCACTAGAACTCTGACTAAATTAAATTTAAAATGTTAGATTGTATTCAGTGTGCGCCCGGCATCCATGTACAAAATAACAAATAACACAACCCATAACTAATCATTTTGGCTTCGCTGAGTTTACTCTAATTGCATATGTTCACGTACACCGAGTCAAAACAATGACTGTGGCCCGAACCTGTCAACTGAATAATTGAATATTTTTCTTGAACGTGTGAAATAGTTTTTTAATTGATTATTTTAATCCATGGCAGCAAATTAACAAGAGCAAATGGTCGTTTTTAAATTTTTGCTGTGTCCTCGACTTCTGACCCTGACTGCGATGCGTCCCTTATGGGCACACAGCTCTGTCCCACAGGTCGGCCGTGCAGGACACACTGGTCAGAGGGTGGACGGACGAACGAACGGTACACGAGGCTTTTGCTTCTGTGTCCACATCCTTTTCTTTACATAGTTTATGTTCTGCGGTGTTTGTTTACCCAGGAGTGATGCCTGAGACTTAATTTCTAAATGATAACATTCGCACACATTCAGTTAACCAGGGCTACGAACGTGATTTATTGTCGTACTGTAAAAGCACGTGAGTGTCCCCGTCACATGCACACAGGGCCACGTGAGGACCATGCAGGACACGTATTAAGTGTCTGTCCTACATCTTCAGATAAGAGTCCCATGTGAGCTTCTGGGCTCACATCAGAATAAGTCCGGTACCGCGGTGCCGGTTCCAATGTGTGCTTCTAAATCTGCTTCTTCAACTTGGACAATTTATTATTCTCAAAACATCAGGTATCAGCTATGTGTTTCTATTAAATCTGTATGTTGGGTTTTCCATGGGGCCACTGCAGAGAGAATCATGTGGACAAGTGATCGATATTTTCAGAGACTTAAATGTCCCTCTGGGTCACGTATGTCCCACCACTAAGATGCTGGTGGCTCAGATCCTCAAATATTTAACCAGAACATTCTCCGGGCCTCTTAGCTAAGTGTCCCTGATGTCGAGAGAACCTGGTGTCCCGAGGGACCGTCACAGTGGACATTCCCTTCACTGGCCGCAGGAATCATGCAGACCGACGCCCAAGACTGTCGAGTTTCCGTCCCGTGACAGAAGCCGCCTCTGCTGCCCCTGCTCCACAGGGCCGTGGAGGGTTCAGCGTGGGGACCCACATCAAGAGCTCACACGTGGGCCTTTGGTCAACCTCAGCCGGTGCTGGTCCCTCCAGGAAGAGCTCACGTTAGTAGACACCTTTCTGTATTCATTCAAGAATCTTCCCACTCACATCCGAGCACCAAGAGCACATAGGACAGCTTGCCGGCCTGGAGCTCTCGGCCACGCACCTGGCGTCACAGCTGCGCGCCCACGGACCACATACTCAGAGGGACAGCACTGTCTCCCTTCTCCAGGCCGAGGGCCGGTCAGTGTGCCAAGAAGGGGCGGTGACCAAGCACCACCATTATTCGGCTAGAAAAGAGGAGAAGGCACCCCGCGGAGTGTCACTGCTCAGGGTGCAAAACCCGAGCGGGCTGCCAGGTGGGGGCTGGAGGGCGGGGAAGTGGGGGCTGGGCGGGCGCAAGGCCAGTTCACCCTCCCTGCTGCGACAGCCTGGAAGTGCCGCGGCTTCGGAGGTCACCGGGGCTCCTACGAGCTCTCCGTGAGCCGGGGAGATGTGGCTGCGGCGAGCAAGCAAATATTAGGCCTTTTTCCCCAAAATGATTTTTCAGTCGTTTCTACCCTTTAAGGCATTGGAGGTCATTACAGTGAGTTTCCTCTCACTCGCTGGTTAATAGCCTGTCAGACGAGCTGGGTCATGGGGTGAGTGTACAATTTAAAGTTCCTTCTGCCACCAAATGTATTTTATTTTTTTAGAAAACCTGGAACTGACGTAGTTAAGAGGAAATCTTACTCAAACAGGAGCCACGCCTCCCACTTAGATTTCAACGGGAAGGGGCCGCAGCGTGCGTCTGCGCATGGCCGAGGCACTGGTCTGGCAGAGCGAGACCTCGGCCCGTGTCGCGGTCAGGGGCCCGGCAGGGTCACCGTGCTCAGCAGGCAGAGAGGCGCCCGCACCTCAGTTCCAGCACGTGGTGGCTGGCGCACCTCGGAAGACGCTCAGACCCCTGCGAGCTCCACCCCTGCCCCCAACACAGGGACATGGCTCCAGCCCCCGGCAGGGTCGGCATGGTGCCCGGGGGTGGCAGGCCTTGCCCAGTTGTAGCCGCGTGTGCACGTGCGTGTGCGCATGTGCGCGTGTGCGTGCACGCATGTGTGCACGTGTGTGAGCTCCTGGAAGAACGAGCCGCAGCTGTCATGAGCGCACACGTGGTAACTTGGTACCGATCACCACAGTAACGAGGGTGGTGCCGAGTTCGCGGCGATGGCAGCCCCCCAGGCACGGTGACAGGGCCTCGTCCTGACCACCACACACAGTGGGTACCCCGCCATGTGCTGGCCTCTGCTGGCCCCCCATTAGCTCCGTCCCGACCTCCGCGACAGCACGTGGAGAGAGAGCATGTTTCCCTTTTGCAGACGAGTTCGCTGAGCCTGGCGGGACGTGGTCGCCCAGTCACAGTGGCCGCGGCCTCTCCTGGAGCGGGGCGGTCCCTGCAGCCTGGGTGGCCCAGGAAGGAGGCGCGTAGGGTGCCCTTCCTGTGGGGTTCGGTGCAGGAGCCCAGGCACGCCCTGCTCTGTGGGGTCAAGAGGCTGCAGCCGCAGCTCGGCGTGGAGGCAGCAGCCGGCGGGTTTGCACCTCGGCTCCCGGAGCTGACCGCTGCGCCGTTGGGACGTGAGGATGCAGGACGTGTCAGCCAGGGCCAGGCCTGAAAGGGCGTTCCCGCTGTGGGGAAGGGGGCGCTGTAGGGTGGTCCTTTGGTGTCCCCCAGGAAGTGTGTGATTTGAAGAAAAGGCAGAGGCTGTCACACTGCAGCTCTAGAAAGCCAGTGTGGCCAGGGGGCCGGCTGCGGACCACCGGGAGAGGCCGATCGAGCCTCACAGAGTCCTACGAGAGAGGAGCATCTTTGAGCTGGCAGCGCTGACCCGCGATGCTCCGTCCCTGTCGCCCGGCGCCGTGCCCGTCGCATTGAGTGCCGAGCACGTGGTAGGGTGGGCCGTGTCTGCTGGCCCCGCCGCGTGTCCTCACCCACAGGCCCACTCCGGCCGCCTCCCAGACTCAGCCCCTTTAACCCCCGAGCCCCTGCCCTCGGGCCCAGCCCCCACGAGCACGTAGCAGCCAGGCTCTTAGACTCCAGGTAAGGGCTCGCTGTAACCGGCGACCCTGAGTCACAGCAGCGGGAGAAGCTACAGCCCTTGCAGCGGCCACAGTAACAGCTCCTGTGGCATCTGCCCCATTGAACTGCGGGTCTTTGTACAACACCCATGGGTGGTTTGGCAGTGGACGATAATGGGGTGTTACTGTGCTTCATGATGACGACGGCTTTGCCAGAGGTGACGTCCACGCTGCGAAGAGCTGGCTTTTCCAGCAGAGCGAAAGCACGGCCGTGGGTCTCTCCAAACGCTGATGAGAGAGGAGCCTGGGGGAGACGCGACACCTGGGCCTCGCTCCGCGGTCAGGACACCAGTGACCACCGTCGGCAGGACGCCTGCGTGCCCCCCAGCGCTGTGCCGGCCGGGGCTCCGACAGGCGCAGCCGGGGACCAAGCCGTGTCGCTTGTGTGCAGGGCGGGCTCGCGGCCACGCGACACGCCGGGAAGCCGCAGGAAGCCTTCACCGCGTCGGCCCAGGGTCGGCCCTGCCGGCTCCAGTCCAGGCACAGGCGCGTCGTCTTCATGTGTCTGGAGGCTGTTGCCCCCTTTTAATTAATTCGTTAAGAAACTATGCTGCGTAACTACTTTTTTTTGCAAGGAAATCAATTTTAAATTCATATTATCACCCTGTGGCAAATACACTGGAAGGTGAGAAGCGGTAATATTGCATTTTCCTGTGATCATGAGATTTTTTTTTTATTTGCAAGTTATTGACACAAGAAGGAAGTTTTAGTTGTGTCCGTTGTTCAAACTCTGCGTTGCACTAGATCATTTGAGCAGCAGTGAAAAGAACCCTTTGAGAATAACTGGAATAGTGAGCCGGGCTGGAAATAAATTTCACTGCGTGCAGCGGCCTAAATGTTCTGAGATCTTTGTACCGAGCTCATCTGTGAAACACCAGTGCAGCGCGGGCGCGGGCGCCGGGGAGATGGTCACGGCTGCAAGAATCTCCAGTTTGCCGTTTCATAACCTTGTCGCGCTGAGCAGCCTCTGTCAGCCCGTGAAGGTGAGCGTAACTGTATCCAGACAGACGTAACTTCTTCATCTACGTGCTGAGATTTCTCTGTTGCTTTTCGTCGTCACTGCCACTATTTCTGGGACTTGAAATTTCTTCAGAGTCGTATTTCTGCTTGAGAACCGAGCAGAGTCAGCGTTGCAGTGCGAGGCAGGCGGCAGAGCGCGCTTCCTGCTGGATGGAGACGCCGGGAGACAGGCCATCGAAGGGAGAGACGCTGCCCGCGGAGGGGCCACCCGCCTCGCGTGACGTGCGGACGTGTCCGTCAGCGAGCTCCCCCTCTGTGGCTGCCGCGCCCCCTGGCCCGGGGCACTTGCTGCCCTTGACGTGGCAACATGGAGAAGCTCTCAGTGGACCGCGGCCGTCACAGTGGTGCGTGCCCCTCACGGCAGTCCCTACACAGGGTGACGGAGAGGGGGTGCCAGCCCTAACCACCAGGCAGGAGGAAGTGACAGGCTGTTGCAGAGTGGTCGGCCTGCGTCCGTGCCCTGCTCTCTCCGCGGGGCAGGTGCATCCCCCAGGAAGGGTCCCTCCTCCCGGAGCGGCTGACGGTGTCGCTCTGGTCTGCACACGCACGTCCCTTGGCCTGGGGCAATTCCTCGCTGTGGGGCGCCCGCACACTGGGTGGTGGTCAGCAGCCTCCTGGCCTCTACCCACCAGGTGCCAGCGGTACCACCCCCACCACTGTGGCGACCAGGAATGCCCCCAGGTGTTACCAAGCATCCCCGGGGAGACAGCAATGGGCCACCAGGCAGAGCGCCGCTGGCCAGGCCATCACTGGGACCCCCAGGGCGGGACTCCTCACCCGCCGTGTGCCACGTCCGTCCAGAGTGCTGCCGGGAGCTGGACCCTGCAGGCTGGACCCTGGCCTCCCGCACGCTGTCACTGAGCAGACGCACTGATGCCCCCGCTGTTTCCAGATAAGGAAAAACAGTCAACCCCAGTGGGAGACCCGTCCATACAGAATGGGGACTGGGGCCAGTCCATCGTCTGTGAAGATGGGTCACACCTGGGCCGGCCGGGCAGGTGTGCCCGATGGATTCCCTGTGGCTCCTGACGGACGCTCGACTGCGTCCCATGTCCAGTGTCTGCCTGTCTGTGGCGGAGCCGCTGTGCAGCCTGCACGCAGACCTCTGCCAGGCGGGAGGGGGGGACAGGCGGCTGGGCACGGGCCAGCAGGTGAGGCGGGCGGGACAGGTCCGCAGGCCCGGCGCCGCTTCTCAGCATTCACACCCTGTGAGAGCCCGTGGGAGCAGACGCCTTCTGACGGCACGTCTTCTCCCTCACGGAACACCTGTTCGTGGGAAACGGTTTTAGGGCGCAGAGAAGTGGAAAGCAGCCAGCTTCGTCACGTGCTGGCGATCACGCATGGCGGTCTTAGGAGCTTCTGACCGTTTACACAGATGTTTCTGCCTTGATCTGACCGTGATTGAGTACATGCTGCTTTTATAAAACGAGCGTTTCCCCGCGGTGGTCCGGCCTGCGTGGATGTGATGTGGCAGCCTCTGCCCGGCACGGCCCGGGCTGGAGGAGGGCGGGCCCCCTGCCGCATTGCGCGTTCCTCGCTGAGTTTATCAGCTCTCGCTGTCACTGCGTGTCCGTGCCGGCCGTGTCCGTGCCCGCAGCCTAACCTCACACGTGCACCGTTAGCTTGGGCTGGAGGTTGAATGGACTTGCTCGGCGGGTCCTAGGGAAGGGACGTGTGGCCGCGGTCGACCAGACTTCCGTGCAGGCAGAGGGGACGTGCTTGTTGACTTGGGGCTTGTGTTTCTCTTGCAGCTGCCTCATATACAAATTACAAGAAGACGCCGCCCCCCGTCCCCCCACGGACCACCTCCAAGCCTCTGATCTCGGTGACGGCACAGAGCAGCACTGAGTCCACGCAGGACGCCTACCAGGACGGCCGTGCCCAGCGGATGGTCCCGTGGGCCCAGGACGGCCGTGGCCTCTACAACTCCACAGACAGTCTGGACAGCAGCAAGGCCTTGAACCTGGCGCTAGAGACGGCCGCCGCCCAGCGGCACGCGGAGAGCCAGAGCGACCAGGCCATCCTGGCGTCCAGGGCCGAGGAGTTCTCCAGGGGCTCGCGCCCCTCCATCGGGGTCCAGGTAACCCCCAGCCCGCCAGCTGATCCTTGGGGGACAGGCCTACGAGGGCCGGAGGCACCAGCAGGGTCCCCGCTCATGTGGCCAGCCTACGGGCAGAGCACACGGCCACCCAAGGACGCCCGGATCCCCAGCCCCAGCCCCCATCCCCGCTGGGCATTGTCCGGGGCCACTGGTCACCCAGGAAGCGTGGAGACAGGTTATTTTGATGCTTAGGAAGGAATTTTTGTTGAAATTGATTTTTCAAAAGCTTTTGAAAAATCAGTGTTAGGTGTTGGGGTTACAGGTAGGGGGTGTTGGGCGTTGGGGATGTAGGTGGGGGGGCCTTTGGCACAGAGCTGGGGGCTGTGCTCTCGGCACTGGGGTGGGCTGCCCGGCCCTTCTCAGCCGTGGTCACGAACGCCGTGCCCACGGCCTGGACCCACTGAGGGCCCAGACACCTGCCTGAGACGCGGACCTGGCCAGGCCCTCTCTGCCCGGCAGGTGGCACTGCCACCCCCTCCTGCCTCCCTCATTCCCACCGGCCCGACACGTCCGTTCCCAGTGCGTGGGAGGCGAGGGCGCCTGCAGGTACTGGGGCCGCCCTTGCTCTCCCCTGCCCGCCCCAGATAGCGCAGGACCCCACTCACCCCCGCAGGGTCCCCTCGCCCTGTCTCAGGGACTGCCCCTTCCCGGGGACAGGGCGAGCAAGCTCCTGGGTTCTCTCCAGGCTCTCTCCATGCACGCACTCTCGTCACTGCCCGGTCGTCTGGGCCCGGCCCAGTGCGAGCTTTGAAGTCGGTTTGGCACCAGGGAGGAGGGTGCGCTGGGCGTCCGGGGACGGGGAGCCGGGGGTCCGAGCCAGACCCCACACCGTGGTCCGTTGTTTTGTTTAGGACTCTGAATTCCCAGAGCGCCAGCCATATCCAAGGTCAGATGTAAGTACAAAATGCTCACGCGTGAGTTTTATCTGTCTCTGTTTTCTGGATGTTCACGCAGCTGCGCTCATCCCCGCTGTGTCCTGATCCCATGTGCCAGGCACTCTGCTGGGAGCCCCCGCCCCAGTGTGTGATCCATGGCACCCGTGAGGGTGAGGCTGGGGTCACGCAGCCCAGGGACAGCCAGGCTCGTGCCGGCCTTCCTGGCTCCCAAGCCACATCTCGAGGGAAGACGTGCGAC
Source organism: Pteropus medius (assembly GCF_902729225.1). Taxonomy (NCBI): domain Eukaryota; kingdom Metazoa; phylum Chordata; class Mammalia; order Chiroptera; family Pteropodidae; genus Pteropus; species Pteropus medius. The sequence continues at coordinate 13,616,030 of NW_024347788.1, read as the reverse complement.
GTTCTCGTGCCGTCAGGTGGCTCCGCGTCCCTGGTGCCCACGCGCCCTTCCCGCACCCGCCCCCACGGGGCACGTGCAGCTCCGTCTTCACCTGACAGTCGTGGGCACGTAATTCTGAAGCCAGAACATTAGGTCATGTGGCCGGTAAAGGAACCCCATCTCAGCCTCCCCATCACCCCACACGCTCACGCCCTGCTCCCCCACCCGCGTGCAGCCTTCCCGGGCGCCGTCCCCCCACTGCGTGGTCTGTGACGGCCCGGTCGTGCCTTCGGCCTCCTGACACCCCAGCGCCCAGCACAGTGCCTGGCACACAGCAGGTTCTCGGTAAGCGTCGGGCACGTGAGTGGACGGCGCGTGGCCGGAGGATGCGAGTGAGCATGTGAGGGCGTGTGCCGTGGGGTCCCCTGCCCTTCACTGCCGCCGAGCGCGGTGTCACGCGAGCTCGTAGCCTGGCCGTCGTCTTGCTAAAGTGCTTCAAAAAGCCGGGAGGGAAGCGTCGTCACGGTGACGCCAGTGTCAGGACCTGGGAGTGTGGGCGTGAGGCGGAGGCAGCCGCTCGGGGCCGCGGAGACCGTGAGGGGTGGTCTGGGCAGGCGAGCACCACCGCGGAGGCTCCGAGGGCCCCGGGAGGCGCCGAGGACAGCACACGTCACTGTGCCCGGGCCTCCCGCGGCCCAGGTGCCCTCATTACCACACCCACGTCACAGGTGAGACGCGGAGGCTCAGGGGTCAGCGACTTGCCTAAGGCCCCAGGGCCGTGATGTCCCAGTCCCCGTGGAGGCCGGGAGGGTGGAATCTGCCCGCTGTCCACGGCCGCCCAGAAGGGGGGCGGCCCGAGGCGCCCGAGCCTGCGTGCTCGCTGTCCCGGGCCCTCAGCCGCTGGGACGGTGCCGGCCCCACGTGCTCGACCGCACTCGGTGCCAGGTTCCCGCCCGGCCACAGACGTGCTGCCCAGGGCCACGGCTGCCAGGGGACCGGGTGGCAGCCGAGCACGTGCGCACAGTGGGCGTTCTGTGCGAGAGCTGACGGGCAGCTGTTTGTGCATCTGCCTTGAAGCAGCCGCACCCTTGCAGCGTGACAGCCCAGCCAGCTGTCCGTCATCAGGCTAAAGCCTGCCCTGGTCCCCTGCCACCGCTCCTTGGCAGTGGTGACACCTAACGCTTCTTGTGCTCGTCTTTGTTTTTACATGTGGTTCTCTGCCGTCTCGTCGGGGGAGGGGGGGGTGAAACTGTTGAAAGTGTCACTGTCCCCAGATTCTGCTGCAGGGTCTGAGACCCAGGCACCCTTCAGCCCCATCTTTAAATGGGTTCTGTCAGCAGGCTCGGCTTGAGCCCCTCACACGGTGCCCAGGGAGGCCTCTGGGTCCC